>NC_056737.1:1530396791-1530439291 GCF_019279795.1 Protopterus annectens | reverse complement strand
AGGTAAAAAGTATGTATATAACTCTATTTCTTTTTAGACTTCTGTAATCCAATGAACATCTGGCTATATCTGTGTTTAAACAGCAACACCATAGGCTGTATGGGTTTGGAGGTCCTGGCCGAACCTCCTGTCCCACTTCAGCTGGCCATGGCATGGGGTAACAGCACATCTGGGGCCCAGCCTTGGACCTCCACCTCTGTTGGCTCTGCACCACCTTCTGGTGGTACCGCCACTGAGGATGGGGCTTGTCCCCCCTGGGAGCAGGTCCAGACAGGAACATGTCCGCTGTCGAACAGTCTAAGACGTGGTGCGTAGGGGGCTCAATAAGGGGTTTTGAGGCCAGACACACCAGCTCAAGGGCAGAGTGTCACATTAACAGGGTGAGTCTGCCCCTCCTAGACAGCCCTCAGCACTGCCACCTTTGCAGCTGTTTTGGTGCAGTGGTGGCTGCCCATGGCTGGGGACCTCCATCCCACTGTTTCCATCTGGGGGCTCATGGGCTTGTGAATGAAGAACACCCCTCCCCATCCAAGGTGTATCCCCCCACATGTGTCATATACTGACCCTGTGTGCTGTCTTGTCTGTCATCCTACCCTACCTATTCTTCACGAGCATGCCTACTCTCCTTCCCCCACATCTCACCCTCACCCTATGAAAACAAAAGGACAATCAGTTCCTAGAACAACATTTGCCCCATACATAGCTGTCCATTTCACAAACTTGTCCACTGGTCACATGTAACCCTTTTAATATGCATCACAAAATACTCCAGTTGTCCTCACCCCTGTCTCTCAGGCACAATCCTAGTATGCACATGTTTCCTAAATGTTCCAGGTACACGTGATGCGGACGACCCCATTGTACACACAACACTACCGGTCCCTCTATGGTTACCCCATTTACCTTTATCATGATGATGATGTCGCACACAGCACCTTGCAATAGTGCTGTTCTCACATAATGATTGGACAGGAACTGTTGTGTTAATGTAAATAACATGCACAGAGTGATGTATATGGCCAATGTACAAATGTTTGCGTGTATGAATGACACATGTCTGTCTGAGGGAGTCTTGATATTACATAGGACAACACCACTACATAATACAGGCATTGCTGTTGTTTCCCTTTTCATTCCTTTGTAATGCTTTGTTGTCTCATGGGATGTTCTTGATATATCTATATATATGTATGTATCTATATCTGGACATAAACACTCACACATACATCTACATGATGGAATACATTTCCTAAACTGTTGAATGACTGCGCTGGATTATATGTTTGTGATAAGATCCAATGTCTGTATATCTGCCATGGCTTAGTGGTAAATCACAATAGCTGTGTGTGCTGGGTCCTGGTTTCGAGCCTTGCAGAGGCTGTTTATTTTGTTGTAGGGCAGAACAAGGCCATTGGATACTGAGTGATTAAGGCACATTAAAGCAGTTGTGAGCTGGTGTCCTAAGAAATGCTAACCTCTGGTTACAGTTTCTTACACTCAGCCCCTACATTGCTTTACCAGTGTAATACTCCCATACTGGCGGCCAAACAGGTTTACACCCGCTTGCTCCCGCACTTGCAAATGCACTGCATTTGGTGTTTGCATCTGACACTCACATCCCTGGGTTGGAGTGAGGACCATAATATTACCTTGTGATGCCTATTACATTGGCTTACATGCCTACAGTATTGGGAATGGCTGCCCATTAGGTGACAGCATGCCGTTCAACTGTACGGAATCTGCTGCCTGTCCAGAGTTTGATTCACATTATCGGTATGTTTCTGTTACAATCTGCACCCATCTGGCTAATACATGGGAACTGACACTCTTTAATACAAACAAGTAATTGGGTTTTGGAACCCACATCCTTCAGCCAAGTCATGCTACTGCATACCTAATATTCTGTCATCTTTCTAAGGTTGTCAGTGGAATATGTGCTTTCTGTCCCTATCAGACCTCTCATGGGATTGGGGAAAAATACAAACTGAATCAGGGACATGGCATAACAATATCAGGGACACAATTAAATTATTTGTGCTATTAACCTGACACATTGACAGACTCAGAGCATATGAATTTGTACACATTTTCTGAGGTAAATGATGTTTATAACTCTTAATTGTTGTCATATTCATTACGTGTAATTCACCACCTTTCCTCCAAATGTCACTAGTTTTAGGAGGGTTTAAATGGGACAGAGTTAGAAACTGAGTCGAAATCAGGGATGTCCCTGGAAATCTGAGACAGTTCAGAGGTATGGTCCCTATTTGTTCCCCCAGTGGTTTATGGCCTGTCCAGTGGATGTGCTCTTAGGGGTTGAGAGTTATGGGCATCAGCTATGCCCATTTCAGAATATTACTTACATCCCAGTGGTAGTCCTAATATGACTGCGCCAACCAACGCCTGCATGCCTAAGCCCATAATTGCATACCTATAGTTCCCCCACCTGCTACTCCTCTTCAGCACTCATCCTTACTGTGGGTGCAGGTGGGGTATAAACACACCACTACACACTGCCCATGTTGGGACACATGTCATACATTGTGTTGACCCATGGGTTATCAGGCTTGCACAACCTACTGGTCCGTGTAAGTCTACAGCCTGGTTTGATAAGTCATTACTGGGACTGCCTCCGATCATTAATTTCTGGTGTCCCACAAGGGACATCAATGTCTATGTTTCCAGATTAGACCTGACAGGTCCAACTGGTAGTATCCTGTCGGTGGTCTGGGAAGCAGTAGTGTGTTTACCTTTATTGTGTGTCTGTATGTCTCACCAGCCTAGCTGGGGGGGTGGGGGGGTTGATGCTATGTGTTACATGTTTGTTTATTGGATCCCTCACCCCCATATGCACGGCCTGTGAACATATGTCACTCGTAACTGCCGTATCACCGCGTATGTGCACTCAGACTTGCTTACTGGTACTTATATGCATTTACTGCTGCTTATTTGTGCTTACACCTGCTTACTAGTACCTTATTCATTATGACAGTGCCACTTTGCTTGAATGATATTTAAGTTAAATATCTCATGTGATGCTCTTATGTCAGTTTTACGGCAAAACGACATTCATTCCACATGAAAAATGATATGTGCTATTGTTGGGCTCGAACCATGAATGCCTGTTTGTTAGGCAGATGCTCTAAACACTACACTATTGACACATTGATTCCGCATGTTTTTCTCTATTTGAATGAATATGATGTGTAAGCTGTGCTTTGCTTACACCTTCGATATTGCAGCAATTCGAATGTATAATAGGGACACAGGGACATGGAATCTAATTGTGAAAGTTCTAGGGACAGGGCTCAACATTTCACTACATGCTTGTGTGTTTACTACTTTGAGTTTATTTCACTGTTCGTGGACACTCTTGTATGCTTAGCATACATTTCAGTATCCACGGACACTGAATTACTGACTTACTATTAAGGGTGGGCTCTACTAGTAGGCATAGTAGGTTTTGCAAGTATCGGGGCATGTTTATGCCTCCGTAGAGCACTTGTACACACCCCCTGCACTCACACATATTTCCTGTGCACATTGAGGTTGTGGCAGCGCACCCTCATACATATTCATATGGCGCTGCTGCACCATCTGTAGTGAGGACGCTCGGCGCAAGGCTAAAACCGTCCTTGCGCCGAGCTTCTTGAATCCTGGGGAATGTTTATAACCTTTGTACAAAGTGACTTAAAATTAGCACTTGTTTATCACTAGCAGAGTTTTCAAGATATGCATATAACTCTCATTACTAACATCCTTATCTTCATAAGGATTGCTATGACATCTTGGATGATCATTGACAACACAGAAATTAATAAATGTCAAAGACTGGACACTGGCTTTTAAACCCACTAGCTCTAGTAACTTAGGAATTCATGCATAATAGCCATCGTAAGCTGAAACAACCATGGTCTAGTTAACTCTAAATTCTTACAGTTGCCAAACCTTATCACTTTTTTTCTGGAAAATACTGATTTTCTATACAATAGGATTGATGATGTTCCACTAGTGTTACTAGAGCAGAACACCTCTAACTGAATCTTTAACTGTTTCTTGGGGATTGGCTAAGTTTAAAATAGCCCCTTGGGTCATTGGCCTAGTATTCATCTATAATACTATGATGTAAGTATTAAATCCAAGGGCTTGATGCACCAATTTTATGCCTTTTTGGCACATCTACAGATTCTATCTAAGACTTTTTTAAACATGGAATTTTGAGAGTCCCACTTCAGACTAAGAAAAGACACACTAGATTGTATTTTTAAAGACTAGTGTGCCAGTCCTGTAGAATCAGTATTTGCTTCCTTAATGATTTAAAACAGTTACCTGAGTTTAGTTACCTTAAGGAGTTCCCCACTATAGTATAATTTCACAGAAACAATTCATCTAAAGTGATTGAACATCATCTGCCCAGTTTTCAGAGTATAGTGTTTTCTATCAATAGCCTTATTCAAGTCATGAGGGATTATACATATATGTGAATGTGTGTGTGTGTGTGTGTGTGTGTGTGTGTGTGTGTGTGTGTGTGTGTGTGTGTGTGTGTGTTCACGTGTGCACATAAGTAGTATTCTACACTGACTGGATTAAAAATTGATGACCAAAATGTTTGACTTGCATAAACATTAAAAAAAAAAAAAAAAAAAAGTCAACAGGCAATGTACAAACTACGAAGAATAACTTCAGAGCATGCAAAATAAGAAGCAAGTGTTTCTGCAGGGGTGTAAGCCCCCTTGCACTCCCCACACTCCATGCTAATTTTATATACTAACTCAAAAATTGCACATTCCCTGGGGAAAGGCATATTCCCATATCATTCGATTGTACATCTCACACACTTGTTGACTGTTTCTGTTGTCCAAAGTGCATTGATGAAACAGAGGTTGACTTTTGAGTATTTTTGCTCAAAAGTACTAAACCCATATATATATATATATATATATATATATATATATATATATATATATATAGATCTACTTCTGAATCTCAAAATACTGAAATATCGAATTTCAGTATTTCGAGACCAGAATGTCAAAAGTGCAGTTATTTGAAACTGCAATTTAATGAATCTGAGTTTCCTGAATCTGCAGTAGTTGTGGTGTGGTGTTTGTGTTACTGTCTCTTTGGTCTGGGATTTGTAAGTGGTGGCCAATGTGTTCATGTTTGCAGAGATTCAGGTATATGTTTGCTATTTAAAGGTTTTGTTTACGAATTTGTTCATTTTACTTTTTTGGAGAGTTTTAGGAGTAGTTTGGGATAGGTAAGTTTGAGTGTGTGTGTGTTAGTGGTGAAATTGATGATTTTTGTACTTGTGTAGTGTGTGTGTGGTTATTAGTGTAAGTATGACAGTGTGCAGTGGGAGTGTAGAGCATGCAAACTTAGTTTTTTTTTTCATGTTAGTGCAACCTCAGAGTTAGTATATATAAGTAGCGAGGGTGGGTGCAGGAGTGCTTACCCCCCCTGCAAAAATGTTTGTTAATGTTATTTTTGTGGAGTTTTATCCATGTGTTTCTGTTTATTTTGGGGGAGGGTTGGATGTTTAGTTTTGTTTTGTTTTATTTTTTTTCATTATTCTGGGTTTTTGGTATTGTGTATTTTCGTGTTTGTGTCCGTTAGTTATTCTGATCTTGAAGTACTGAAATTCAATATATATGTATGTATGAGAGAACTTAAGATTCATGTTGACTCACCAAAGGTATATTTGGCAGAGGCAAATAGCTTGAAAAACTTTCACTGAAACAACCTTCAGAGAACATTGAAGAAAAACTTATTTTGCAGGGGGCAAGCTCCCCTGCACCTCAATATAGAGGGACACCCTCCACACTTACAGTCCCTTGTATTTTATCTAAGTTCAGTCATGTGAGCATTAATAGTTTCATGCAGTTTCCAATTTCTTACGTAAAATGAATGTCTCACATAGGGAAGATTTCTCTCAGGTTCATAGTACTGTCTAAACATCTGTTTTACTACAGATATCATTTATTTCATCCTCTGGCAACCCAAACATACTGTATTCCCCTCCTCCTGTAAGTAAAGAAAAGCCACTTTAACCTCTTCTTCTTTGTTATATTACACAGAAGCAATGCTAAAAAATTCTTATTTGTGATTCCAAGACTTTTTTGCTAGATTGCCTTGAAGTTCCTGTTTGCCAAAAGGGATCAGAGATTGTGCCACTGTCATATTTGTAATCGTTTTAGTGCTTTTTAGCTATTTTAGAATATAATAATGAAACATGCAAATGATAGAGATGCCCTTTAATGCTAATTCTTCACTTTTGGCGCCATGTTGTATTAATAATTATACAATGACCCCCCCATTAATATTCCAAAACATACACGGTCAGCGTGCCCATTGTAAATCAGACTCAGTCGCCTGGACTTTTTCTATTAGTATAAGTTTTTTTTTTTTTTGTTAGACAGCAACGGAGAACAGAAGAGCTCCATTGCTGTAATTAAGTAATTAAGTTTAACATAGCGAGATATCTTTAAAAAAAAGCAACGGAGATCTTCCTTTCTCCGTTGCTTTTTTTTAAAGCTATCTCGCTATGCTAAACTCTTTTAACATAGCGAGACATCTTTTAAAAAGCAACGGAGATCTTCCTTTCTCCGTTGCTTCCACACACAACTCTGATGTACTGCGTAAGCATGCACATGCGCAGTACATCAGAACTGCCGCAGAATACTAGACAGCTGCGGAAGGGCAGCACGGGGGTATTATACAATGCCATTATTTAAGACAAGTAAGTATTTTTTTCTTAAATAATTTATTTATTTAACATTTGTTGACCTGGAAAGTCCGACTAGGTTCCACAGATCCTGTTTTCAGCGGAGGCCCGGGGAGAAATGTTCCAGAGATATGCAGGGAATATGCATTATGTTCCATAATGTCATTGTATAATAGCAATAACCCATGTCTGGGTGTGGGTAATGCCACGGTTGTCTTTGTTTGGCCACTCGGGCTTCACCCTCATGACCAAACCACACCAAAATCAAGTTTATTTATATTATTCACAGAGACTGTGAAGGACTCCTGAGATATGAATATATTTTTTTATTTTTATGATGTCTGTATGATATTTTAACAGTTCATTCACAAAGTTGTTTTCATACGGTGCATCTATTTAAATCTTGGATTTTAAATGTGGTGCCTTTTTTACTACATAAATGGGAGGGAGTCTTTGTACAATTTGTTTCTGAAGAAGTTCCTTTCATGGTGGGATGAAAGTGCTCAAATTAATTCAATGAAATATTCTGCTGGGATATCCATTGCAGTGTTTTTTTATTTTAGTTTAGTTTATTGAGTACACCTTTCATGGCTTTTGTTTTTATATGTCAGCAGGCAGAACACCGAGGAACATTGTTACATTATTATCAAAGTTTGGTCTGCCTTTCATTTATACCTGGATTCTTTAGTTTTTTTGTAGAACCTATTCTTTTACAAAACACATATATTACTGTTCCATATTAAGACAAGTTTTTTCCTAGTGCAACTTCACACTTTGGCCATAATAAATGTCGGTTAGAACTAAATAAATAAAATGTTTATTGAACACACTATGAGAAAGTAGTTTAATTTAAAGAAACACACTATGTGGGCTAATAATATAAATCTATGTGAATGAAGTGCACAACAGAGTTGTTTTCTGGTGGTTGGTTTTACACATATTAATATATAAGTCTTGAATGAATTTATCTACAGCTACCATTTTGATGGGAATACGTTACACTGATACTTTATCACTTTTCTCTCTGAAGCCTGAGTATGGGAAAATGATGAATTTTAGACATAGTGGAAAAAGGTTATTCTATACATTTCCTTGGAGAGTAATATGTTTTAGATATAATAATCTTTTCTCACAAAAATTATAGCTTTAACTCTATTGCTGTTGGCTATTCATAAATGCCAAATTTTCAGTGATCTGTTTTGAACTAGCAGTTAATAACTGTGTGGCTGCTTTAGCTACGAATAAATGAATACTATATGTAATAGAAGGCTGAGATGATCAAACATGGGCATTGTTGCCGCAAACTATACAATGTATGTATGCATTCCGAAAGTAGATGTACTGTACCTGTACAAGTTTCCAAACCACTGTTTGAATATAAATAGGATGAGGTTATAACTCATTTGTACAAACTGCAGATTGATAGCTGAAGTTTATCACAAAATTAACTACTATTGCAGTCCCTGTTACAGTGCTGACAATTTACAGAGTTTTGTTTTTAGTTTTCACTTTCCTCTACATTCATGGGACCATGGAGTTTAGTATATACACATATATAGTAAATAAGGGGATCAAAGTAATTTTTTTCCTCATTTATACTACCTCAGTGGCGTATGGATTCTATGTCTGCACAGAGCACAGACTCCCCTCCTTTGACTGTCTTTGATAGGAGATGGATTGCTTCAAAAGACTTGCAGATTATTCATATACTGTGAGACAGACTGAGAGAGAGAAGGAGAGAGAGAGAGAGAGAGAGAGAGAAGAGAACACTGCTATAATTCATGATAGGTTGGTCTGAGGCAATATATATGTCATAAAAATAAAAAAAAAATCATTCATTCACTTATATGTAGGAAGTACATAATGCAGGACATGACCAGCTTGAGTTTCGCAGCTGTGGCAGTTGGGGGATTTTTTTACTCTTGGAGTAGGAAATGTTTTATGATTTAAAGCATCAGTATTTGTAATTAAATATTGCTGCACCGACAGTGAAGTTTTCATAGATAATAATAAATCATACAGTTCAGTATTACTATATTTAAAAAATAATATAATGAACAGATATTTAAGTATACATATTTTTAGTTAAATGTATATATATATATATATATATATATATATATATATATATATATATATATATATATATTTATGGGATCCATACAGATGCCCGATGGCACTTTCTGCCGAAGCAGAAATCACCGGACATACATAACCGGAAGTGCTGTTCACCAAAGCAGCACTTTTGGTTATGTATGCTGGTTGTGCCAGTCGCACTACAATGCGGTTAAGGGAGAATTCCCTTTTCCCCACTGTAGTATGACCTCAGAGTAAGAATATAAAAGTAGGGGTATGTGGGGGGGCACAGCCTCCCACATCATGGGTGGTGCAGGTGGGCTTGCCCCCCTGAATAAAAAAAGATTTATTGTTTTTTTTTTTTTTTTCGAACAGACTTTAATGAAAGTGCTTTTACGGTGAAAGCGCTTTTGTTAAAGTGCGTTCGGTTATTGTGGATTCAGACTATTGAACATTCGTTCAATAGTCCTAGATCCCTATATATATATATATATATATATATATATATATATATATATATATATATCTATATATATAAAATTAGAACTAATATTTTCCTAAACAGATGCATATTTATAACTCACACATAGTTGTATATCTTTTGCTGTGGGCTTTACTGTTGAGATACAAATGAATCTTGATGCATTTTTTACTTTGAGGGGGTGGTGGTTTTTGGTCATTTTTTGTTATTAAGATTAATCTTATTGGTATTGGTAAACAGAGCCAATAATTGGTATTCACTGCATGTATGCATTCTTTTCTTAACACTCAAAGATCAGATGAATTATAATATAAATTGTATATCCAGTCACATCTATACATTTTCGTATGATATGGAGATAAAAATTAAACTCTCATTTACAGATTTAAGTCTCAAGAACTTATTAAGAACTTAATTTTTTTCTTAAGTTTAGAGAGAAAGTTAGCACTCGTTATATGATGATCTTATATTTATGATTTTGAAAACAATTGTCAATTAAGACTTCATGAAATAATTTATGATAAACTCTCATCTTCATAAGTGAATAAATAGCTATATAATTATTTTTAATGAAACTTTGCCTAATTTTATAATAGTAATGTCTTCTTTGTGCTTTTATCTTGGCTTTCATTTCACCTTTGTCCAAACCATTGATCTTAGGATTAAGGAACTTATATGTTAATCATACATTACAAAAAATTAGACATAGTTTTCATTTCATATTTTGTTCTTCAGCTTCTCAGTCTTACCTGTCACAAATAGAATCTATGTGTATGCTGAATTTGCCTTTTTTTTCTGTCAAAGTAGCATACCTATGTCAGTCATTACAAACTTGTTAATGACTTCATTTTTTGTGGCTGGTTTATTGTGTTATTAAAAATGCTATAAATCTGGAAGCTGACTTGTATTTTTACTTTTTAAACAAGATATTTATAATTTAACTCTCCTTTACTTGACATTAACTTCAGAGTATTCTTTGAAAATAGCCACAATCTACTATGCATATTTATATTCTGGGGAGCTTAAACATGTTACTTTCAGTGTAACAAACATATGGTTTTGCTTCTAGTAATTTGTACTACTAAATATAATATGTTTTGGTTATAACAAATGTTTCATTTTAATGCAAATTATAAAATGTTGCATTTAATATACTCCACTCAATGTTCTGGAATATTATACAGTCACTGAATTGCAAGGTTTTCATTTTATAGCTCAAATGAGAAGTTATAACATAAATTATTGTTCTTATACACTCAAGTCTAAGTAAGAATTTTTTAACTTAATTTGATATCAGCTTCTGTCATGTTAATAATATTCCATGCTTTTTTATCTTTATGCATTTGTTGGAGTTGTATCAAAAATGGGGGGGGGGGGGTTAGAAGGAGAGGGAGAGGAGAAATAAAAAAATATGGCTCTATATACATTTTATACAGAAATATTACACTAGTATGAAAATTCTGAAATATAAATAGTAGCTTTTAGCTAAAGGTTAGGGAGGAGGAGAGACATGAGTATTAATTTAATTTACTGATAATTTTTATTTTATATATTGTTACTTTCTCTGTCATTATGTAGTAAATAAAGTATTGTTTTTAATTAAATCCCAATGTATTAGTTTTTTTTACTGCAGAGCTTACATAATATGATATATTTTTTATTTCTTGGGCAATTACAGAGAGTTAGTCTTGAAATTTTGTTTCTCAAATAAAGGCTAGCAATTATAGTTACTCTCTGTATAGGTTTTATGGAACAAAAAATATTTTTTGTTTTTATTAATTTTTTTTTATATGAGACCCTTTTCTTCATACATAAACTAAACGCAGGGTTACATATGGCATTTCTATATTAACTTTTCTTTGCATTAGTGTACCTAATTTTAATAAAACTCTTGTTCTTCATTTTATAATATAGAATTAAACTTACATCATTAATTGCTAATGGTTTAATTAACCCCAAAAAGAGAGCAAATTTACTAAAAATTTTAAAATTAAATAAACTCTATGATGTATTCATCCAAGAGACATATTTTTCTTATGAAAATAGTAATCAGTATTGGAAAATCAATAAATATAACCTTAGCTCAATCTTCTTTTAAATCTTAAAAAGAGGTGTAGCTATTTTATGGAAAAGGGATTCAAATGCCTCAAACTTTATTTAAACATGAATAAAAAGAAAGTTTATTCACATTTGTTATTTTAAAATATATTAATAGAATAAGGACCATGGCCAATCTGTACTGGTATCCTGGAATGGGAGTTAAACTGGCTAAAAACACCTTGATTTATAATTAATAATTACAAGGAAAAATACTATGTGGTGAGTTTAACTATCTTTTGGATGATTCTGAAACCAATTCAGGTATAAAATTCAAATTACTCCTCTTTTAATATTAAAGACTCATTTATTTTAAAATATACACATTCTTTTGATTTCACACATTATTTTTTCAAGTATGACACTCAAACAAGAGTTGATAAATTACTAATTTCTCAAGATATCATATCCAAAGTAATACATTTTAATATAATACCATGTCCTTTTTCAGATCATAATGCATTAGTTTTAAATATAAAAACAGATTTTAAAGGACTGAACTATATTTCAGAATACCAACATATATTACCAAAACGAAAGATTATAAAACATGGCAATTTGAACAGATAGATAACTTTTTTATTAACAATACTCCTAATTCTTATTTAATAATGGTATGAGACTTGTTTAAAGTATATATTTATTGTAAAATAATGTCCTGGTTCAAACACAAATTAATAGAATGAAATAAATAATAAAGACTTACTAGACATTCAAATACAGTTAAAAGAAAGTAAAAAAGAGAGAACAAAACAGGAGTTAATAGTTAATAGATAAAGGCCCTTAATAGTAAATATAACAAATAGAGAAGCTAAAGATAGCACCCTATTCAAAATCTCCTTTATAAAACAAACATAACAAAAATAATCACATTTCAGATAAATAACAATAATATTAAAGAATTAAAAAAAATCCTATAACAAGTGAAATTCAGATGTTGATGTTTTAGAAATTTTAAGAAATTATTATTCATCTTTCAATTAAAGAGTAATAAATAGTGAAAACAATTTAATAACATCTATTGATTAATCCTTATTTATAAAATCTCTTCCTCACAAAAAAACAATATTTTAAAACCTATATCTCTTCAAGAAGTGAATCAAAAAATAAAAATCTCCAAATCTAATAAAGATTCTGGAAAGGATGGTATTATTCCAGAACTATATAAATTATTCCCTCAAACATTATAACAAATTTACATAAAGTCATGATAAAGATACAAAATCTAGATCAATTGCCACCTTCTTGGAATTATTCCTTGATAACTCCAATTATAAAAGAAGGTAAATACACCCAGAATTGCTCTTCATATAGACCTATCACTTTGCTTAACGTAGATTATAAAATTGTTGGCCATATTCAATAATGTCTACACTAAGAGTACACAATACATATTGTGTACTCTTTGTGTAGACATTATTGAATATGTATTCAAGAATATCTCTACCACATTTTTTGCACTTTCTAGTCACTCAGAAAGATTACACTAAGTGTACATGTAGTCTACAGTTTGCGGTAACCTTTATGAATCACTGTCAATATTTAAAGCTGTAAGAAAATCAATAGGAAAACTAAAATTAGGAGGAAGAAGGTATGAGTTATGCCTGTGTTGTCTTTTCACTCACAACAATGTACACTTAGTGTACACTTAATGTAGGCTTTCTTGAATCCTGGGATATGTCTATATTGGCAGGTAGAATAAAAATAATTTTACCAAATCTAATTTGTTTAGATTAATCTGGTTTTATATATAAAAGGCAAACTTCTGATAATATTAAAAGACTAAATGATGTTTGGAACAGACACATTTGTCACAGGACATCTTTAGTGGGGCGTAGATGAGTAGGTAAGGGAAGGTTGGGGTTGGAAAGGCTGGACAGGAAAGGCAAGCTGTATAGATGTAGGTAGGGCAAAGAAGGGTTAATTTCTGGAGGGATGGAGAGAGGAAGTGAAGTAAGCATGGGGTGGGTTGCAATTTTGAGTATTGGGAGCCGGTTAGGGATCACATTTTGTGTGATCTTGTTACTGCAAGCATCATGTCCTGATGACCTCATAGGTACTTTGGTGCAGGTAGGCCTTGGGCAAATAATGGCTGGGATCATACTTAGTAGCTGTAAGTACTTTTTTAATGTCTCAAACATGGTACATAAGAGTATGGGGATAAGGAAGGGTTGGGGGCTGGCAGGAGTGGTGGGAGGGAGAAGGGAGGCCTGTTACTATTATAGGACTTGACAAATGTAATTTTCCCAGTTCATTCTTTTATGCACTAGCAGTTTAACTTGCTCTGCAGCTGAGTGGCTTTACATTTGTTCTTCAGCCTAGTAAAATAAATACTCAGAACAAAGGGTACTGTATGTAGTGGCACAGACTAATGTAGACTTGACGTATTGCTGGTTAAATAGCAGCTGAACATGTACAAAGGCTTACTCGGAAGGTTGGCAAGCCAAAAAGCTGGTTTACAAAGTACCTTGTTTCTCTGGAGTTGTACCTTCTAGGAGATGCTATATTTGGATGTTGTGGCCATGAGGGTGATCTGTGCTGTGCTTCAGTGGTTCTCTCATTCCCTCAGCTGATGGTGTCTATGACTGGATTGCTTGGGTTGTGGTCTGATTGACCACGACTGTTGGTTTGGTTAGTGCACAGTGGAAATTGGATATTTGCAGAGCCTTTGATGTTTCTGTTCTGATTCCAGAGCCTTCAGGCTGTGCCTGAGTGCTAGTTGGTTCTGCACATGCTCAGTGGCTTCTCATGCCACATGGTGAGCGCAGTGTGAAATTTTGTTCATTTTTTTTTTTATGTTCAACTTAAGGGATGTGGATCTTTGACTAAGGAATAAAAAGTTGGAATAGCTTGGATTTTCAAATGGACATGAAGACTGGTGTGGAGGTTAAAGTGAGCAGGAATTCCTATGGTGCATGATTTGTTTCATCAGCTGCTCCTTAACATAATGTTTGACTGAGTTGCTTCTGTGAGTCTCTCAACCTCTTACAGCAAGACATCTGGAGAAAGCCATAAATAAAAGTTGGACAAAGACCCAAAATGGGGACAATTTAAAAAAAAATAGCTCTTATAAACATTAAAAGTTGATAGAATAATGGGTTTTGTATTAGCATGAATTTTCGGAAGGGTATCAAATGTCTGCCATTATTTTCTGACTTCAATCTTTTATGATTTAGATTCATAGGTTCATAGGTAGGTACTAGGCTATTGGCCCTAGGGCCTATACAAGCCTAGCCAAAAAGGTACCCTGGCTTTCGCCACCCAAGAAAATTATTTTCCTGTGCCCCTGTCAAGCAGAACCACAGAAGTGATCCCCGGGGTGAATTTCCTATTACCCATCCAATCATCAAGATTTTTCTTGAAGAGTGCTAATGAGGAGCTCTGTTTGACATAGGTAGTCTGTTCCAGAGTATGGAAGTCTCTGGGACAGGAATCTATCCCTCCAGCATTTTCTGTTTATTGTGGTGACAAGGTTTAGGTCCCTAGAGCGTGTAGCTCTGAGGGATTGGGATTTCTTTAAGTGGAGCATGTCCAACAGCTCTGGGTTGGACATAGCTTTGTATGTTAGGC
This sequence comes from Protopterus annectens, assembly GCF_019279795.1. Classification (NCBI taxonomy): domain Eukaryota; kingdom Metazoa; phylum Chordata; order Ceratodontiformes; family Protopteridae; genus Protopterus; species Protopterus annectens. Next base: position 1,530,424,343 of record NC_056737.1, on the reverse strand, counting down.
AGAGATTGCCTCTGAGTAGGTGATATGCGATGGAGTAAAGCTGGAGTTTTTTGATTTGGTCTGGGTAAGGCATCTGTTTGAGGCCAGTAATCCTCTTTGTGAGGTATTTTTGCAGCCTTTCCAGTTGCTGTAGATATCTTGTGAAGTACATACCAAAATGGGTGTTGTACTCTATAATGGGTCTAATGAGTGATGAGTAGAGGGAAACAATGACCTATCTTTTTCTGAATGAGAAACCTTTTGTGATGAGGTGTGCCACGTAGAAGGATTTCCTGACCACTGTGGCGATGTGATTATCAAAGGAGAGACTACTGTCCACCTGTGTCCCAAGGTCTCTTATCACATTTTTGGTGTTAAGTAGACTACCACCTATGTGGTAGTTCATGGGGACAGAGTTTTTATCAAAGGGGATGACAATGCACTTTTTGGCATTGAGCTTGAGACCATGGCTTTGACACCAGGCATCTGTCTCAGTGAGGCCCTTTTGTAGGATGCCCACATCGTTAGGAGTTTCGATTATGGCTCCTAGTTTGCAGTCATCTGTGAATTTAGTTAGCCAAAGACCTTCTGTGTTAGACTGTACTTCAGAGAAGTAGATACCAAACAGGAGAGGACCCAGGAATGAACCCTGAGGTACTCCACTTGTCACTGGTCTGAAGTCTGATTTGGAGTCTGCTACTTTCACAGTATGGGTTCTGTCAGTAAGCCAGTTGGCAACCCATCTTGTGACATAGGGACTTATACCTATTTTAGTGAGTTTATCTATAATTCCAGAGTGAGGGATGGTGTTGAACGCCTTGGCGAGATCTAGATAGGCTGTGTGAACCACCTTACCACAGACCTCGAACACCACGTCACACACCAATTACCAAAAAACTAAAACTCCGTCGCTGTACCATAAAGGGCTGTCCTCCGGTCTACCACTTAAATCTTCTACCAAGCACTCGTGAAGGAATATCCAGACTGGATATAGTCCAAATGTTTTAATGCCACAAAATCCACAGAGAAACAAACTGACATGAATAAATACACTGGTGATTGAGCGCTTGCCCTTCACATAAACACCTTCATCAGAATCACAAATACAATGAAAATTCACCATCTTTATATACACATTGCAAGCCCTTATTGGTTAACTAATAAGTTAATAAATCAGTTAATTGAAACCAATTAAAAAATGTAACCCTTTGTTTGAATACTATGTCCAAGTCCTACCTATTGCATGAGATATCTTTTCATAAGAAAATGCTAGCCCAAACAATTATTGGTAATAGTAATGATAAATGACAATAAATGTTCTTGCCCACATATGGATATGTGAGTGTTAACTTAATATAAATATAAATATAAAAAATGAAAAATGAATACCTATGTGTCTTTATACTTCATAAAATTATATAACTATAAATATGAATATAAATACAAACATAAATATTTATTTGTATAAATACCTTAATAAATAAATCTATCAAAAGAACACTGATACACTTGAAGTACTACAAGTTCAACCTATGTATTATGTTGTTATTTTATAACATCTATTAAAATACACATAATTGAATAAATAATATAAATATTAAATATTTATAAATGTTAAAATATTAAAATGTTACACTATAAAATATTTAATAAGACCTTTTAAGTGTTATTTCGTAAGAATTTTATATTGTATATTAATATTATATTTTATTTTATTTGGGGTTATTTGCCAAAAGCTTCAAGGCTGGTTTAATAGAAAGGTGGTCATTCATCCCCTTGGGACCACAAGCATCCAATTTAAGCTGCCAAATTAATTCTCTATACTCTAATAGAGATTCCCAGTCTCCCCCTCTATCATTCTTTTTCACCTCTTCCAATACCCAAAATTTAAAGACGAAACTTTACTGTTAAGCCAACTTGTCTGGCTTGTACGAGCGCATTCGGAAGGAGGAACAGGTGCGATTCAGTCACCCGGGTCGAGCGGATCCATTCCCTGTGCACAGCGTAGCCCGGAAGTGACGATTTACGGTGCCTGTGAGGACACGGAGTTGTGAGGGAGAACAGGTGCCGTGATTCCAACCACGATAATGGGCATACAGGTATTTTACCAGGTTGAGTGGAGATGTGCCAGTAAAAAGGCCGAAACACGGGCCAAACAGCGTGGATTGGACTGTTACAACAATGTGGACTTTATGGAATGGCTTGACCGGTTGTTTTCCAAGGCGGAGGATGGAACGGTTAATATACGCAAAGATTACAGTTCCTACAAGGACAATTGTAAGACATTAGAAGTTGAACTGAACAGATATAGGAATTTAAGCCTGGACAATTGGTATTTGACTCAATGTGTAGAACGTAAAATAGTGCCTAAAGGCCTTAGGCTAAATAAATACCCTAACAATATACGGGGAAATGGTGAGTTATTTGCAACCATTTCTGATATTTTAAATGACTGTGGTATTCAAATTTTAAAAGCTATGATTAACAGTAATGCTGACATTTTAATTGACAGTAAAAAAAGAATAGATGCAATTCAAAAAGAAATCAGTAATGATTTACTTTTCACCATTAAAGAGAATAAAGAAATATATCATAAGGTATTACATGATGTCGATAATAATGTGTTTGTTAATTACAAAAGGAAATTAAGGAAAATGGACTGGGATATACGTGACTATCAAGAAGGGAGGGCTTATGTAGACCCCAACAAAATTAACAGGAGATTTTCAAGATACCAGAATTTGGGACAGGATGGAAGGGATAATAGGAGTAATTTACCCGGTCAATATAGGAATACTTTTGTGGAAAACAACACATGGTATGGGAATCAGGGGTTGAATATGAATATGAATACGGATATGAACAACATTAGTGATAGTGAAGGAATGAACCAGGGTGACCCTTTAGGGGAAGTAATGGGGAGGACCCGAAGATCAGAAAGATTAAGGAATCAGAATGGGAGTCGTGACACACATATGCGGAGGCAATGGGGGACAACCCCTACAGGAAACAAGGGGGGAACAGATACAGATAGGGGGGGTAACCGAATCAACTGAATTGGATGGATCGGAGATTATAAGTAACCCCGATGTACATATAGAGAATGAATATAGTAGTGAGGGAATTTACCCTATGGTGAAATTACATTCAGGAGTTCAAGACAATAAAGTAGATGGTAATGGAACTGAGTTAGGTGACAATATGGTAAATGGTACACTTGAAAATGAAGAAATTAATACATGCAAGATTTTTACATGTGACAATTTTAATATTTATAATTTCACTGATTTAGAAGTTACAATGGAGTTTTTTAAACTTTTTACTAAGGGGTTTTCATTTATACCTACACAGAAACCTAAAATTGAGAATATATTACTGGATATAAAGTTATTTGTAAGGAAGTTAAACTTAAATAACATATTTCAAAGTGAAGAAGCAAATAGCAGCCAAGGGCTTAAAAGGAGAAGTATTTTTAACCCACCCCTACATAATGACATTTCTAACTTTGAGAACTGCACTTTAAATATGGTTAGGGAGGGTTATTTATCACATAAAATAGATAGGGAAGATGTGAACTTAACGGATGAAGAAGCCAAAGTGTTAAAAATGTTACAGGGCAATGAAAGAATTAGAATTATGAAGCCCAACAAGGGGGGTGGGGTAGTCTTGATGGACCATTGGGACTACATGAATAGGATGGTTGAAATTTTGAGTCAGGGTGACAGATATCAAATAGCATCAAGGAATGAGATGAACATTTGGTACAGTAAAATTGATCATTATTTGGACGATAATTTGATGCAAGGTTTCATGGACCTGGATTTATACAAATTTTTGAAGGTACCTAAACCAGTAATCCCTGAGGTCTTTGGGATACCAAAGATACATAAGGATGTACAAAATCCCCCACTTAGGCCTATTGTTACTTCCCAATGTTCTAAGACACAGACCCTAGCAATATTTGTAGATAACAAACTCAAACCTTTATATAATCATTACCCCCATATACTAATAGATTCATGGGATTTTCTGGAAAAATTCAATAACATCCCATATGATGACAATTATGGGTTTATTACCATTGATGTTAAAGATCTTTTCTCAGTAATACCCCACAGTACCGGACTTAAATGGTTTGAGGAAATGTTAATATAGTTTAAATTTTTAAGTAATATAGATTTTAGACTAGTATTAGAGTACATAGAAGTGGTTTTGAAGAACAACTTTATTTATTTCCAGGGAGATATATACCATCAGATTGGGGGTGGCTGGGGGGTCAGCTCCCCCTTAATATATGCAAACATCATTATGCTCTACTGGGAACGTGAATTTGTATTCAAATCCAAATTTTGGAGTTACATAAAACAATATTTCCGATTTTTGGATGACATTTTTATTGTTTGGAATGGTGATACAGCTCTGATTAAGGAATTCATACAATATATACATGAGACTACTAACTTTTTAGAGTTTACCTATCACCACAACATGGATTATGCTGACTACCTTGATGTAACTCTAATAAAGAATAGAGAAGATAAGCAATACCAATCAAGGGTATACAGGAAAAGTTGTTTTTCTAAGACATATGTTCATTTTCAAAGTGACCACCCCCTATATTTAAAAAGGAACATTATTAAGGGGCAAATGGTCAGAGCTTCTAGGATGACAAGTGATAATATAGAATGTAGGTATGAAATGGACAAAATACAAGTTTTTTTAAGGAAAGGGGGTATCCCATTGAATTAATTAAGAATATAAAAAGGGAAGTAATGAAAAAACGCAATACACAATATCCACCACTATTAAAAGGTAACCCAAATGTGACAAATAATAGGAAAGTCAAAAATATAGGTATTGGAAATGAGGAAATCCCGAGATTGATATTCACCTACCATAAGGGATGCGAATGGATACAAAAGGGAATACATGAAATTTGGAATATTTTCTCCAAGATGTCTAATAACTTATTAATTTTCCAACAACCACTAAAATTTACTTATAGGAAAAATCTTAATTTTAAGAAATTATTTGAGAAGAAAAATTTGTTAGACAAGGGAGTGATAAACAAGATTGGAACACACAAATGTGGTAGATGTGGGCAATGTTCATTCATTTCTGGTAAAAAAGAAATATTTTTGAAAGGATGTGAAGGCAAGCTTAGGGTAAAAGGGTATTTTACAAGGGGTTGTATACCTTGCCTACTGTGTCACCTGTGGAGGATACTATGTAGGCAAGACGGAACGCCAGCCAGAAAAACGTTATGAGCACATGAGAGATATTACTAGGAAGAACGACAATAATGCCCTATTTAGACATACAAACATTTGTGAGAATGCCAATTTTAAATTTTGGGTATTGGAAGAGGTGAAAAAGAATGATAGAGGGGGAGACTGGGAATCTCTATTAGAGTATAGAGAATTAATTTGGCAGCTTAAATTGGATGCTTGTGGTCCCAAGGGGATGAATGACCACCTTTCTATTAAACCAGCCTTGAAGCTTTTGGCAAATAACCCCAAATAAAATAAAATATAATATTAATATACAATATAAAATTCTTACGAAATAACACTTAAAAGGTCTTATTAAATATTTTATAGTGTAACATTTTAATATTTTAACATTTATAAATATTTAATATTTATATTATTTATTCAATTATGTGTATTTTAATAGATGTTATAAAATAACAACATAATACATAGGTTGAACTTGTAGTACTTCAAGTGTATCAGTGTTCTTTTGATAGATTTATTTATTAAGGTATTTATACAAATAAATATTTATGTTTGTATTTATATTCATATTTATAGTTATATAATTTTATGAAGTATAAAGACACATAGGTATTCATTTTTCATTTTTTATATTTATATTTGTATTTATATTAAGTTAACACTCGCATATCCATATGTGGGCAAGAACATTTATTGTCATTTATCATTACTATTACCAATAATTGTTTGGGCTAGCATTTTCTTATGAAAAGATATCTCATGCAATAGGTAGGACTTGGACATAGTATTCAAACAAAGGGTTACATTTTTTAATTGGTTTCAATTAACTGATTTATTAACTTATTAGTTAACCAATAAGGGCTTGCAATGTGTATATAAAGATGGTGAATTTTCATTGTATTTGTGATTCTGATGAAGGTGTTTATGTGAAGACGAAAGCGCGCTCAATCACCAGTGTATTTATTCATGTCAGTTTGTTTCTCTGTGGATTTTGTGGCATTAAAACGTTTGGACTATTTCCAGTCTGGATATTCCTTCACGAGTGCTTGGTAGAAGATTTAAGTGGTAGACCGGAGGACAGCCCTTTATGGTACAGCGACGGAGTTTTAGTTTTTTGAACCACCTTACCCTCACCTATGGCTTTGGTGACTACTTCAAAGAAGTCTATCAGGTTTTGGAGACATGAGCTGCCTTTTACAAACCCGAACTGTGTTGGGTCCAGAATTTGGAGATCTCCAGTGTCTTTGTTTATGAGTTCCATGATGATTCATTCCATGGCCTTGCAGACCAGGCTCGTCAGGCTAATGGGGCGGTAGTTTCTGGGGTCTGTTGTGGCCCCCCCCTTTGTGGAGTGGGATAACCATCGCAGTGAGCCATTCAATGGGCACAAAGCCTAAGGTGAGGCTATGATTGAACATGGTACTTAGGTGGGGTGCCAGTTCATTCTGTAGTTCATGTAGAAGGCAGCCTGGGATGTTGTCAGTTCCCATGGATGCTGTGTTCTTGGTTTTGGAGAGTGAGGTTTTCACCTGTGCAGCCATGATTACAGGAACTTTTAATTTTTCCGATATAAAGATGGGCCCTTTAGGGGGTGAGAGGTGGGTAAAGTTGGCACTGAACCTATCTGCCAGGATGTTGGCAATATCAGTTGGTTCTGTATATTTAGTGTCATTGTACTGTAACTCAGAGCAGATCTGAGCGTTGCCATTGAGATTCTTGACATAGCTATAGAATGCTTTGTGGTTGTCTTTAGAATCAGTGGCAATTTTGTTTTCATAACTAGCTTTGGAGGATTTTATGAGGGATCTCAGTTTCTTACTGAGGCTGACCAGGAAGTTCCTTCAATCATGGGATTTTACTGTTGTAGAGTTTGTTTATGGCAGAAGACCACCAGATTGGCTTCCTTTTTTTGGAGGATAGCATCTTGGTTCTGTTAGGGATAGCACAATCCATGCACTTGTGTAAATGCTTATAAAGTGCATTTGTGTAGGATTCAGCAGTCGTACCTCTATTGTCCATCTGCATGGGTGTCGTGAAGTTTGCCACTTCTGCCTTACCATTTTACCACTAATTTTCCAGACAAACATAATTTTATGGAAAATAATCATATATTCTGAAGTTGGTATAATTGTTAAAGTGTTTACTTTACAGACACAAGGTGCAGGGTTTGATTCTCACAGAGGGTAAACGGCTAGGTTTAAAATTACTCAAAATGGCAATTAGCTTCGTACTAATCTATCCATCTCTGAATATGTAATGTCTGGCATTGAGTGTCAGGGACATTCTGGTTGTGTTTTTTGTTTGCTTGCATTGTTTTTCCTCTCATTCCAGGTGTCAGTGGCTCAGTGGATGATATGGCTGATATCCAGACATTTTGGCAGAGGTGGATAGATATTGTGGCTCAGGCAGGGGATCTTCTTTGAGAGGTGCCAAGCAGTTAGACTACAATGGCAGTAGCACAAGGTAAAGTCAGTCGTAAGAGATGGCAACCATCAAAGGGCAAGCAGGCAGCCAGAGGAAAAGAATACATCAGTTGCAGTCCAGCGAGGTGGTGGCAGCAGAGGTCTAGATGGTGGACTCAACACGTGCTGCTCCTACAGGTAATGCTCCTACAGTTAATGCTAGGGGGTGGATGGGTGAGTAAGTTTGGTGGGCAGAGCCAAGGGATCCATAGATTGGGTGACAGGGTAGCAGCTCAAATCCAACAACAGAGAATCCTGTAAGTGGCTTTGGGGGCATGCAGAGTTTAGCAGGAGAGGGGCATGAGTTTAGGGAGCAGAATTCTGGTTTGGACAGTCCAGTGATGGTTGAAGGAGGTGGAGTTGGATTTTGTATATATTGTAAATAGTTGCATTGTTAATTATCTTTGTTTCAATTTATTCATTTATTTTATTACATTTTAAAATCTTGTTATACTCTGTAATCATTTTAAAAAGCTTAATAAAAATAAAATATTTTTATTAAAAAAAAAAAAAAGACTGCAAAACCAAGAAACTAATAACAAAAATTGTTTTTGCAGGAGGGCATTCATGGAACAAACCCCCTAACAAAAATTGTTTTTGCAGGGAAGAATTCATGGAAAACCCCCCTCCCCTCCAAATGTATATATAATAGAAACACATTTGCACAAACACGAAAGAAGAAGAATCACCCAAGGAAACAAAAAGAAGCTGCAGTGCATATTGAAACATCACAAAGACACTTCATTTCCATAACTACCACAAGCAAGAATAAACAAGATACAAAATGCATCCACAAATGAATGCACCTTATAAAACACCAAAACATAAAAAATATTAAATAATGTAGTTGATCAAATTGCATTCCATATACTTTGATGACATTCTAGGTGTATTTTCTTACCTGACAAAAAGTTTCAATATGCCTCCTGTTTGGCATAATGCATTTTGACTATAGCACACACACACACACACACACACACACACACACACACACACACACACACACACACACACACACACACACACACAGACTGTCTTTGTCACACACACAAACACCTTTTTGTTTAAATCATTCTATGTCTGGTTATAAATTCACTTAAAAATCAGTGCATTAACAATGCCTGCAGGGATTGCACACCATTCTTGTTTCATTGGTTTTGGTTTACAGAATTAGCCTAAGGAAATAGACACCAGTCTTGTCTTGTTTATTTTGGTTCTCAGAAGTGGCTGCAGGGAATACACACTATTCTTCTCTCATTTGTTTTGGTTTTCAGAATTGGATGCAGGTACAAAAAAGAATACATCTTTATTTATTAGAAGTGCTACTTCTCCTGTATTTGAATTCACTGATGAACAAGAAATTAATTTTTCATTGCTCAAGAAACCAAAATACATATTTTATAATTTAACTAGACATAAAAAGGTATGTTAAATAACGAGAAGAAAAGGTCAGATATTAAGCTGGACATGTGTTTATAGACGCATAAATATATCAAAATAAAATGGTTCTGTTTCTAAGAAACTAATACTTATTAATTAATTTACCATTATTGTTTTCAAGGCATATGATTAGATTGACCAGGTCTTAAATGACATGTTAGTAACAAATTTATTTATAGCCCTTTGAGTGATAATTTGGAGGCTGTGAATCCCTATATTCCAATCATTTTTAGAATCCCAAAACCTCACACTCATTTATTTGCTCCCCAAGAGCCACTGTAACTGTTTTGAAGTCTGAGACTTTAGCTGTTTATATAGCACATAACATTCATGTTGTCTAGAGACAGTGTGGACTTTTACTGATAACACCAAGAAGCTTGTTTTGGATTTCAGTTGTTTCTTTGTAAGCAGGCATATAAAACCTTATGTAAAGTGTTTCCACAAATGGAAGACATTAAAACATAAGACATATCCTCAGTGAGCAATATGGTTATGGATTAACTGAAAACCATACAATTGTGCATATTCCCACCTCCTGATTGCATGCAGAAGCCAGCACATTCAGAATAAAGTATTCCAAATGGCCAGCTGTTTCGAAATTTTCATGGGGTTATTTGAAAAAAATAACATTAGGTTATTTTTGGATTTAACAATACTAAATAACTTTTTTGTCTTTTCCAATAATGTTTGCAAACAGACCAGTGGCCTGCCTGTATGGATTACCATGGCCAACAATTTAACTAATCTGTGCCTTTCCAAGTGGGAAATTAATTAATCGTGAAATCTAGATTTTGTGGATTATTTATGCTACACTGATGGAAATTTTCTTACATAGAAAGTTGACTTGCATCAGTCTGATCTGTTGTTGCACTGTTACCTCAAATTTTCATTGAATGCCTCAACAGATTCTCATAATCAGATTGCTACTGCATTTTCCTTTAAGTCTACTTCAACTAATTCTTAATTACATGACACTAACCTGTCTTAAATTTTTGAAAGACAATGTAGACAAAACACATGGAGTTCAATTTGTAGACTTTGTTCTGAAAGAAAACTCATATTGAATAACTTCATAGTTTGAAGAATTAATTTTTTGAGAAGGGTTATAATGCAGAAATTATTGATTCTAAAGCTGATAACGTTTTTAGAAATTAAAAGGTTGTTTTTTTCTGTTAACAAAGGACTGGCTACTATTGTTATTAGCAACTATTCCATCACTATGTGTTTAACTCAGACATGGTTTATGCTTTTTAAAACAAGAAACATCTTTATTGAACTATCACTTATAACATAGGCAGTTATACAGTTTTATAAATGAAAACAAAACAATAGTAACATATTTTCAGTTGCAAACATTATACATTACTCATAACTTATACAGTCATTGCCAGCCAAACATTACATAGCTCATTCAATTCCTGCCTTCTCTTAAACATCATTCCTCCTCCAAAACATTATTCTGAATGCTTTGTTCCCACAATTCCCATTTTCTGCGTAATTTGTTCCTACCCTTTTCTAAAGATCTCACATTCAGTTATTTTATCTGTTACTATATTCACTACTTCTAGTACAGTTGGTTTAGCTTTGAGTTCTTGACAGCAACCAGAATTAAACTAACCAAGACCTTACTATCTGTGGTCAATTCCAATTCTGTATCATATCATTTCCTTAGTTACATCAATTTGATCACCCAGTATTTCTGACACAGTAGTCTGCAGGGAATTTATAGAGTCTGCCAACTCATTACACTCCCAGAAAATATGTTCCTAATTATCAATTTCTACTCTATCACACCTCCAACATTTGCAATCTACCTGTGGAAAAATTCTTTGGAGTCTGCTGGGGGTATAGAAACCCTTCAAAGTAAAGATCCTAAATCTTCAAGACTTTGTTGCATATTTGGATGCCATACATATATCCCCCATTGTTTTTGTGAGTTCCTTATCCAATTTCTCTTTGAAATCCTTTCTAACCATCTCTAATTGATTTCCATATGGATCATGTAATATTTTATATGCTGTATTAGTTATTCTCATTTTTAACAGCAGCTTCTGTTCTAGATTCTACTAAAAACTCTACCAGTGCTAGTCTTTCAATTAGAATCCCCCTATTTCTTTCTCTTTGCCTATGCTCTGATATTAATCCATGATAGCGAAGGCAATGTCTAGCCTGCAGTCCAAATGAATTCTTGGCATCTTCCCATTTTGTTACCTTTCCTCTTCTAATTATTTTCTCCCAATATATTGGTTCCTTCGCTAGTTTTCTTCAATAAATTGTGGTCCACTCTTGCATATTCTCTAAACATCTAATTGCACTCATTCCTATTGGTAGAATCTTATTTCTCCATTCTTGTGTTGGCTTAGTTCTTAGAATACTTTCTGCTACTTTATAAATATAATATTCATAAATTAGCATAAAATATGAATGTAATATTCTGTATGGTTATTGTTTTTCTCCTTAGGGATCTGCATCCAAAATCCTATCTTCCCATGTTTCTTGAGATTCCCTCCTGTTTCATCCTTATCCCTTTTCACTTTGAATTATAAGTTTCTGCTTATGTTATATATAAGAGCCTTAACTGTGTAGCTCTAAATACTCCTTCAAATCAGGTATTGCAAAATTACTTTGTTCTTTTAGAAGGATCAACTTACCCACTTGATTGTTGCCCTTTTCCCCTCCCAAAATCCTTCAACTCTTTATTAATTGCTATCCACAATTTGTCCACTGGTTAATGAAAATATGCCTGACCTGTATATAAAATTAAAGGAAGTAAAACATTTTCACTGCTTGTATCTTGTTACCATGTCCGTAAAACAAAGCTTTTAAGTTCTTATTTTTTGTATTATCTTTTCTTTAGTCTCTATCATTTCTTTAGTCTCTTCCCACATATCATTTGCTGCCAGGAGCACTACAGAATCTTAAAAGCCCAAAATCCTGAAAGCCCAAAATCCTGAAAACACACTGGATACCAACACTTACTATATTCTAGCATAATTACATACAGAAACATATTACCCTTCAACTATACGCAGGGGGGCAAGCCCCCCTGCACCCCCCATGTGGGGGGCTGCACCCCCACCCCCCCTGCTACTTAAATATAATAACTCTGAGATTGCACTTTAGTACAATAAGTGCAATCTCGGAGTTGATATATTTAAGTAGCAGGGAGTGTGGGGGGGGCTTATACTTGGAGAAGAGTAATATGGTTTGTGTGTAATTTGTTTCTGTATGTACTTGTGCTGGAATATAGTAAGTGTTGGCATCATGTGTGTTTTCAGGATTTTGAGTTTTCAGGATTTTGTACTTTCAGGATTTTGGTCTTCATGATTTTGGGCTTTCAGGATTCTGTAGTGCTCCCTTGCTGCCATAACATAAACCCTTTTAATCCATACTCCTGAGTACTTCATTTTATTGTGTCCCCATAAATATGGGTATTTCTGAAACAATTTCTGTGTAGGTGCATAGTTTACAGTTATTGCCTTTGTTTTATCTTCATTAATTTTATATCCTGAAAAGACTTGAAACTGCCTCAGAATGTTCCACAACACTGAATTGTCCTTTTCTGATTTTATCAGGAATAAAATAATATCATCTGCATATAAACCCAACTTTTCTTGATTACCATACCAATTATATCCTTGAATTTCTGAGTCCCTTATTTGTCCGCCAGTGGTTCTAAATATAATGCAAACAACAAAGGGGAAAGAGGACACCTCTGCTTGGTTCCTCTGCTCTAACAGAACTTATCAGAGAGGAAATCCTCCACCTTCATTTTCACCCCTGATCCCTTATATATCTTCATAATTAACCTTATTAGTTTATAAAGCAAAGCCAATGTTTCAATTACTCTTCTAATAAAACCACAACTTATTGTGTCGAATACTTTCTCTGCATCAATACGCACCAACAACAGTGGTATTTTCTTACATTCTACTTCCCTCTGGATCATCATTGTACTGTTAATGTTGCCAAATGTTTGCCTCCACTCCACAAAACCATATTGAGCCATATTTATCAATTTTGGGATCACCTTTGTCCTTCTTTTTTAGCCATTATAGACATAAACACTTTATAATCATGGCTTAGATTCAAAAGGGCCTATGTGGAGCTGGATCTGATGGTAATTACCATCCTTAGGTATTACAGCCACCACCACTTTCTTCTAGGATGTTAGTGTGTCTCCTCCTTTTAAATTGCTGTTAAACAAAACCTTCCAGATTTTTATCACTTTCTTCCCTTTTAGCTTCTAAACTTCTATATATTACTGGAGACTTTCTAGTAGATTGGTTATACATCACCATTTTACCTCATTTCCTGTTATCCCCAAATGTAAGTAATTGAGCCTCATCTATCTATAACCTTCGCATACTTAAGACTTTCATAAACATTTCCATTTGTACTTTTTCTTGATTTCCACATTTGAAATGTGACTAAACGAACCAAATACCAAAACAAAAAAATAAGCCGAAAACTGTGCAAAACTTATGGATACACTCAATTGATTTCCACATTTGTCTGCTTTATACAAATTTTCATAAAATTTCCAAAATATTTCTAATACCTCTATAGGACCTCTGGTTATTTTCCTTTGTATAGGCTCCCTAAACTTGGCAATAACCCTTTCTACCTTCTGTTGCCTGAGCTGCTGTTCTAAAATCTTTTGTGCTCTGGAGTTATTAACAAAAAAAAAACAGTGGCTTAACAGCAATCTTTCTAAACTTGTGCATATTATTGAGGCAGGCCCTTATTTTCTTTTTTGTGCCTCTTCTTGTTTTGTGAGATTCCCTCTATTCTACCATACTTTAACCTTAGTCAGTTCCTCTAAATAATTGTTTTACTTCTTAACTATATCTCTTTTTCTTTTATTTCCACCCTAATTTTAAACTCCATTTTAATTTTATTCCAAAACCTACCTATATTTTCAGAATAAATTTCTATTTTCCTAATAACTCCTGAATTATTTCCTCTATCTGTTCCTTAAATTCTTCTCTATTTAATGGATAGGTGGGGAAGCTCCAGTGTTTCATCTCATTTTTATTTCATTACCCTGTATTTTTATTTTAGTTATTATTGGTGTATGATCTGAAGTAGTTATTTGATACATATCAAAACTTTTAATTAAATGCACATATTCCTGTGAAACATAATTCTGTCTAGCCCAGTGCTTGTACCTTGAGGAATAATATGTAAATTCTCTCCTAACTCTTACTACTGAATTCACATCTTCCATACCAAACATTTTCATATATTTTTTTAAAAATATACCCTCTTTTGTTATATCTTTTCTTCTAGGTCCCTTAAATACATCCTCATAGTTGCAAAACAAATTCCAGTTCCTACCTATAAATGATATTCCCTGCTGAAAGCTGATTATTTCTCCCAGAATTTTCTTAAGCTGTATTGTAGCAGTTTTAGGTGGAATATAAATACACGCCAGTGTAATTCTTTTCCCTTAGTAAAAAACAAAATGGACTAGCATTAAGGTAAACCAAGTCTACAGTGAAACATAAACAAGAAAAAACTACTACTCAGGAAATGCCCAGCAACAGAGTTTAATTACAAGCAAAGCTTTCGGGATCACCAACCCTACTTCAGTACTTTTTAAAAATTATTCTCCCTATTGAGTAGTCCCTTTGTAACAAAAATATATCATTATTATTATTTTTTCCTCTTCTATCACTATTGGAGCTACTCTCACAATTAATATAAGTGCTCCCCTTTTCTTTGTCCTAGATATTCCACTGAATATTCATCCTGAAATTCTTTCCTTATTAAACTCACATGCCCATTGCTTTCCAAATGTGTCTCCTGTAGCATAGCTATTTGCACTCTGCATTTTTAATATAGTTCACTACTCTTTCTTGTTTGTATATATCTTTGAGGCTATTCACATTCAAAGATAGTATGGAAAGTGTTGTCATTATGATAAGAAGTTATTATTCCCACCTGTTATATGTATAGCAACTTTTTTAAATGTCTAGTTTCAGTGTTTGTGTTACACGCATACACTAATGTTTGGAGGGTTGATATTTTATTGAGATGTTTCTTATCATTTCCATTTGAACCTATGTCACATCTTATAAGACTTGTTTTTAATAAAATCCCTAAAAGAACAGAACACACAAAAATATATACATCTTTAAATGGGTCTATATTAGAAGACCGAAGACACATTCTTTAGAATGTATCTTGGTCGAAACTAAAAGGCTGAAAACTCAAAATATCGAAGCGGCTGTTAAGCAAATTCTTTCCCTGGGAAATAATTTGCTTGGCCACTTTGGTACTTTGCTGTTTTTGGCACTGTAGTGTGGCCTTGGAGTTGGTATATTTAAGTGGGGGGTGTTTATTTTTTTTGTTGGAACAGCAAAATTGCTGTTCTGATGCTTCAACATTGTAAGCTTTCACTTACATAGGGTCGATCAATCACCATTTGTTTTTTTAAGTGTTCAGTGATTTAATATGGACCCCTTTAAATAATGAAATTTAACCCTCCTAATAGGAACAGTTGCCCCAGATTGACAGCCACACTCACAGGCTTGGATTAACCTAGAATGAAGGTTATCCATGCTAAGCTGGATGGCACAGTCTGTGCTTCTACTTACACTAAATACTGTCTGTTTTTGTCTTATCTTTATTTATCTCTGAGATGCAGAAAACATTATCTCCTAGCCACTGATAGAATGTCTTGACTATTTTATTGCCCTTATCAGCTTGTCTGCATAGATACATGAGAACCAGATGCACAGCTGGCTTCCACTACAAGCTTTTCATGTTGCACTGTGAACATTTATTTGCTAGAGAAAAACATATTTATTTACTTGCTTCTCCCTAAAACATGTTATTAGATCAAACCAATGGCCTTAATCCAATCATTCTCCTATGCAAATGTAAGAAACAACATATCAGTTTTACTTATATCATAGTATTTTGTCCAGACTTTCTTCTCTTTTTACATAAATTTCTTAAAACTGAACTAGAAAAAGAAAGGAGAAGGAAAATAGGGGCACCTGTTTAATTTAGTATCCCTATTATACACAAAATAACTGAAAAGGCTTACTTTATAGCATCTAGTATATGCCATGTATTTAAAACATACAGTTAAGAACAAAATTTGTTTTACTTAGTTAACTCATTCCTTTCTCTTCCCCTCTCCTTAATGTTCTGTCAAACATTAATGACATGAAATAGGGCATATGCTATGAGTCCCCTACAAAATTAACAAAGTCAGAAAAGTCTAAAATTTCCAGATTTTCTTGTTACATCATATTTCAAAATGTGATTGATGCTTTGTAATCCCACATTTATTCATTAATTTCCAAGTTGCTGTTTTTTCTAACAACTCGTGCTTTTTTCTGTCTCTCAAGCATTTTCATTTGGAACATTGGAAAAGGTTTCACTGGTATAGTCTCTCTATGATCTTTATTATCAAAAGAATAAGAAGCAGAATCATTTCTGTTTGATAGCTCACTTTTTTGCACAAACCTTTGTATTTCCTCCTTAGGTTGTTCTGCATCAAAAATTATTCTGACCCACCAGGAAAAAAATATTCTGAAGCTAGCTAGATACAGCAGCTTGAATTTCATACTCAAAAACACCTTTTCTTTATTTCAATCTCTGATTTTTGCAGCTTTGTCAGCTCATTTGAATATCTTTTTTAAAACTTCTTCCATTTTTCCAACCTTTTGTTATTTAAGTTGATATACTTTTTCACATTTTTTGTTTATTTTAATTGGCTCTGAGCACATTTGACTTATTTCTTTGTCTAGATTACTGGAAGTCATGTCTTGCACCAAAGCTAGAACTTGAACTGTTTTTTTTTTTTTTTTTGCTGAACAGCTGCAGTATTTTTCCCAGCCAATGTTTTTCCCTCACATTTTTGCGATTGATTTTCCTTCATGTTCTCCGAATTTCTTGTTTGCTAGCATCTAAAAAGTGCACTTACTAGCCAAAAACTGAAATGAACTAAAAAAGACAATTTCACTGTCTTTGTTTTCTGAATTTCTCTTTTCACACTGGGAGAGTGAAAATTAACCTGTTACTCAGTGTGCAGCCATATTGGAAGACCCAAACTTAGTTTATAGTTTTAGTTATAATGACACATGTAGACCTTCATCTTTGTGTATAATGTATCATTTTATACATTTTTATATGTGGAGGCTAACATATTTCCTCTGTCAGACAAAGTCACATTGATAGAGAAATGTATGTGAATGTAGTTAGAACAAGTCAATACAGATATGCTCTGGAAATTTATTGCGTTCCTTACACTGAAGAAAAGTCAAATAGCAACTCATTACAGAAACTGAACATAGCCAACATGATAAAACCACACTTTTGAGATGTAAAGAGTGCTTGTCACCATGAAAATGGAGATTACATGTATTTGTTATGAAATAAATTTGTTGAATATTAGGTGGATGCCAGATTCTTAAAGCTTTTGAAACAACACGGTATGTCTTGAAAATACATCCATGAAGTAATAATCCTGAAAACGAACAAATGGGTTCTTTTTTTGACTTTTTCCATATAATACCACAAACAATAGCTAAAGTTCCTTTTAAACAGACTGCCCGATTGACTAAATTGTTTTCCATAGGTACATTTACTTTCACTGGAAAATATCGATATACACTATCTGCAAAATAAAGCTATTATGATTTTTTTTTCTGGAAAGTACCTCAGCATTCAAACAAGAAATTAATTTCCAAGAATAACCACTTTCTGACTCTGTACATATCCGACATTTGTGATCAGGTGATAGAAATTGTATAGACAGTAGCACATTTCAGTTTGATTGCTGTATCTACATGCATATACACATACATGTGCGTGCGCGTATGCTCACACACACACACACACACACACACACACACACACACACACACACACACACACACACACACACACACACACACACATACACACTCACGCAAGCACACATACACTAAGGCTCAGAGGCTTTGTCACTGAGACCACTTTTCCCAAATTATAAGTACTTCATGAATCAATAAACATCTCATCATTAACTGTGAACTAGTAAAAGAAAGTAATATATTACTGTTTCACTTCACACACACACACACACACACACACACACACACACACACACACACACACACACACACACACATCTGGCCACTAGGAGGTAGGACAGGTAGGATTAAGGGTTATTTACATTACTGTCAGTTGTTTTCACTAACTGGGGCACTTGTAGTGTTTGACTCTTAATTGACAGTGGTCATCTACTTTCATAAAAAGCCTCCCCAAAGAATAACCACTTTTGGACTCGGGTGTTTTACTGTGAGAAATGACTTATATGCACAGAGAGTATTTGACAACCAAACACACAAATGTATATATTTCTCTACTGGTAAACTTTAATGTTTGATGTGTTACTGTCGGCGCAGGTGTTTACAGACAGTTGCCTGTACTGATTGTTTTTTTTTTCCTGTTTGGAATTCTTAATACTCTGTGGTTGTTACAGTGTAATTAGGAAACCTTTGTCCCACTGACACATACAAATAGTCTACTTCCACACTAAAAGTGACCTTGTTGCAATCTACTGCCTGAGTGCCTTCCATCTGGCCCACACGGCTTAATCAGGCTTTTTCTAGTACTATATAAGTACTGAAATATATATGAGGGACTATTCAGCCATTCTGCACTGCAGCTTGTGTGTCCACTCACCGAATCTGCTGCAATGACATCTTTTATTATAAAAATTCAATTATCATTATTGTGGGATTAAACTATCTGTTATTTTGCCAATGTTCAAACAGTACTTTCTGTTCAGCATTTACCTCCTCCCCAATTCAGATCACAAATTAAGAAGAATTAAAATTAAATCAGTTGATCATAACTATGGGCAGACGATGCAACTTGGGAACTCTATTCATCTTTGCAGTCTCTCTGCTACTGATGAGAGGTCACAGGTAAACACTTACATCAGTTATATTTAAGCAACCGATATTAGTACTTAAATAACATGGTAATAGAACATAGACTGGATAGACTTTTTGTTACAATAGAAACAACTGGACAGTTGAAAGAAGATTTTGTGATTAGAGGATATTATGAGTCATATTAAGCAAGTTATTACTGATGTACTGAAAAAGAGAACTACTGTTGCATGCCCCTTATTTTAGTGTTCATAATGATATGATTAATATATCTATAGCCACTATCTCCTGGTGCCAGAGTATCCTTAACTCATTCTAGAAACATTAATCAGGTATGTGAGACTGTTAAGCAAGACTGGCCAATTTTGATGGTTAATGATAACATAAAGAAAGTGGTAGGAATGACCTCAGCATTTGCTTTTAAAAATGCTCAATCTCTGAAGGCATGTTTACATAATAAAAATGAATATAATATGACTGAAGTAAAGATTAGCAATAAATGCACTTTTCCTTACTATAATTGTAATTACTGTACATATATCTTAAAGGACTATGTGTTTATCCATCTAATGAATAAGAAAATGTTTAGAATAGGAAGTTATGTAGATTGTAACACAGTTAATGTGGTTTATGCATGTTACCAAAAATTAAAATATTTTTATGTAGGTAAAATAAATAGGACCTTGAGAGAGAGAGAATAAATGAACATGTCCATGATATTAAAAAACAGAAGCTCACAGATGCTTTAGTGAAACATGTCAAATCCATTGGGTCTGAATAAAAGTACTCTGTAAATATTAGCGGTGGTGATATCTGTAATGCCATGAAAAATGTTGGAGCTAGACTGGATTCTTAGGTTACGGGCAATAATCTATCCTGGTTTGAATGACACTGATTCTTTAAAGTCTGTTTTGCAAAAACGAGTTTAATGGCATTGATTTAGATCATATGATCTTATATTTGCATAAATAATGTATTTGTCTGCATTGTGAAATGTTTGATGATGCTCCTTGGAGCATGAAAGCATTTATCTTTTATTTCTATATACTGAAGATTTTACTTCTAGTTGTGGTCATTGTGCCCTGGTTTTAATATTCTATTCTACTTTTATTGGGACTGTGTTCATCTACATTTTGGACTTTTTCTAGTTATATTGGTTAAATGTACTATATTCTTTAGAGTATTTTCAGACAAGACTTAGAAAAATCAGTACATTGATAAAAATACATAGCCTAGAAATACATTGTCTAGCAGTATAAGATGCACAAACTAACAAACTGAATAAAGCTTTTAATACTAATGCAACAAAGTATTGTTACGGCAACAAATAGGCATTTAAAATATTCTCAGATTCAGTTATTCAGACATAGTGTTTCTTTCTTTCTTCCTTCCTTCCTTCCTTCTGCTATTGGCAGGTGTAACAGGTGGAACAGCAGAAAGGGCAAGCAACTGGATGCAACACAGAATGTGATGTATTAAAATGGGGGGGCAGATCTGGTAAAACACAGGCAGAATGTGCTTCATTTTAAGCAAGTCTTTAGATGCATATTGAACAAACTAAGATTTTTCAGCTATCAAAGTATGGGTGAAAGAATGCATCATGTATTTGATCAGGCAAATTAATAGACTTTATCCACAATGTGAATTGAAGAGTACAGACTGAGATCTGTAAAATCTGGGAGATTCTTAAACATTTAGCAAGGACAGCTACAAAGCAGTGTGTGGGGCAGACACTCATGTCAAGTAAGTTGAATACTATAGTGAAAAAGCTACACTTTGATCTCATAGAAACTGTTACCCCATCTAGCCTGAATAAAGCATGATAGTGCTGCTATCAATGTAAAGATAAAAGGATGAATTTATCAGTTCTGTACTGCGGTTTTTATAAATGAGAGACATTTATCAGTGGATACAGTAATTTGAGGTGGGGGGACTCCATATTGGAGATGGGACTTGAATGACTTGAGTTTCGATTGTTGCTGCAACTTCCAGAGACAATTCGCCTTGGATGCTGTAGGCGACATTTATTTGTTTATTGAACTCGTTGAAGAGACTTTCAGTGATAAGCCAATGTACAAAGAAGATACATTCTGACGCCTAAATACCAGAAGTATGTAACATATTCCACAAATGCCAAGTTGTGGAAGCAAATGTGCCATAGAAAAAAAACTTTGTTTAACCTTGGTTTAATAGCAAAAGCACAAATTTAGTTGTTTATTTTTTTTTCTTTTTTTATTTAAGTAGTGAATTCTAGCTTTTGGGATTGTATCCATTTGGTTTTTATTTAAAATTAAGTTATTGTGTAAACGTTTCTTTATGGTCTTAGATTCATTAATAATGCTGGAGAGGAAGATATCATTGATATATAAGGTGACATCCACTCTTTAGAGAGTGGGGGTTGCAGAGACTGTATGTAGATCAGGTGGGCAATGCAATCCGGAAAAGGGAGAAGAGGAGGGAGAGAGGTGGTCCTACATGGTTCCCTGTAGTATAACAAATGCAGATCGGAAGTAGTTTGGTATATACATTACAGACCTTGAATCTGCTGAAGTGGTTAGTTAGACAATGATGAATCAAGATAATTGTAATTTCTTGGATTATAAAGGTTGAGAGTTGTTTGATAGGAACAGAAAAAAGCCAAAGGCATTTCTATTATTTTGGAAAAGCATTTCTATTTCTCTGTCAAGGTCCAAGTAAAATTATATGGTGCACAAAGCAAAACTCTCTCTCCAACTGATAAAACAGCCGGTGTACAAATTCTGTACTATCCAGCAAAAGAAGAAACACCAGCTGTACCACAGCAATTATCTCAATAACCTACATTACTGTGGTACAGTTGGTGTTTCTTCTTTTGCTGGATAAAATTATATGGTGCTACTAAGCATGAGTAAGTCAGATGCAGTACTAACTTTTCTCTGAATATGTATTACTTAGAGCATATCAGTCCATTTGCACTTACACAATAACTTAGCTGCATAGAGACAAAGGATTCCGAGAATTTAGACTGGGTTGTGTGGGCTTATCTAGCATAATATCACCAAGTTTTGAAAAGAGGCTACATTAATAGTGTTTTTTTACTTTACATTTGTTGGTGCAAATGAGATATGATAAAATAAAATTTTGTAGGCCAAGAGATAATAGAATTAAAGCTGTTGCATTATAAGACCTTCACTCTCTGACACCAATCTCCTGCTTTTTCATTTTTCTAACAGTTATCCTCTAAGAATCATCAATGGCCTAATCTAAGTTGTACATAATTTGTTAGTGTATATGAGCAGATCCCTTTGTTCTTCCACTTTTTATTGTCACTACAAATGAGTTTAACAAAAGAAAAACATGGCCAATTTTTCCACTACATTGTTTTAATAAAAAAGCCTCTTAAGCTACACCAGCCATTCCATCCATTCATCTAGCATAGTCTTTACATCATTGTGCACCCCACTACAGTGAATGAATATATATGTGTGGCTGCCAGATAGCACTGTAGGATACCCCTCAGTGGTGTTTATTTTTGAAAGCCTAGACAATTTAGCCTATGATTACCTAATATTCCAGATATGTAACCTACTGGCCTGAAAATGATCAGCAAAATGTAAACTATCTGGCTGTGATCCAGCGACAACTAGATGGCAGACTGATTTTGAACCATATAAAATGGGCATGCTACATCATAGTGAATACTGATTTTTGAACACTGAGAATCAGGGTACTCATGATGTGAGAAATGCTTAGATCAACAGCAGCAGTAGCTCAGCAGCATATGTTAGCAGGCACCAATTGAACCAGTGCCTGCAAATATTGTGTATCGGGTTGATCTTATATCATCAGATCACAGACCAACAGATTATAAGCTGATTCTGTATGGACAGGGAAACAGTAAGGGACCTAGTTGAACTGTGCTGTCCACAAGCTGAATCATGGAGAATGTGTGGTACACCCTCACCTGTGGATACCAAGGTATCTGTAGCCTTAACCATCTGAGCTACAGGGACATTTTAGTGACCTGTTGGGGACATTTTATTAGGCATATTGCAGGTGACAGCAACAGCATGTAGAAGAGCATATCTGTCACTCCAGGATTACAGAGGAGAGGAGAAAACCAGCATCACCCAGGTATTTTACAAAGCAACCATTTTCATTGAGATTTTGGGAACCATAGATTGCACAAATTGCCAGCAAAGCCCCACCAGGTCCTCAGGACCTGCAATACAGCAACAGTAAAAGCTTCTACTCCCTTAACTGTGAGATGGTCTGTAATGCACAGGACATTATTTATAATGTGCCTATGAGCCACTAGGGTATTTCCTATGATTCTTACATTTGGCACAAATCTAACATGTACCACAGGATCCTATGAGTGGAGTTTCCACAAACTCATTTAGTTCATAGGTGCATGCATGGGCTAGAGAGTTAGGTCTATACACACAGGTACCATGCATGCAGACAGAGGCCCTATATAACATGTTTGTTGTGTATTGCAATTGATGCCAGACATGCCTTAAAGGTCTGGTTGATAACCTCCATTCATAACCCCCAGACCATCGGAAAAAGCCTATAATGCAGGTCATATAGAAATGCAAACTATATTGGAGTGTATGCCTGGCCCACTGAAAGAATACTCTCATTGTCTACACACATTATTAGGGACAGTAAGATACAGTCCAGATGTCTAAAGCAAGATGCTTGTTATATGTGCAATGCTGTACAACATGACATTGTGCAAAAGAAATGGAACAGCAGGTAAACATCTTGGCAGAGTCAATTATATAGCTTGTACCAGCAGAAGAAAGGCTGGGTGGAGGGAGGAACATACAGCAGCAGTAACACAACTAAGGCAGAGCTGAGTGCAGCACATTGAAGCACTATCAAAGAGGTGGTGTGTGTGTGTGTGTGTGTGTGTGTGTGTGTGTGTGTGTGTGTGTGTGTGTGTGTGTGTGTGTTCGCAACTATGAACCATGACACAGACAACAAAGACTAAAATAAGCATGTGTTATCATACCCAGGCTATGCAGAGCAGTGTATGAACTGGCCAAATTGTGCATCAGATGTCACCTTACTCACACAGGTTAGGGGCTGGGCATATCACAGTTATCATCACATTTCTTTCTAGGCTCTTTTCACCCTTAACATATTGACCTTTGAGCCACTGCCAATCAGACTCAAGTCCATTTATTCCCTTGGGCTGCAGGAGAATCTTTCTGCAGATCTCCTAAGACAGAAGTCATTTAAGGCAGCCATCAACTAGACAGCATAGGGGAGTCTGATGCATTAACTGGTATTCTGACATTGAAAGTTTTTTTATTTTAATGAATGGCCCTAACCAGTCATCATGGTTAATGATGGGAGCACCCAGATGATTGTAGTGACCACTTATGTCTCTCCAACAGCTCACATTGTGCTGCCATGTGTGTGGCCATCAAGCACTTCAGACAATGGCTTGTGTGGCCATGCCCACATCGATCATGCATTGGCTGCCACCTGTATGATTTGAAGTATGCTCCTATTAGGAATCTCTCCTAGATACTAGTTTCATAGACTAGATGCCATAATGGCTAAAATGATCACCTCCCAGATACAGCATGCAGAGTATGATCCTGACCTCTGATCACTGTCTAAATTTTGTATGTTCTCTCTACACACACAAAAAACATGATGGTTGTTTCTGATTCTAGGATGAAAGGTAACAGCCTGAAATCCAGCTCTCTTAGCTGAACTTAAATTAACTTAATATCTTTGCCAAAAGAATGCTTTCAAAATGAATACAGCTGTGGGTAGCAGCACAGATGTGCAGGTGTTGCTTATCAGGGAAAGAGTCATGTGAATAAATCACTTTAGTTATCAGCTGTGGTGTGCAGTATCCTCTAAACAAAAGAGCATGGATCACAGACAGCACCCTGGACCAATGCTAGACACTTGGAAGTGTAAGCATTGGGTGCTGGTGATTTTGTCATTGAGGCAAATGTCTCCAAAACTGAAGCATGGGTATTTGTTGGTCCTAAGTGAGTTGAGGACTATAGCCAAGCCTGACCTATGCCAGGAGCCTATGCTAATGATGAGAGGGTCTATACTCTCAGCTGGCCAGTTTATATCTATTATAAAGCTCAGCAGGCCTATGTCAGCAAGTTACTGGCTCGTCAGATTGGATTATCTAGGATAATTCTGTTGAGTGAAAGATGGATATAAGATCACTCAACCAAACAAAATTGAACTAAGAATTGCTGTACTGAATATGACATGATAGTAAGAAGAGAAATGGACATTCTGTATATCCAGGAAACAAGGTATAAGTGTAGGACAATGAAGTATCTTGGCCTGGAATCCAGATTCTAATACTCAGAGGAAGGACAGACTAGAAATGGTGCAGGAATTGTGGTGAGGAACAGTCTTCCTAAGATAGTGACAGATGGTATGAAAATCAGTAACAGACTCATGGTAATCAAATTTCAAAGTAAAGGCAGAGTAGTCTTCTTGATCATAGCCTGTGGTCCACAACAGGGCTGCGATGTTGAAGGAAAGAGGGCATTCAGAAAACAGCTACAGGACCTCCTCAGTGAAGAAGGACAAACTAAGTTGGTCTTGATAATGGATGACCTGAATTCTCATATCAGGACAGAAAGAACAGGATATGAAGATTACTTGGGTCCAAATATTTGGTGCAACAGGAGTAAAAGAGAGGGCATCCTGGACTTCTATCTAGCTAATGAGTTAATAATGGTCAACAACTATGAAACAAAACATTAGCATAAAGCACATGCTTATCTTAAATTGTGTTTAATGGTGGCCAACACATGGTTTGCTAAAAGAGACCATTAGAAGATCACATTCATATGGCCAGCAAGTGACTTAGACTTGCTCCTAGTAAAGAAAGGAAAGTGGAGTTGAATTAAAGATTGTGAAGTTATCCTCAGTGAAATAGTTAGCCCCCAGCTTCAACTGCTGGTGATCACGCTCATCCATAAGCAGTTTTTAAGCTCTACAGCAAAGATGACTGGAATAAAATCACAGAAGTTCAAAAAATACTCCTGACTTAAGTTGCTATAAATTGTTTAGATTTCTTACCCACAAGCTAGAACTTCAGTTTGTAAAGGCATTTTATAAGCTCAGTTCAAATATGAGCTTCAGTCCTATAATGCATATAATCTACAAACCGAAAAGACCTCCAAACACTGTTCGGATTGATCTGCAGATTTATTCTTTTGTGCAAATTCAAGTGCCACTGCATCTCTCTATCTAGAGCTGAACTCCCAATTAAGTAATGGGCTGATCTATTTCTCCTTACCATTATATTTAAAATACTGAAATATAATACCTTCCTACAACTTTCATTCACACTTTATCCAAAACTCCTTACAACTTAAAGTCCGAAGCCAGCAACTTCCTTCTTTTTCAAGACCAGTCAAGCTTTTTTTTAAGTGATCTCCAAATTTGAAATAATGTCTTCTGTTTTCTGCACCAAACTGACCTGCTTGTTCATCTATTGGCTTGAGTACGGTATTACCATTCTGCTGCCTGTCCTACTCCCCCCCACCCGACAGGTTGTGTGTGTGTATGTGTGCTACACTATCTGCAACTACCAGGAGGCACATGCATGCTGCCACACACATTAAGTCTCTTGCTAAAGTGGTGCACCAGTTTTACAGTATGTGCTTGCTAGGATCTTTGTTGTGGGTGATATACTTGCACCAGTGCAGCAAACTGAGCTGTCACCCTTCTAATGGGCAAGTTGACATCATCCACTCTTTCCTATTTTCTCCATTCTGGACCCTTCCATTCCTCTGTTGCTAGCTAAGCATGGGTCATCTGGAGTTCAGCCTGGACTTTATCCTTCTGTGGCATGGGACCGAGTCAAAGACTGAATCATTTATGAACATGAGTTCTCCAGTGTTGGTGCAAAATTCAGAGACAGCATTCCTGCTAATATCAGGAATAGCAAGACTATTCAAAATTCCATTCAAATTATCAACACACCATGAAGGTGGAAGCACATCAGCTGATTGTGTGCTGCATTACTAAATCTTTCAGTAGTACCTTTGTAAGATTACTCTCTAAAGTTATCAACAGATGCAGTCCTTCAGTGACATTGCGTAAGTCAGGAGAACAGGGAAAGTGGATATTCTTCAAAATATTTCCTTTTCTTTGAGATTGTATGACCCCAGAGGTAGAAAGTATAGAGATTGGATTCGAAGTGCAAGGGGGCAAAGCAAATCAATTATTTTTAGTGCTTTGTGCACTTACAAGTTTGATATTTTTAGATATTCCCCGGGATTCAAGAAGCTTGGCGCAAGGATGGTTTTAGCCTTGCACCAAGTGTCCTCACTACAGATGGTGCAGCAGCACCATATGAATATGTATGAGGGTGCACCGCTGCACCCTTGAAGTGCACAGGAAACGTGTGCGAGTGCAGGGGGTGTGTACAAGTGCTCTACGGAGGTGTAAACATGCCCCTACAGTTGCACAACCTACTATGCTTACTAGTAGAGCCTGCCTCTAATAGTAAGTCAGTAATTCAGTGTCCGTGGATACCGAAATGTATGC
>NC_056737.1:1530356791-1530391791 GCF_019279795.1 Protopterus annectens | reverse complement strand
TCCCACCCAGGAGTGTGAGTGTCAGATGCAAACACCAAATGCAGTGCATTTGCAAGTGCGGGAGCAAGCGGGTGTAAGCCTGTTTGGCCGCCGGTATGCGAGTATTACACTGGTGAAGCAATGTTCATAGGTTCATAGGTTCATACTAGGCTATCTGCCCTAGGGCATTTATAAGCCTAGCCAGAGTGTGTTTGGCTTTCGCCACCCATTTTAAACGAATTTTGCTATGCCCTTTTTCAAGGTTAGTATACTGTGCCTCTGTCTAACAGTGACACAGAAGTGATACCCGAGGTAAACCTACGATCTCCCATCCACTCATCAAGATTCCTCTTGAAGAGAGTCAATGAGGGACTCTGCCTAACCTGGACTGGGATTTTATTCCAGAGTGAAGGGAGCCTCTGGGTTACGAATATGTCCCTCCAGCATGTCCTATTTATTTCAGTGCTGAGGTTCAAGTCTCTCGAGCGCATAGCTCGATGGGATTTGGATTTTCTGAGGAGCAGCATGTCCATTAATTCCGGGTTGGACATGGCTTTATATGTCAGGCACAGATCGCCTCTGAGCAGGTGGTATGCCACTGAGTAGAGCTGGAGTTTCTTTAAACGGGCAGCATATGGCATCTGTTTGAACCCTTTGATCCTCTTGGTGAGGTACTTTTGGGGTCTTTCCAGTTGCTGCAGGTGTCTGGTAAGGTACACCCAAAAGGGGCATTGTACTCAATTATGGGCCTGATGAGGGATGAGTAAAGAGATGACCTCCCCTGATCTAGATGTGAATCCCTTCATGATTAGGTGGGCTATATAAAATGCTTTTCTAACCACTTTGGCCACGTTGTTTTCAAATGAGAGATTGCTATCAACTTGGATCCCCAGGTCCCTAATTACTTCTTCCGTACTTAATGGATTACCATCTATATGGTAATTTGTGGGCACTTTGTTTTTGCCAAAGGGGATGACTATACACTTTTTGGCATTTAGCTTGAGGCCATGGCTCTGGCACCAGTTGTCTGTTTCTATGAGGCCCTTTTGTAGGATGATTGTGTCGGCTGGAGAGTTGATTATGGCACCTAGTTTGCAGTCATCTGCGAACTTGGTCAGCCACAGTCCTTCCGTGTTGGCCTGTACCTCCGAGAAATATATACCGAACAAGAGAGGTCCCAGGACTGAGCCTTGTGGGACGCCACTTGTAACTGGTTTGGAGTCTGACATGGCTCCAGCAATTCTAACCATGTGGGTTCTGTCCTTGAGCCAGTTTGCAACCCATCTAGTGACATAGGGGTTTATATTTAAGCTGGAGAGCTTATCTAGAATGCCCGAGTGGGGTATTGTTTCGAAGGCTTTTGCGAGGCCCAGGTAGGCTGTGTGGACCACCTTCCCCTCGTCAATGGCCTTGGTGACTGTTTCAAAGAAATTGACCAGGTATAAGAGGCAGGATCTGCCCTTAACAAAGCCGAACTGGGTAGGATCCAGTATCTGTAGGTCCCCAATATCTTTATTTATGAGGTCCATGATGATCCTTTCCATAGCTTTGCAGACCAAGCTAGTCAGGCTTATGGGGCGATAGTTTCCAGGATTCGTTGAGGCACCACCTTTGTGGAGAGGGACTACTGTTGCTGTACGCCACTCTTTGGGTACATATCCTGTAGTAAGGCTGAGATTGAACAGTAGTTTTATGTTTGGGTTTAGCTCTTCTTGGAGTTCATGTAGGACGCAGCCTGAGACACCGTCTGGTCCCATTGATGCTGTGTTTTTTGCTTTGGAGAGGGCGGCTCTTACCTGAGCATCTGAGATGTCAGGGGGGGCAGCACTCTGCTGGGATAGATATTTGCCCTTTTGGTGGGGGGGGGGAGTTTGCGCTGAACCTGTCAGCTAGGATGTTGGCAACGTCTGTGGGTTCGGTGTATTTTTTGTCATTTTGGACTAATTCTGAGCATATCTGGGAATTCCCACCCAGGTTGCTATCATAACTAAAGAAAGCCTTGTGATTATCCTTAGTGTCCTGTGCAATATTTCTCTTGAAGCTGGCCTTAGATGATTTTATGAGTGCTCGTAGTTTTTTGCTAATACTGATCAGAGATGCCTTCCCTTTTTGGGATTTTGCTCTATCATGTAGTAGCTTCCTCCTTCTATTGTATAGTTTGTTTATGGCTGGGGTCCACCAGACAGGATGCCTGCCTTTGGAGGATTGGGTCTTGGTTTTATTTGGGATTGCATGATCCATGCATTCCTGAAGGTGCTCATAGAATGCATTTATAAAGGATTCTGCAGTCTGGGCCATATTTTTCACAGGCCCGGGGTCTTTGAAGGATTCCACCTCGGTTTTGAGGAGTGTGAAATTTGCTTTAGAGAAGTTTTTCACTGTGGTTTTCTGGGCAGTGGGTGGGGTCGGGATGTGAATATCCAGTGAGATTAGTTTATGGTCTGATCTTACCAGTGAGGGATACTCTTCTGGTCTGGAGCATAGAGCCCCCATGTTGGTGATGATCAGGTCCAGTATGTTTTCCCCTCTTGTGTGAGTGGTAAGAAGTTGTTCCAGAGCATTTGAATTTATAGATTCTAGGAACCTTTGGGCTAGGGTGTTGGAGCTAGAGTAATGCTCCCAGTCTATGTTTGGGTAGTTGAAGTCGCCCAATATAATGGTGTTTGGAGAGACCTTCATATTTTCCAGTGTTCTCAGGAAGGCCGAGTGGGGTTCCTGGGTTTGGGAGGGTGGTCTGTAGTAGGCTATAAACTGGAAGGCAGTTTTACCCACTGTTAGCTGCACATGGATAGTCTCTGATGCTTCGTGCTGTGCGTGTGGGTATCTTTGACGAATATTGATACTCCCCCTCCTTTTGTGGTTTGGTCCAAGTTTTGGGGCCGAAAAGCATGGTATGAGGTATAACCTGGTAGTGCTGGGGTGTTCTCGGGAGCCTTGAACCAGGTTTCTGTTAGTGCACAGATATTGATGTTCTCCATGCTAAGGAGAGTTTCGAGTGCATGCATCTTGAGGTTTAGACTTCTGGCGTTGAGTAGCATTAGTCTTAGTTTCTTATCCCTTGTGATACCTATGGAGGTGGGTTTGTCTTTTGAGCCTTGCCTAAAAAGGCACTATGGGGGTGGCAAGAGCCTTTGCCAATATCCAAAAGCCCAGGGGTGACAGGTGCAAGCCGTCCCTAGCGAAGCATCGTGGCTTGTCAAGCATGTCATCCCAGGCTGGCAGGCTTTGGATCCCCTTTGAATGACACCAATACTTAAGCCAATTGTTGAAATTGATCATCTTGTCTTCATATTGTGGCATCATTCTTGGTGAGGGTAAGATGCAACTCAAGGTCAGGGTCACACTGGCCTGGGCTACATGCTCAGAGAGCTCCTTTATGTCTCTTTTCATGTAGTCCAGGGAGGTACGTCTCAGGTCATTCACACCAGCATGGACAATGACTGAGTCATATTTGTACTTGCCTTGGAGTGACCTGAGTGCTTGTGTTATGTGGCAGATCCTAGCGCCCGACAGGCAGCTCACCGTGACCTTCTCTTTGTTCAGCCTGTTGAGCGGTACATCAGTGTGCCTGACGATAGAGTCACCTATTACAAGTGTATCAGGTGTGTTGTTTAGCCTTAAGAGCTGTGACTGTTCGGCACACTGGCTTTGTGAGCTATGTGTTGCACGTGTTTTGTTTTGGGGTAGCGGTTGCTTGGGTGTCTGCTTTGGAGGCCTCTGCTGCTTAGGCAGATTTTTATTTAGAGCCTCCGAGTATGTTTTTGTGTGTTTATGTGTTTGGTTTGCTGTCGTGGTAGGTCTATGTGAGACTGGAATTGTAGTGAGTGTGGTTTCCTTCTCCTCCTGACTGGTTACACCAGTACTGAGTTGAGAGAGCTTAGCCTCTAGTTTGGCTATATGGTTGCATCTCTCACGTGTTGGAATTTGTTGGGAGGCGGAGAGGGTTGTCTGTGTACATGAGGCAGTTGTAACATTGCTTCAAGATTCCCAGATTCATCAGCTGGACCAGAGAGGTGACCTTTGGACATGCTAGAATAGTATTGGGAATTCCTTTATAATTGAAAAAAATGGCCAATGGGAAACAAGGTACTCAAGGGGAGTTTGTGAGGGTGTAGTGCTTTTAATTTTTTAGTGCTGACTTATATAATTGCTTTATTGTGCAAGTGCCAGGCTTTAGAGTAGGAATAGGGTGTTTATTATGAGAACTAGATCAGTTCTAAGGGAAAAAGTGAAGAGCAGACTTTGTGGAGCCGAGAATGGTTTACACCCAATTAAGCGGAGCTGCCCGATGCTGCGCTATGCACAAAATTGCACAAAGCCGCGCCAAAGCGGGTTTTATACAGGGGGACTTGAAAGAGCTAGAAATTGGCCCAAAACGGCCAAGAGACTATCAAATTCTTGTGCTGGGAACACTCCTCCAGGGATAGATAGGCTGCTCTAAGCTCCCCACTGCCACTGGTGAACAAAGAAGCCTCCCTTTATCCAAGAAAGGAAATGGGCAACACAGGAACTTTCCAAAAGTCCAGAATACAGCAAAGCCTGTATTTGGACTACTCTAGGTCAGGAAAGACGGGAAACAAGGATAATTTTTTTTGTTTTTTTTTTTCTTTTTGCAAGAAACAGCAGGAAAATGCAATAAATATGTAACACAGGCTAGCACACTTGAGTGTGTAGCCTCAACAGATAAATGCAACAAACAGGACAAACTTTAAAAGTGCAGGTGCAAAAACAACTTTAAACAGTTTAAAACAGTTCAAGAAGCAGAAATACTTGCAGTTTAGCTAGATCAGACAGTCACCCAGGTAGTAGCAGGAAAAAAAACACTTTTATCAGGTTAGCAGTCGCTCTTTTAGCCTCTCTGACCTGTTGAGGCTAACTGAGTGTAAGAAACTGTAACTGGAGGTTAACATTGCTTAGCTCCATGCAAACCCATGCACACCCACTCACAACTACTTTAATGTGCCTTAATAACTCCATATCCAATGGCCTTGTTCTGCCCAGCAACAAAATAAATGGCCTCTGCAAGGCTCAAAACCAGGACCCTGCACACACAGCTAATGTGATTTACTACTAAGCCATGGCAGATATACAGACATCGGATGTTATCACAAACATATCATCCAGCACAGTGATTCAACAGTATAGGAAATGTATTCCATCATGTAGATGTATGTGTGTGTGTTTATGTCCAGATATAGATACATACATATATATAGATATATACGTAAAGTAGAGGCTTTGAACAAAGATCTACGAATCCGCTTCAAAGGGAATATATATAAAAAAAGGTTAGACAATCTATACATGCAAGTTATTTCTTACAGAGACAAGTTGCAGCAAACTAAGTACCGCAAATTACAAAGATTTATAAAGATTTTAACTACAGGACAGGTGTTTGTATGGCCCAGAGGAGCATATAATCATGAAGAGACAGTTTTGCCATCTTCAAATGAGCGTAATGGGCATCAGGAGAATGACGACGTCAATAATAGTAGAACAGTTTCCTCTGGTGGTGTTTCTTTAAATTTCACTCAGAGAATTGTGGAGAATGCATTTAATGCGACACACCCTTTATTTTGAATCAGCAAGATATGGGTGTGGATTTACCTTCTACCACAGCTACACCACCGCCTAATCAAGAGGCGTTAGAAGCGGGCAAAAGAGATGTTGTTTTAGGAGCAAAACCAAAAGTTTGGAATAAAAACATGGAACATTTTTTTCCGCTTCCAGTAAAATCGAAGGAAAACGTAAGAACAAGATCCAAGAGTCGTGGCCGGATGAAACGGAAGTTTTCAGGCGAATACCAAGGTATGAGAAACAAAACCAAGAACTCAATAAACTAGTGTTAAATTTTTCAAGGTATAAACTAAGTTTTTTGGACATTTCTTTACTTAATAAGGGATTATCTTTTATCCCCTCACAATCTAGTAACTTGAGTGAGTTATTAGTGGATTTGAGATTGTTTGGGCGAAATGTAGCGCTTAAATTAATGTTTGCCTCTAATGAGAAGAATATGCGAACTACTCAAACATACAGAAATCGAAGTTCGTTTATTCCTATTCTGCCTACCAATGTGGACAGCTTCATTAAACTATGTGAAAATGACTTTTATGCTGAATTTATGAAACCACAATGTAAATGCACATATTTTAATTTAACTAAGGAGCAACAGCAGTCGTTACAAGGTTTAAGTAATAATAGTGACATAATGATAGTACCAGCTGATAAAGGTGGAGGTGTGGTGTTATTAAATGTTGAAGACTATGACAAGGCCATGTTAGAAATGTTAAGTGAAGTGAATATGTATTTGAAAATTGATCGTAAATATCTTTTGAATGTGATAAAGCAAGTCCATGATGATGTTTATGACTTGTTAATGTGTGGACAAATATCTGAAGATATATATAACTATTTCTGGGTACAACATCCTAGGATCCCTTATTTTAAAGGGTTTACCCAAAGTACATAAAAATGTTTTTCCTTTGCCTATGAGGCCTATAGTAGTAGGCAATGGCTGGGTAACAGAAAATATATCAGGGTACATAGATAGCATTGTGGGCCCTTTAGTACGTAAAATTCCAAGTATTTTGAAAGATAGCTATCAATTACTTGAACAATTAGTTGAATTTAACCATGCAGTGCCTGATTCTGAATACTTGCTAGTTACCCTTGATGTTAAAAATCTATTTACTTCTATCCCGAATGACTTCGGGATAGAAGCTATAAGGGAAGCTTTAAACTTAAACCAAGATGTTAGTAAAGACACACAAATACTAGTTACTATGTTATTGGACATCATACTTCAACAACAATATATTTATGTATAAAGATGAATTATATGCACAAAAATGGGGGGGTAGCCATGGACACCCCCTGTGCAAATTCATATGCAAATATGGTTGTTCATTACTGGGAGAATGAATGCTTATTCAATAATAAGCTCTTTTCACAGGTTATATTCTACAAAAGGTTTGTAGACGACATACTTCTTTTTAGGAGAGGTAGCATAAATGAATTGAGGGCGTTTGTTAGTCATTTGGAAACCACAACTGAGTTTTTGAAATTCACCCTGGAGTATTCAGACAATAAGATTGATTTTTTAGATGTTACTATAACCAAAAAGGAAAGGGGCATAATATCCACTTCATTGTACAGGAAGACTTGTTGGAAGAACACACTTTTACACTACACTAGTATGCACCCTAGATTTGTTTTTTCTAATGTAGTTAAAGGGCAGTTCACTAGGATCATGAGGTTATGTGAGGATACATCAGATATGGAGGCAGAATTGGATAACATGTATAATTTGTTTTTAGATAGGGGATATAATAGAGACATATTGGATAAAAATAAGAACAAGGGGAAGAAACAATTTTTTAGAACAACTAGTCATAGTTATAATAAATCAGAGAAGATAGATTTTAGTTCCAGAGTAACTTTCATCACAAGATATACTAACAACAATGATATGATAGTCAATACTATCAGGAAAAACTGGCATGTGTTAACAATGGATACTAAGACATGCAGGATAGTGGGATATATGCCCAGTTTCAGTTTTAAGAATAGTAAGAATATTAAGAGAATTTTTTGCAAAGAACACTATTATGTCATACATGAAATAAATAAAAATAAAAAGAAACTGGGTACGTTCACCTGTAATAATTGTAAGATGTGCAGATATATAACTGGTGATCAGTTTTTTTATTCATCCTGATTTGAATTATAGGTTTGAGTCTAGGTTTTATGCTAACTGTGATAGCACAAATTTGATTTACCTTGCTACCTGCACGATTTGTACAGCTTTTTATGTCGGCATGACCTCTAAAAAGTTAAAGGAGAGAATTTATGGTCATGTTTATGAAATAAGAAGGAATAATCGAATGCGTTAGCTAAACATATAATAGAATATCCCAATCATCAGTTTAAATTCAGAGTTTTACGATTAGTCCAACATAACAGGAGAGGAGGGAATAATAAGAATCATTTAGAAACCACTGAATTATCCTGGATTTTCAGACTGAAAGCTCATTTAGAATCTGGACTCAATCAAGCGGTCAACATTAAACCTATTCTTGATGCACGGCAAGGGAGCTAGAGTCACTGCTGTGCTATTGATCTTTAAAGACAAGTTTTGTTTTAACAATGTCATATTTGGATTTATTTATTTATTTATTTATTTATTTATTTATTTACTTCTCAAGCTAATAATATTTAATAATATATATCTTTTGATTATAAGTGAAATCTAACGTTTCTTCTTATTATTGTTGTGATTTTATATCTTGCGGTTTTATTTCATAGCTATGTAAACATGTACAAAAGATGTCAGTGAAAGATGTAAAGTGAAGGCTGAATTCGTTTGTGATGTCTCTTGTTTTGAGTTCAATTATCAAATAATGCATTTAATTGGGGTATTTAATCAATTAAGTTTTTTATATAAAATGGAAGTCTGAACCAGTATGTTATTAGATCTGAAGAAGCATACCTAGTACGTGAAAGCGCTTATTTGTTGTTCCAATAAATTTTATTCTATTTATTTCAGTCGTGGTGGTCATTTTCCAGTCTTTTTTATTTTTTATTTTTTATTATTTTTATTATTTTTTATTTTTATTTTTATATATATAGATAT
Organism: Protopterus annectens; assembly: GCF_019279795.1. Taxonomy (NCBI): domain Eukaryota; kingdom Metazoa; phylum Chordata; order Ceratodontiformes; family Protopteridae; genus Protopterus; species Protopterus annectens. Next base: position 1,530,383,180 of record NC_056737.1, on the reverse strand, counting down.
ATCAAGAACAACCCATGTGACAACAAAGCATTACATAGGAATGAAAAGGGAAACACCAGCAATGCCTGTATTATGTAGTGGTGTAGTCCTATGTAATATCAAGACTCCCTCAGACAGACATGTCTCATTAATACACACAAACATTTGTACATTGGCCATATACATTACTCTGTGCATGTTATTTACATTAACACAACAGTTCCTGCCCAATCATTATGTGAGAACAGTACTTTTGCAAGGTGCTGTGTGTGACATCATCATCATGAAAAAAGTAAATTGGGTAACCATAGAGGGACCGGTAGTGTTGTGTGTACAATGGGGTCATCTGCATCACATGTACCTGGAACCTTTAGGAGTCATGTGCATACCAGGATCGTGTGCCTGAGAGACAGGGGTGAGGACAACTGGAGTATGTTGTGATGCATATTAAAAAGGTTACATGGGTTCAGTGGACACGTGTGAAATGGACAGCTATGTATGGGGCAAATGTTGTTCTAGGAACTGATTGGCCTTTTGTTTCCATAGGGTGAGAGTGGGATGTGGGGGAAGGAGAGTAGGCATGCTCGTGGAGGATAGGTTGAGTAGGATGACAGAAAAGACAGCATACAGGGTCGGTATATGACACATGTGGGAGGATACACCTTGGACAGGGAGGGTTCAGCAGTCACAAGCCCATGAGCCACCAGATGGAAACAGTGGGATGGAGGTCCCCAGCCATGGGCAGCCACCACTGCATCAAAACAGCCACAAAGGTGGCTGTGCTGGGGGCTGTCTAGGAGGGGCAGGCTCACCCTGTAAATGTGACACTCTGCCCTTGAGCTGGTGTATCTGGCCTCGGAACCCCTTATTGAGCCCCCTACGCACCACGTCTAGGACTGTACGATAGCAGACAAGTTCCTTTCTGGACCTGCTCCCAGGGGGGACAAGCCCCATCCTCAGTGGCAGTTCCACCAGAAGGTGGTGCAGAGCCAACAGAGGTGGAGGTCCAAGGCTGGGCCCCAGCTGTGCTGGTGCCCAGTGCCATGGCCAGCTGAAGTGGGACAGGAGGTTCTACTGGGACCTCCAAACCCATACAGCCTATGGTGTTGCAGTTTTAACACAGATATGGTTTAGTAATAGTCAACAGCATTCAGGATTACTTATAACAGCATGCATAGATATGACCATCAACACAACACAACAGATGGTATACATCTGCAGAGGGAGCACAACACATGCATATATACTGCATGACATCTGTACAAAGTGTAGAAGACTTGTGACTGCAGCTATGAACAGTGACCTATTATTGGCATGCCACTGAGACCTTCAGACAGTGACTGTCATACCACTGTTTCATGTGACATATGTCCAATCAGGGATGCGATGGCAGTAACTCTCATCACTATCACTATGTACTGACTGCAATCCTCACACTATGCTTCTGCAGTTCACAGATGTGTGTTCAGTGAGTAACACAGGAAACAAATGGTTCCACACACTGACCAGTCCACAGATGGCCCTACAGATGGGGGTTCCCTCAAAAACAGAGCACTGTCTTGTCAGTTTTAAAACATGCAGAATAGCCATTACCCCACACAACTTGTTAAACTGACAGTAGTCTCAATGAAGCATAGCTACACTTACATGCTGTAGTCATGTCTGGAACATGACCCTCCTGTCTTTAGGCTATTTTCCACTGTGTATTTTGTTTGAGGAATATCCAGATATCATCTGTGATGCCGTTTACCAAACACCAGATCCAGGTTCCACTCACATCAACTGTCATAGGCAAACACCAACATGATGTTCCTAGATATTGTACTGTGTTTCCATGCAATTGGCTATGGGAACATCACCACAACTGTTCCACATGCAATCAGCTAGAGGAGGATGCAATGGGTGCAGAGGCCATCACCTGATCATGACCATCACTTACAAAACACAAGCTGCTGCTGAGCAGGTGTACATTTCCTCATCCACCGGAGAGTGTGTGGGAGGGACAGAGGCAAAGTACATCAGAGAAGAGTTGGAAGCTAAAACCTAAGCATTGTCTGTCACACACCTACCAGTACAGGGGTTCAAACCCCTGACTGACTAGCCATTACTATTACAAGTGTATGCAGTTACTCCATGTGCCACAAAGCTGACATGTTGGTGTGCTGTAAGAACATATATGTGTGCTGGTGAGCGACATCTGCAACAGAGATATAGTAGACATACATTAGGTGTAGCACACATGGCTGTCCACATGAACGGATGTCATTGTCAACACAACCACACTCTCTAAGAGACTAGGACACATTGCCACACTTTGCCAGGCCCACAAATACACTCCCTAACTACTTAGTTTGCCACACTGCAGTAATGCACAGGTACAACATGCACCACAGGGGATATCTGGAGGTTCTATTGACTAGGGCATGTGAACATGTCTGACATCATTTGGTATGCCAATGGGAGTTATACTGGGTGTGACTGTGGTTGGGAGCATCATACCCCACACGCAGACAAAGGTGCCAGTACTGACATGCATGTGTGCATTGCTTCATGGGTATGTAGTGGTTGACTGTGCAAGATGGCTGTACAAGGCTGGGTGAGGGGTAATCCTTGGCATCATGCCACCTGACAATGGTGTGCAGTGTGGTTCAGGGGTGTAGTGGCTGCAATGTCCCACACAGATGGGTATTGTATGAACTGTTCTGTCATCCTGGTTAACATTGTGTATGGCCATTGCTTTGCAATGCATGCCATGTCTGTGTTTGATAGTCCTTGACATGGACATTGCCTGGGATGTGCACATTCCACAATAATGTACAGTGACATGCAAAATGTACCTGGTTTGGCTGGCACATGTTGTGTACACAGACTGTTATCCTCAGATATACCAATACTGGCCTGGTGTGGCAGGATTTGCTTATAGACAGCAGGTTGACCCTGCACCTGCATTGATAGCATGATACAGGTATTCTCTAGTGTCAGTGGCATCTGTCCATACAGGGCACGTGTATAAGGCATTGTATGGCCTCTCTGGATCACATTTGATGGCACCACATATGTTGCAGGCATCCAGTGGGGAACATAGTGAAGGCACATTGTCCACAATTATGTGCCTATTGTACTGCTGGACAGGGTGCCATGCCCTCTGCAGCCCACTGCAATCACACCATGCCTACTATCTGTCATCAATGTCCAGGGTACTAGCAATATAGTGGGATATTCTAGGCAAGTGTGTTTGTATATGATACATGGGTTCAGAATGTATTCCGGGTAATGGTAGGGTTGCATAATTTGTTCACCAGGCCTTTTGCCAGATGTAGGGGTATGGCTTGCCAACACAGTCCCTTGGCTGATTGACATCTGTACTCCTCGTGAGGTGGACTTTGTGACATATAATATGGACGCCATATAGAAAAACTACAAAATCCGCTAGCAAACATGTCCAGTGGTTAGACACTCACAGCCACCTCCACACACGCTCTGACTGTCAGACACACACTCACACCTGCCAGGTCTTGGAATACAACCTTCCCCAAACTAGTTCATCACACTACAGCACTATGCAGTTACAGCATGCGCTACGGAGATTACTGGGTTACAGCAGACCTGGAGGTGTATTACTAGGTGGGTGCCATCAGCAGGATTGCCAGAGGTGGTTATGTGAATTGTAAAGAGTGTGCATACTCTAAAAAGCATTGTTCCTTTCTCAGACAGACACACAGCTGACCTGTTTCGGAATAGAACCCCTACATAACTAGTTTATCACACTACAGTATTACACAGTTACAGCATGTGCCATGGAGATTACTGGGTTACATCAGTCCCAGAGGTGTATTCATAGGTGGGTGACATCAGCAGGATTGCCAAAGAAGGGCATTTCAAGTGTACTGCGAGTTGTACATGTTTGTTACCTGCATGTACCCACTGCTTACTGTCACAAAAACACATTTATACCCACTCACAACTGTCTTATTCAGTACTAATTGACAGTATCAACAAGGCTTGCAGGTTTTGAACCCTGGACCATGCCCACTGAGGTCACTGGACATACCACTAAGCCATCTGGGTTGTATACAAGTTGTATGTAGTTTATAATGCACATCTTACTACAGGTATTCCACAGTACTGAAAACAAATGGGACAGTCACTTTGTGCACATATGTACAGTACCCTTGAATGTACTGTATTCTGTGAAACAACAAAGACAAGTCTACATCTGTACAGCTGTCATAACCACAGATATCTATCTATCTATATATATATATATATATATATATATATATATATATATATATATATATATATATGTATATATATATATATATATATATATATATATATATATATATATATATATATATATATATATATATATATATATATATATATATATATATATATATATACATGCACCTCATATATATATATATATATATATATATATATATATATATATATATATATATATATATATATATATATATATATATATATATATATATATATATATATATATATATATATATATATATATATATATATGCATAAGATTCTTGCTGCCCCTATAGTGCCTTTTTTAGGCAAGGTTCAAATGACAAATTCACCACAGGAACAGGCAAGCAAAAACTGAGGGTGATGCTACTCAATGCTAGAAGTCTAAATCTCAAAATGCACTCACTCAAGGCACTCCTTAAAATGGAGAACATCGATATCTGTGCAGTGACTGAGGCCTGGTTCAGGGCTCCAGAGAGCACCCCTGCACTACCAGGCTATAACTCATACCACACTTTTTGGCCATGTAACCTGGACCGGAACACCAAAGGCGGTGGTGTGTCCATATTCATTAAGGATATCCACACCTCCAGGCTAGTTGCTCAGCATAATGCAGCTGAGGTTATCCAAGTGCAACTAACTCTGGGCAAAACTGCAATCCAAATTGTAGCTTGCTACAGATCACCCACTATGCCCCAGGATTCATACTCCTCTTTTATTGATGTACTTGAAAATATTAGGGTTCAACCAAACACACTACCCCTCCATTAACTGGGAAAACTACTCATGTACCTACTCCTTCACTCAACGATTTCTGGAATTCATAAACTCCAATGCCTTGGATCAACTTATCCACACCCCCACCAGTGTCAACAATATCCTAGATCTAGTCATTACCAACATGAGTGACCGGCTTTCCACACCTGAAGTCAACACCTCATTGGTCCGATCCGACCTTAAGCTAATTACCCTAGATATCCACATCCTTCCCTCACCCCCCATTAAGGAAACCATGGTAAATAATTTCTCCAAAGCCAACTTCATGCTTCTTAAGACAGAAGTGGTGAACTTCATGACACCCATGCAGATGGACAATACAGTTACGACTACTGAATCCTACACAATTGCACTTTATAAGCACTTACGTGAGTGCATGGATCGTGCTATCCTAAACAGAACCAAGACGCTATCCTCCAAAAAAAGGAAGCCAATGTGGTGGGCTCCTGCCATAAAAAAACTGTATAATAGAAGGAAGAAACTGTTGCAAAAGAGAGTAAAATCCCATGAGTTAAGGAGCTCCCTCGTCAGCCTCAGTAAGAAGCTGAGATCCCTGATAAAATCCTCCAAAGCTAGTTACAAAAACAAAATTGCCACTGATTCTAAAGACAACCACAAAGCATTCTATAGCTATGTCAAGAATCTCAATGGCAACACTCAGATCTGCTCTGAGTTACAGCACAATGGCACTAAATATACAGACCCAACTGACATTGCCAACATCCTGGCAGATAGGTTCAGTGCTAACTTTACCCCCCTCTCACCCTCTAAAGAGCCCATCTCTATACCGGAAGAATGCAAAGTTCCTGTAATCACAGCTGCACAGGTAAAAACCACACTCTCCAAAGCCAAGAACACAGCATCCATGGGACCAGACAACATCCCAGGCTGTGTTCTACATGAACTACAGAACGAACTGGCACCCTACCTAAGTACCATGTTCAATCATAGCCTCACCTCAGGCTTTGTGCCTGCTGAATGGTGCACAGCGATGGTTATCCCACTCCACAAGGGGGGAGCCACCACGGACCCTGGGAACTACCGTCCCATTAGCCTGACGAGCCTGGTCTTCAAGGCCATGGAACGTATCATCATGGAACTTATTAACAAAGACACTGGTAATCTTCAAACTCTGGACCCCACCCAGTTCACATTTGTAAAAGGCAGAGCATATCTCCTAAACCTGATAGACTTCTTTGAAGTAGTCAACAAAGCTGTAGACAAGGGTAAGGTGGTTCACACAGCCTATCTAGATCTTGCCAAGGCTTTTGACACCATCCCCCACTCTGGAATTATAGATAAACTCAATAAACTAGGTATAAATCCCTATGTCACAAGATGGGTTGGCAACTGGCTCACTGACAGAACCCACACTGTGAAAGTAGCAGACTCCAAATCTGTCTTCAGACCAGTGACAAGTGGAGTACCACAGAGTTCAGTCCTGCGTCCTCTCCTGTTTGGTATCTACTTCTCTGAAGTACAAACTAACACAGAAGGTCTTTGGCTAATGAAGTTCGCAGATGACTGAAAACTAGGAGCCATAATCGAAATGCCTAATGATGTGGACATCCTACAAAAGGGCCTCACTGAGACAGATGCCTGGTGTCAAAGTCATGACCTCAAGCTCAATGCCAAAAAGTGCATTCTCATCCCCTTTGGTAAAAACTCTGTACCCATGAACTACAACATATGCAGTAGTATACTTAACACCGAAAGTGTGATAAGAGACCTTGGGACACAGGTGGACAGTAGTCTCTCCTTTGATAATCACATTGCCACAGTAGTCAGTTTCTCATCCAGAAAAAAAAGGTCATTGTTCCCCTCTACTCATCATTCATTAGACCCATTATAGAGTACAATGCCCCTTTTGGTATGTACCTCACAAGACATCTACAACAACTGGAAAGGCCACAGAAATACCTCACAAAGAGGATTACTGGCCTCAAACAGATGCCCTACGCAGACTGTTTCAAAAAACTTCAGCTTTACTCTGTCGCATATCGCCTTCTCAGAGGTGATCTCTGCCTAACATACAAAGCTATGTCAAACCCAGAGCTGTTGGACATGCTCCACTTAAAGAAATCCCAATCCTTCCGAGCTACACACTTCAGGGACCTAAACCTTGTCACCACAATAAACAGAACATGCCGGAGGGATAGATTCCTGTCCCAGAGACTTCCCATACTCTGGAATAAACTACCTGTCTATATCAAACAAAGTTCCTCATTAGCACTCTTCAAGAAAAATCTTGATGATTGGATGAGAAATAGGAAATTCACCCTGGGGATCACCTCTGTGGCTCTGCTCGACAGTGGCACAAGGAAATAATTTTCTTGGGTGGCAAAAGCCAGGGTACCTTTTTGGCTGGGCTTGTATAGGCCCCAGGGCTTATAGCCTAGTACCTACCTATGAACCTATGAACCTATATACACACATGTCTGAACACCCTTTGTGACACAGAAGGGTTCCAAAGGAACTGACATGTACACAAAACAGAGGCATCTCTTGTGTTATAACATTTAAATCTTAATCAGTTTACCAGAGAAGGGATGGTTGTTGTGTATGTGGAGTTTGGGGTGGGGAATGATGGCTAATGTAATCTACCCCAGGGATTGTGTAGTTTGGGTGGTGGAATGATGGGTATGGACTTTCACCCCGGTGACCACGTCTGTGTCACTGCTTGACAGTGGCACAGGAAAATAAAATACCCAACTGTAGTCATGCTTGACTGTGTATTCTTTACCATTCCTAACTATGTAATATGTTGTAGACACCAGTCACCACAGATGACTACCATGGTGTGCTAAAAGACATTACACATGTGTATGCCTGGCTACAGGGTAGTCAAGTACACAAACACGCACACACTTGCCAGTATTGTGCATACACGTCTTGCCTATGTAAAGGTAACTAGTACAGTGGTATGCAGTTGGGGTATGTGCCACAGAACTCATACAATTACACTTACAGTGATTCCACTTCTGAGCTTGGTGACATCACAGGACTGATTACTTGCAGTGGAGAGGGGGGAAGAGAGTGGTATAGCAGTTGACAAGGATAAAAGCCAGTGCAAAAGGTGGTATCTCTTTGGAATACAGCAAAACTCACTGTCATGACAGGATGCAGACACAGATACACATCCACACTCAGCCATTTACTGACACACACACTCAGGCATTTGTTGACACACACACTTAGCCATTTGCTGACACACACACACAGTTGCCAGTAGTGGGATCAGAACACTTGCCTATCTACAGATCACTATTACAGTACTATGCAGTTACAAGATGCGCCAAAGAGATTACACAGTCCAAGGCAGTCAGAATGCCCTTCTAAGATTGAGGACAGCAACAGGGAGACTGACAGTCATGAAGTACATAGCTGTAAACCTGTGTGTTTAAAGTAGGTGTCCATTACAACCTGTATGCACAAACAAGACACATCATCTGCAGGCTGTACATAGGTTGGCCTGAGAGGTATAGTTGTAGCACAACAGGAACCTGAACTGGAGTATGCCCATCAGTGGAATGGACAACTACTATCACTATACAGGGTTATAGTGGGCATGCTCATACACTTAGTAGCACAGGGCCATTTGGGATGCACTCTGACTCCAACTACACAAGGTTATACTGGGCATGCTCATACACTTAGTAACAAAGGGCTTGTTGGATGCACTGGCTCAAATTACACAAGGTGGCAGTGGGTACACTCATACACTTAGTAGCACAGGGGTGTTTGGGATGCACTCCGATTCTAACCACAGAAGGCCACAGTGTGCATGCTCATAGACTTACATTTACAGAACATGTTGTAATGGACTCCTATTGTAAACACACAGGTTTACAGCTATGTACATCTTACCTGTCAGTATATATGCACATCATACGGATTTACTACCTGATACCTGTATGTGGCCTGTAAATGATATATCTGTGTCTGTGCTATGTGATACACATGCGTACATGTACATGAATTACTGACATATATATAAATATACACAATCATGGATGTGTGGACATGACAGACAATAGGTTAACTGGGACACATAGGCGGATGCTACCTACAGCATGTGTCACACACTTTGCTGCCCTGAAAGGCATACATTGATAGCAGGTTGTGGACAATGGCATTATACGTGGAACAGTGGCATGTGCAAGCATAATGTATGAGCCACATTGTGTAATAGTACTGAGGTGCAGGTGTCAAGATGACCTCTCCCGGCTGTGTTAGTAGTTGTCATTGTTAGCAGGACTACTACCCTAAGTATACCTCACATGGATTATATACACAATTTCTGCTGCTATCCGTCACCTTACATAAGGCATTTGCTACCAAGCACATTACTGCCACTCGCAGTGATGTCATGGTACGAGTGGCAACTGCTAGACCTAAACAATGAGCCAATTTCCTCCTGTTATTATGAGGTTGTCCAGTGTCTGTCATTCCGGGCTGTCATGACTGAACGACAAGCCTTTGACACAGAGCACATGCATCCATGTTTCACGTGTGTGTGGATAATACCTAGGTCACATTTACCCATATAGCCGCATTCCAAGGCAAATGTCCTACACACAGACGTAACACTCTGACATCTACAAGACAATTGCATTGGATGCCTATGCTAACCAGTGCTAGATGTGTGGTTTAGTAATCCATTTGCTCAATGTAGAACCTACAGTGGGGAATACTGACATCTTCGCAGTGAGGAACACCTGGCTGAAGGCTCTGTAGTGCACAATTTCACTACCACCATATAACTCAGATCCAGACATGTGGGCCATAACAGTGGTATGGACCATTCCAGGTGGTGGTGTCCACATATTCATAAAGGCTACTCACATGCAAATACCACTACTCCAACATAACTCATCACAGATGAGTCAGGTACAGCTGACAGTTTCAAACGCTGCATTCTAGATTGTATCCTCATATACATCCACCACCTTGTCCCCAGACTACCAACACACATCCATATGTGGTATGATATAGTATGGTAGACCACCAGATAATCTTTGATTGGTGGACTGTACCTAGGCCTACATCGACTGTGTAAAGTACCCATGTACAGTCAAAGCTGCATAATGTGTTATGCAATGCAATAATACCACTGTTTATAACCAGCTCAGTTGTACACATACTAGGGTCCCTTAGATGTTGTCAGCATTAACACAATCGACTGTTGCTGTACACCAGTAAACAACACCCTCATGGTTGGATATGACCTAACTGTAACTGCCCTGGATATGAACATCCCACACTCATACAACATAAATGACATTGCCATAGCTTTTGTTATCCTTTCTACATACAGGTGGCTACAGTCATTGCACACATGCACATGGCAGATAGCATGCTAACAGTACATAAGGTTCAATTTTTATGTTAACAGAGGTAATATTCCCTCTCTACTGGTCACCCATATCATACAACACCCCATGTGGCATGTTTGTCATTAGACATGTACACCTAATGCAATGCCTACAAACATACCCACATAACAGGATCATAGGACCTACACAAGGCCTGTATTGACAGACTCAGGGAAATCCAGCTCTACTGTGTATGTTCCTGACTAGTGACAGGTGATATGTTTATGACATGTACAGCCATGTGTGGCTACAGCTCCTACATATACCCCATGTCAACAATTGCAAGCCATGAATGCTGTGTGCTGTCTGGACATTAGCCTTAGTACCACAATAGCCAGTAAGTGCTGGGGTAAGATGCTTAAAAGCCACAGACCTTGAACATGCTTGAATGAGTGTACTGCCTAGCCTAACAGAGCACATTGCCAGCACTCTTCCAGTGAACATGAAGTGTGTGTGGCAAATATGATGTGCTCACTGTTGACCATTACAGTGCCCTGGCTTCACCATGGCACTGTCAAGTAACAGTTTGTAGGAGCATGACATGGAATACTTCTGTGTGTGTCTTGCTGATATGTGCTGTTGTCATATATGTACACTTGGCTACTCGGTGAAGGTGGTTGTGTCCTACCAGTACATGAATACAACATCCATTATGGTTTAATGCCCGGCTATGTTTCACACATGGAGTGGGGAAGGTGTGGAATGTATCCTCTTGACCTGCTAGTGCACTTACTAATGTAGACCGCATATGTGTACATGTATTGATGTTTGTGTAGATTCCATGTGTGTGCAGTGTCTGATGTTTGAAGGTGACTGTTGTCTTAGTACATCATGCTGTTGCAATAGAGCCTCAACATTGCCAACTGTATATGGTGATATGATCTAAGTACAGTAAGCTGTACAGGAGGTATGGACAGATGTTTGGACATGACTACTAAGTGGTGGGGTTACTTTGCAGGTGAATGATTACTGAGGTTTTGTTAATTGAAGTGGAAGACAGACAATATAGAATGCAGTAAGGGTGACACTGAAGGCAAACCTCTTGACACCTGTAACAGTAATACCTCCCCTGTGCATATACTGTGCATATATCAGTACAGCTGGCAAAGGAAAGAGTCAGTAAACTTTGTAGCAAATGCAATAGTGCTGTACTTCTGTAATACCTATCATGAGATAGGCAGGTGCTTGATTCACAGTACTGACACCTGTGGGTGGGTGTATCCATATATGTCACGTATGGTTGGGAATACATCCCACATGTTTTCACTCTCCTGAACACTGTTGTTGACATCAGTACAGAGTGAAGTGTAGAAAGAAAAGCATAGGCAGATGGTTAAACCTCACACATGTCAAGCGTCTGTATGTGTGTGACATAGGTGTATATCTTTGTGAATGCCACAGTGTGTGATGTAGACACACACACACACACACACACACACACACACACACACGCGCGCACACACACACACACACACACACACACACACACACACACACACACACACACACACACACACACACACACACACACACACACACACATAGACACATGCTACACGCAGGTGATATGGCTGATGGCGTTCAGCTTAGACAATTATAGTGGTAGTTATCATACATCCCTGATTTGCACACAACAGCATGCATATGTTATAGCAGATGGCATGCACCTTACACAATTATAGTGGTGGTTAGCATACCTACCTGTATTGCACCATTTGTGTTAGTAGCCTATGCCCCATACCTGCAACACAATGCATTACACCGCACTGTCATGGTATGTGCAACATACACCACATGTTAACAGACCATCACTGACCTTTGTACATCTGCCACCGATGCTTTGTGTTGGCCACCACCCCTATGTGTGAGGACATGAGCAGAAGGGTATGTCAACTGCATACTAAGTTTGCCTGAGCCCTAGCTTGCATATCTCCCTCAAATCAGTGCATGTATGTTCAACATTATTCCACCTATCCCTGAGCTGTGTCTACAGACATTATGCATGTGGCTGTACACACATGTTTGACATGGCTGTCCCTACATTGCCATGGTGCCACAGACCAGCAAAGGTTTACAGTACACCGGCCTGATGTGTGGCGTATGACCTTGCCAACCGGCCTGATGTGTGGCGTATGACCTTGCCAATTACATGTAGTATGACATGTCTTCTGCTGACATGTTGAATGACATGCATTTAAGTGTAACACAATGGTGTCCTTTCCAATCTACAGTACGGTAATGGTGCCCCAATGCAGGGACGTATTATACTAACATGGGCCTTCAGCTGACTCAATGTTGTCTGTCCGCCCTACAAATATGCAGTGACATACTGCACATTGAGCTGATATACATAGCTATTGCAGGGCATCATGTGGATTCACAATTGCTATACAGTGTGAGCTACTGACACAGTTCATAGCCATGACTGTGTTCACATACAATACATATCTAATGTGGAATGTGACCCACGTAACTGAGGTGTATACACACTAAACCCTAATCTGGAATGTGTGACACAGGTCACAGAAGGGTATATGGATGACACCCCTGCACATCTGCAACTATATTACTTATGCCTGGCAACTATGCCCACACATGGCTAATGTAGCAGTATTATATGTCCCACATGCCATCTGTGTACCTCACACATGAGGAGCAGGCATGACAGTGATGTCTGACACCAGCAAGGTGAATGTGCTGTTTCTGTGGCCTGATGTGGCTGTGTGTGTATATTGTGCAACACATGTATGTATTTAGATACTGTATAGATGAATGCTTTCATGCCGTGACACACTCAAGGTGTTCAAGACATGTTATGTGGTGGTTTCATGTTATGCCTACACAAGCTGTGCACAGGCCTGTATGATGTTTAGTGTTTCACATCTGCAATATTACCATTACACAAAGGCCATAGTTGTATTGTGTTGAGCCAATGTACAGCAGGGTGTACACACATGTACATCACTTCTACTGTGTGTTACTGCATGCCTCTGGCCATCCTCCATGGCCATGCATACACATGTTCTGTCCAGCTCCAACACATTTAGAGTGTGTGCACACATATGCTGTCTGTACATTACTGTTTGTATTCCCAACATGTGTAATGCTGATATGTAGTACCTGTCCCTACAGTGAAACACACCTCCATCATTGTAGTCACAGTTGTCCACACATCTGGCAATGGAACTTTGGAAAGTTTAGTGTAGGTCTTTCATATAGTCTTCAATTGTTTCACATGGGTAACCACTGTGATGCACTGCAGGTCTGACCAGTGTCTATTAACAGGACCATCATACATTATGTGTACGTGTTTTATGGCAAATAGTATGCAATTAATATGATCTGTGCATTATCAAGCCTGGTAAATAATAACAATCTCACTTGCCACTGGCTGCTGTCGCTGCAAAATGCCAGAGGTACCTAAACAGGAGTGTCACAGCAATAAGATCATTATCCACACCTGTGTGATAGCTACAGCATGCAATGTCCATGTTAGCACATAAGCCAGTACAATACACTATACTATGGAGTATGCACATATGTGCATACATAGAGTAGCAGACTATAGTATGTGGCATGTGTGCATACATGCCTTGTATATGATGTTACATTACATACTGTACAGTAATACAGTAACTATGTGAAATATAGTTGTGTTATATGTGTAGTACTGACTTACCAGGCAACTCCAGGCTCAGTAGTTGAGAGACACCCACCTCCACAATACCAGCTAAAGCTTGTGGATGGAGGTCTGCCGGTGTCCCCAGGTTGGCCAGTAGCTCCTCGGTACATGTCAGTGGGGGCTTGGTGAGTGGCCCCCCACCTGTTGCACCTTGTTCCTTGGCAATTGCATTAGCACGCTGTGTCGCCCGTCTTATGAAGTCAGTGCAGTTTCGGCGCACCTGCTGATAGGTGTGATTGTGACCGCCAACACCATTTACCCTCCGGCGAAGTTCCTCCCACAGGGCATCCCGCTGCTGTGCATCCTGTGGCACATGGCTGAAGAGTATTGTATGGTTGTCGAGGAGGTATGGGACGAGGACCTCATCCTCCAAGCGGGTGTACACTGGCAGTCTGCTACATGGCATACCTGGAAGACATAATGATGGAGACAGGTCACAGTAACTCACAGAGAAGTACAGAAGTACACCTGAACATACATGTGTATTACATTTATTAAGATTACAAATAAGTCTTTGCATATTTACATGACACTAACACCACTGACATGTATAAGTCACACACATTTGACACTTACTGGTGATGTGATGTTATCACCATATATGTGTATGTCATGTGATGACATTGCTCATACTCCATGTGGATGTTGTCTTGATGTGGGCATGTCTGTTTGCCTGTACTGATGTCTTTATCTATCAGCACATGCCTGGATGTGTTCAAATTAATGCAATCGACCTTAATGCTGTGTATATGTCACATATATAGTCATACATAGCCATTAGGGACATGAACTGTGACCCTGCAGAATTGCAAGCATTTATGTGTTTTCCCATAGACATCTACATGGCACTGTACAGCTGTGTAGCATCCTGCCATGTAGTGCCTGTGTTGCACATGTATAACACGTGGGACAATAGCTAGCCTGATGGTATTTGCAAGGATGGATATCAACTATAGCATGAATGGTCATAGTGATCTAGTAGGCTATATGCCCTGGGCCATTTATGAGCCTAGGCAGACAGGTTACCTAGCTGTAGGCAACAGACAGGTAAGTTTCAGTGGCAAGTTCAAGCAGTGCCACAGAACTGATCCACAGGGTTACTGATATATTTGGCATGCGGTCATCACACAATGTCACAGAGAGGGGCGATGTGCAGCTTCACTGGACAGGGATGCATAGTATGGCAAGAGTATGTTAGGTGTATGGGACAGAGATCTGTCAGGCATGTTGTGATCCTTGTACTAGAAAGGTGGATCTCCATGAAGTATGTGTTTATTTGGGATCAGGATGTGTTAAGTGTAGCATGTCCAACACCTCTGGGTTGGACATGGCTTTATTCATGGTAGGCTGCATCCTACATAGTGCAGCTAGGAAGGGCAGTGTAGGCCATCTACACATGGACAATAACCCTTAAAGGAAATATGTGATCTATTATAGGTCACATGAGTGTTGAGTATGTCTGAGAAATTATCTCTTTATTCCTGGATGGCACCCTGTCATGATTAGGGTTGCCACATACAACTACCTGACTGGTGTGGTGAAGTAACTATCTAAGGAAGGACTACTGTCCAGTTGCATCCCATACACACACAGTTGCCATTATGTTGACTGCTGCCTTGGTGGTAGTTCATGGGTATAGGGTTTTTAACATAGGGGATGACAATGCAATACTTAGCTGTCAGACTGTGGCCATACATCACACACCACACATCTGACACACTAAGGCCCTTCTGCATGTTGAACGCAACACACATTGAGTCAACTATTGCTCCTAGTTCATAGTCATTTGCAAACATCAATAGGCAGATGCCTTCTGTGTTAGTCTGCATGGAATAGATAACAAAGAGGGGGAGTACCAGGAATGAACCCTGTATTACTGTGGCTGGCACTGGTTTGATGTGCGTGTATTAGTCAGACACCTTCTGTAGTGTTAGTTCTGCTAGCAGTCCAGTTGCCAACCACTCCTGTGACATAGGAATATACACCCAGTTTACTGAGTGTAGCTGGAACACAGTATGGGTGATGGTGTCCTATGACCTGGCAAGGTCATGATATGCAGTGTGAATCAACCCTACTGTCATCTACATCTGTACTGAGTACATCAAATACGTTGATCATAGCTCATAGCCTTACATACCAGACTTAGCAGGGTAGTTGTGCATTATTTCCCATTATCAATGGTGTCTCCCCCTTTCTGGGGTGTGATAACTGTTGCTGTGCACCAATAGGTGTGTACACAGCCTGACTTGGAGTATGATTGTACATGATGTGTATGTGGATAGCTGATTGTTCTTACATTTGTGTAGGATACACCCTGGGATGTTGTCAGGTCCCATGAAAACTGTATGTATGGCTTTAGAGAGTGCAGCTTGTACCTGCATATGTGTTATTACAGGGACCCTGTAGTGTACATGGATATATTACTAAGTGTACCTGTTGGGGGGTGGGGTGGGGTGGGAGTGGGTTTAGGTCCTCCAAGACCCTATTTGGATGAACAGGTGCTATTTCTGTAGGTGCAGTACTTCCCATGAAATAGTGCTGCGCAGGATGGCAGGTCTTGTCATTGCCATTATGATTAATGACACAGCTATAGAATGGTCTGTGCTTGGCCTCATAATATGTGGTTGATTAGTTTCACAGTAGCTTTGTGTGGTTTTATATGGTGTATCTGCATCTTACTGAGGTCGACCAGGATCACCTACACTCATGTGTGTTCACTCTTGCAACAGATACCACCTTCTGTGGTACAGTTTAAAGCATGGTACCACCAATTCACCTTCTTGTTTGTGTTTGGTTGAATCTTGGTTCTGTTTCAATGGCACAATCACTGCACGTATGTGACTGCTTAAGGTTCATTTGTGTAGGATTCAGCATTTGCCCATGCGTTGTCCATCTGCATGGGTGCCATGACAGTCACCACTTTGCTCTTAGGAAACATAACATTGGCATTGGAGACTGACTATGTGTAGCATACTGTTAGCCCTGTTTGTGTGACTAATGTGATCCAGGTCATTGGGGTTGATGGAATCCAACATGCATTAAGCGCAGGTGCTGGTACATGAGGAGTCTTCCCAGTTCATAATGGAATAGTTGAGAGTAGCCATTATTATGGTTTTCTGTCTCAGACCTAATCTTCCCCATTACAACACATTACGACAGTTGGGAAATCCATGGCATGGTGGGTGATCTGTCGCAAGGTGCAATTTGAATTCCACTTTGGCACAAAGGTAGTTGCTCAGCATATTGCATCTGAAGTTATGCAAGTGCAACTAGTGTAGGGGTGTTCATATCCTTCAGGAATATGGACACACCTGCGGCCCATGTGTTCCAATAAAGGATAATGGGCAAGAGGTGAGGTATATGTTATAATATGGTCATGCAGGTGTGCTCTCTGGAGCGTTGAAACATGTCTCAGCCACTGCACAGATATATATTCTCCATGTTACTGATTGACATATGTGTGTCCATATAGTGTTTCTGACATGTGTCATTGTGTAGCAAGACCCACAGTTTATTGCTTGGCTGTCCCTGTAACAGCAGTGGACTTTCACTTGAACTGTGCATGATGAAGGCACTATAGGGGAAGCATGAACCCTAGGCAGTATCCAGATTCCCAGGGGTGACAGGTGCAGGCCCTGTCTGGCAAAGCATCATGGTCTGTCAACCATGTTATCCCTGGCAGACAGATACTGGATACCCTTTGACTTGCACCACTACACTAGACAATTGTGGAATACAATCCTTTTGTCCCTGTACTGCAGTATCATTTTGGCCAATGGCAGAATGCTACCCAGGCCTTGGGACATACCTGCATGGGCTACAAGACCTGACAGTTCCTACATGTGTTTCCATGCAGTCCAGGCTACTGCATCACAGGTCCTGCACAACAGCATGGAATATGCCAGAGCCATGTGTATAGTTCAAAAGGTGGTCTGAGTGTATGGGTATGTTTCTAATCATGGCAGACAGGCAGCTGACAATATGTATGCCGTCGTATAGGTTGGTGTGTAACATAGTGCTAGAGTTTACATTCACAAATGAGTACTGTTGGGCATGTTTCCAGTCACGTGTTCTGAGGTGTGGCACAATTATGCAAACTATGTCATACAGTTTGTGTATTTTGTTGTCTGTCTCTTCCTGCTTGGGAGGTCACTTATTTGACCAGATACTTAGAAGCATCTGTGAATGTGTGTGATGTCTGGTAGTGTATGTGGGTGTCCTTACTGTGTTCTGGTAACGGTATGTGTTGGTTGTGATGATGAGATGCATGTGTTAACGTACACCTCATGAATGTCCAGTCCAGTCATGGCTGTAGATTGGACTGCCTTTCAGCTTAACCCCGTAGCTGCATCCCAAACAATGTGTGGGGCGTGGTGTTAGGTGGTTTTGGCAGTGTACATGGCATAGAGATTACATTCTCCCAGGATGGCCACATACACAAAGCTGACATTAGTAAACACCAGTAGCTGACTAGTGGACATGCCTGTATGAGCGTTCAGTACTACAAGTACCAAGTACTGAATTTAGTTTACTTATTGCTTATGAAGATGTTTTAGACAGTGATGCTCACATGTAAATATTTGTGTTATGGATGTGACAACACTGGCTATTATGGAAACATTGTAGCTACCTTTAGCAGCAATCCTCCTCTGAGGAGCACATCACATCCTGTTAGTTGATTACAGATGATGCAAGTGTCTACAGATCTGTTTCCTTCTCTGGGTATATACTCACATAGTAAAAACAAACAGCTGTATTAAGAAGTCCACCAAAAAAACACCACTGTTGAGCAAAAAAACCTTTATACAACACAAAGCTTTCAGGTTATACACCCTTTCTCAATGCTTAATACAGGTCCATTAAAAATAATCATTTATATATGAGCCTAAAACAATCACATGACACGCAGCCCAAAAGTCATATGATCGAAATAACAACTTCAAAATACATTTTTACACAAACATGTGCATAAAATAAAAAAATAAAAAATATAAAAATATATATACATAATCATATACATATAAAAAGAAGAAGCTTTACATAAATAGATTATGTATATATTTTTTATTTTTTTATTTTTGATCATATGACTTTTGGGCTGCATGTCATGTGATTGTTTTAGGCTCATATATAAATGATTATTTTTAATGGACCTGTATTAAGCATTGAGAAAGGGTGTATAACCTGAAAGCTTTGTGTTGTATAAAGGTTTTTTTGCTCAACAGTGGTGTTTTTTTTATATACTCACATATCCATCAGGACCATGAGCTTCATTGGGCACAGACACCCACTCTCCAAACAGAGTCATGTATCAATAGACTCTGATGCCACTATCAACATGATCAGGATATAATCAGATAGTGTAAGCCATCACCTATGAAGCGGCTATTACACATGGGCAGCAGTCTCCTACATCTTACGCTCCTACTGCAGATGTTACACTGGAGTTAAAGATGATATGCACCCTGTTTCATTACCAGTACTGTGCACTACCTTAGATATAGTATGTGCAAGTGGCTGTTAGGTTGGCAATGAGAGGTTAGGCTAAACAAACCTGGTAGTTCAACCAGTGTGTCTCTACTCTCAATATCCACTCTATGTAGGTGTGCACATAGCCATTTGGCCCAGCCCTGTAACAAGGGTCACTACACATTTGCATAACATGTGCACATGCACAGATGTTATTGCTTGCAAATGATACTAGAGAGGACCAGCCCTGTAACAAGGGTCACTACACATTTGCATAACATGTACACATGCACAGTTGTTATTGCTTGCAAACGATACTAGAGAGGTCCAGCCCTGTAACAAGGGTCACTACACATTTGCATAACATGTACACATGCACAGCTGTTATTGCTTGCAAATGATACTAGAAAGGTGGATATTGCATGTGTTATGTGCATGTATAGTTACCTAGCTCTTCCAGTTATCTTTGTTATCATGCTGCTAAACTGTCAGATGAATACAAATGATATGTATCCTGTTATTGAGTATTGTAATTGCCAATAGACATAACCAGTGGCGGCTGATGACTTCAAATCAAAGGGGGGCTGCAGGAGATAGCTGAATGGGTGGGGTCAATGGGAAGGGGTGCGGACAACTAGAAAGGGGAGGAGCTATGCTCAAAACCACAAAAACTAAACTTTAATTAAATATGCTGCCCTGGGCGCCAAACCCTCATTATGAGAGTCCAATCAAGACAAATGAAGTGTAAAAGAATAAAAATATTTCAGTGCATTGGCTGCTTGACAGCTTACTTTATATCTAGATGGAAATGAAAAGGTTGTGAGGCATGTAAAAATAAATTACTTTTTAAATACATTACTGGAATGCCAGTCAAAATCAAGTACAAGAAAAACAAGCAGCACTCAACTCAAACCGCTTCTCCTTGCACTGCAGTTTTTATTATAATTTATATTCAGTTTTATTAAAGTACCAAGTAACATGCTGAAAGTAGCAATCTCTGTGATGCCCCTACTTGTAAAAATGTTTCTTATCCAAAAAAGACCTGCTGCCTGACAACTATCTACTTGTTTCATGGGGAAAACATGATCAAAGTAAAAAATGAAAAGCGAACAAGCTCAAGATACATTGCTTAAAGGATTACTGTACAGGTTATGGACCACACATGAATGGCATTCTGTTTAGTTTACGGGTAAAGCCCTCAGAGATCACTGGAGGTCTCCGACAAGTGTAATAAGCTTCTTAAAATAATGTAATCCTGTCCTTTATTACAAATACTGTCATATGCATTTCAATACCCAATGCTTATACATTATCTAGTTAAGTATTCTCTGCATGGCAACAACAGAAAGGCTTCAATGATGGCAATTCTTTAATGGTATGCTTATTAAACTTACTTGCATGTTATGATCTCAGACAAGCTTACCTGATGGTCATTAAAGCATTGCTACTTAAAACACAGAGCAACAGGCAGTTTGAGTAATAAGCATAAATCAACAGTACAAAAATATGACAGAAACCAGACCATTCTGCAAAATCAAGAACAAATGAAAAGCCACTGTAGTACTTGTGTCTACCTTGGATGGGGGGATACCTTGCACATTTACACTGCATAACTGCTCCTTGCCTTGCTTGGACACATCCAGAGTCACTATATGGGGGAGTGGGGTGCAATAAGTATGTCACAATTTGAACTGTCTCTGGCTGACTGTGATGGCCCTGACACATTTGTCATACCTCTCACCCTCAGAGCAAAGCCATAAATAGAAGTGGGACAAAGGCCCAAAAATAAGGACAATTTTTAAATATTGATCTTATAAATTTAGAAAGATAATAGAATAGTAAGTCTTGCATTAGTATGAATTTTCTGAAGGATATGAAATCTGAAACTCAAATGTCCGTCATTATTTTCTAACTTCAGTCTTTAATGATTTACCACTAATTTGCCAAAAAAAAAAAAACAATTTTATGAAAAATGGACAAAAAATGTGATGCAAAAATATAAAATAGCCACACAATACAGCTGGGAACCTGTCAAAGAAGGGACACCTTTTAAATAATAGTACTGCTAACTTGAGCAGCTGACAAAATAAAAGAATCTACATGCATTTCTGAAATAAAAGTAATCTATAACTCTGATTATTACAGTTATTTCTTAATTGTAAACCCTCCATGTTTTCTTCCAAAACTGCTATTTTGCAGAGGGATTATTAGGGGAAGAGCAACATTTTGAGCCAAATTCGGGGACAGTTGAGAGGTTTGGCTATGCCTAATTCTATAAAGCAATTTATTTGCATGTACCTCTCAACCTGTTAATGCAATAAATCTGGACAAGGCCAAATATATTGGGGGGACATATAAACAGTACTAAAAATGCTCTTGTATAAACTGAGACAGTTGATAGAATAACAAGTCTTACTTTAGCATGCATTTTTCTGAAGGTTATGAAGTCTGAAACTCAGTGTATCATTATTTAGTGACTTAATTGCTAAATGATTTTCCAGAAAAACACAGATTTTATGAGGCACAAACCAAAAATAAGAAGCAAAAATCTATTCATTCTGTGAAAATCTGGACAGTTGGGAGGTATAGTTCAGCTGGGGCTGTCTTTGAGTTTGCCACCCTTCCCCCTCACAAAATCATGGTCGAATGGAGCCCTCCCCCCTGCAGCCATTCCAATGATCCATTACTTGGCTATTTCACTCCATTTACCATAAACACTAATGTGCATACTGCTTTACTTCTATGATGATTTGGATTTCATTTGAAAGTTTTATTTTGCATTTTACAGCACAAGCACTAAGATATCTGCTAAACAAAGCAACGCAATCTCACAATGAAAACAGGCTTAGCATTAAAAACTTCTCTGCCCTTGAAACTCACATTCAATGGAACAGCATTGAAACCCACATTCAAAGAAAATACATTGGGAGAGTGGCATAATGGTTAAGGTGTTTGCTGTTCAAACACAAGATGCAGGGTTCGAGTCTCACAAGGGATAATTGGCTAGGTTTAAAATAGCTCGCAAGAGCAGTTAACTTAGTACTAACCTATGAATCAGCAATTTAATTCTTCAAGGGCAGCAGGCACTGAATTTGTAGATGTAAAGTTCTTAATTGCCCCAGGGCAGATAGCCTAGTATGAACCTATGAACCTGTAAACCTTAAAAAGGGCACAGTATACTCAAATCAAGGGGTGGCGTAAGCCATACAGAATCGGGCTAGGCTTATAATTGCCCCAGGGCAGATAGCCTAGTATGAACCTATGAACATTTTGCCAGTGGCAGATAAAGATTAACTTTGGGCTGTTTTCAAATCATAGGCCCCTTGCACATGAAACATACATGTGCTCTTTGATACACTTTGCTGATTGTACTAAATTATATTCCTTGTACAATACAGAACAGTTGTTAGACGGAATTTTACATTTATTGTTTTGAACATTTTTCCAGTAAACAATGAAACAAAATGCATGCACCAATGACAAAACTACCCAATTCAGAACATTTCCTTCATAAAAGTCTACTCAACCTTCTACAGTCCACCAGTATCAGTAAATATGCACAATCTCTAAAGTAGTAAAAGTCATCTAAATAATTCCACATTAAAGAAATCTGTAGCAATGAAGAGGTTGTTGTTAGCAAACAACTTTATATGTCACTGTTTATTCATCTACAAATAAAGTGCCTGTTGCCCTTGAGGAATAAATTGCCTATGTTGCATGCATTAAAAAAATGATGAGCTAGTAATATCGCAGTAGGGACTGTATGGCAAACTGATAACAGGTTCATAGTTACTACTCTAGGTATCTTTGCCAAAAAGGACTGCACTCCCACTTTACAACACAGTACAATATCAGCAATGCATCTATTTACTGTGGGAGTAGAACCCACAGCCTTCTGCATCAAAAGCAAGTACACTACCTGTTGTGCTATTAATGCAAGAAGACTCAGAATAAGCAGCACTAAAGTTTTGTTCCCCTGCAGCACTCAGCTCCTTGTAAAATCTACTCGACACGCAGTTGTATCTCTGAACATTGCAGCACAAGAAATCTGGAAAAAGCCGAAATTTATTGGGGGGGGGGCAAAAGCTCAAAAACCAGGGACACATTTTAAACATTGCTTGTATAATGTTAGAAAGTTGCTAGAATAAAATGCTGTGTTACCACCATACATTTCACTGCCACGTCTTTAACTCAGAGGACCATGTGCAAAACAGTCAGAGAAACATACCACTATGCCAAATCAGCTGTTTTGTGAAAGAGAGGAAGACAAACTTAAATGGCTTCCATTTAGTGAATTCAGTTCTCAGCATAGCTGTCAATCTCTTGGCACAAAACACCTGAACAAAGCCAATAATGGGGGGAATACAGCCCCCAAACATATTCAGTGAATTCAGTTCTCACTATAGCTCTCAACCTCTTAGCAAAAAACATGTGGACAAAGCCAGTAATGGGGGGAATACAGCCCCCAAACATTCAATGAATTCAGTTCTCACCATAGATAACTCTCAACCTTAGCACAAAATACCTGGACAAAGCCAATAATAAGGGAATACAGTCCCAAAATAGGGACAAATTTCAAATATCCATGTTATAAACTTATACAACTGCTAGAACAATTTTGTGTTACCATGTACTTTCTGAAGAATATGAAGTCTGAAATTCAAATGCCTGTTATTTTTTAAACATTTAAACAGGATAGTAGTCTGACTTGGAACAAAAGACAATTTTCAGCAAAGCAGGGAGAAATGCCAGACACATCTTTGCAAGATGGAAGAACATGCACACACCACACAGAAGGCACCCCAGCCAAGAATCAAACCAGAGAACCTGCAGCTGTTTAGCAGAAATGCTACCAGTGCACCACTACACTACAGACTTTGCAAGGAAAAATGTAGATACAGAAACCACAGATTTTATGAGGAACAGAACAAATAGGAGGCAAAAATCTGCAAATTTTTTTAGAAATGGTGGTGGATAGGGAATTCAGGTCCTTGCCATCTGCATCCAAGGTACAGGGTTCAAGCTTGAATATCTGTACCCACCACTATTTGCTCTCTCTAGCCACCAGTATATAGTAACTGGGGCATTTCACACACACACACACACACACACACACACACACACACACACACACACACACACACACACACCTGCTGTAAATACATGTCCCATCTGCAAACACCTACCCATTTCACGAACGAAGCAATCCAGCCAGCGACCAAAACCTCCTGAAGCAAGCAATTCAGCCAACGACCAAAACCTCCTGAAGCAAGCAATCTGACCAGTGACCAAAACCTCCAGAAGCAAGCAATCCAGCCAGCGACCAAAACACCTACCTCCTCCTGAATGAAGCCAAGCCCGCACAATGAATGTCCCGCGAGAGCAGCTCACCTCTCTCAGTCCTCATTGGTTCTGCCTGCAGCCGAAGCAGTCCGGACCTCCTCTTCTGTGCGGTCGTCACCACACTGATTCCTGGGTGCATTTGCAGTAATGATTGCTGGGTACCTGTCTGTCTCTATCTGGACTGCTGATAAAGGCAGTCTGAGGTCTTCAAATGTGTCTGCGCATGTGCAGAGAAGTCGGGACTCGTGCTTTTTTTTTTTTCTGTTTTTGTTTTTTAGTTTTAAAGATTTTTCTTTTGTTTTTTCTAGGTGGGAGGGCTGCAGTCCGGCAGTCCGATAGCATGAGCCGCCCCTGGACATAACTACTGTTTGCATAACATAACAGAAATGCTATGTAGAATGGAATACAGATCTGCCTAAAATACTGCACATTACACAGTTATTGGCACCATATCCCACAATGCACACCATATTTGCACAGTAAGCCCACCTTTGACATGTTCATCTTACTTATACACCCATACATATGTCGACTGTTACAATATATCGACATATACTATCCCCTGTTATGGCACATACTTGTTGGACCAATCCTGATACTGACAGTGGCTGGAAGCGAATTGGTGAGTTCCAAGCCCATATCATCCCTTGTGGTGTATGCGGAGTTTGCCTTGTGACCTAAAGCAGTACACACATAGAATACTACAAGCATTACTACTGCTCAACAATACATCGCTACAAGATAGCTATTCCCATTATATGCATTGATTACACTGTAATTCTTACAGAACATGTACTACATACAAAGACATACTACATGTTATACATACATTCCTAGTAATTGGAGGTGTTATTGACTAGTATAATACTCGTTTTTGGTTTGTCTTTCAGTGTTTTGTACTGTCCTACAGGTAGATACAGATGGTTTGAATGTGTGACAAGGGAACCTTTTATAGTTACAGATCAGTAACATGTGCTAACCTGATAACCAATTGGTGTTCCTAAGTAGGAGTATAACTGAGTACTCCACTTGGGCATTGTCCCTTTGCCTTACTTGTGAAGAAGACAGCCTGGAAGTGTTGTTTGGAATCTTTTGCAACAGCTGTATGGAGACGAACTGTAATATATTGCGTGTAATGCCTAGAGGATTTGGTCTAAATGTGAGTACTGCTGTTATATTTCTGAACATTGCTACTTGTGCAGGGGTTGTCTGTACTTAATACTTCTGCATATGTTTCAGTCTGGCCAGGTTGTTTGACCAGCTCAAGGCTGCATAGCTATGCATATAATGTTAGGGGGTTTACAGTGTGCTTACCAGGCATATTTAGTTTGATGTTACTGTGTATCATACTGTGCTGATAATCAGTACTCGGTAACACTTCCTGGTGTAAGAACCTTTCAACCCTCTGAAACGGGATTAGTTCATACAAACCCTGTTATATCAGCAGCTGTTCAATTGTATAACAGCAACTATTTCACATAGGGCCATGTTA
>NC_056737.1:1530306791-1530354291 GCF_019279795.1 Protopterus annectens | reverse complement strand
ACATCTGCTAACTACTCAGGATATATAAATGTCAGTAAAGTAGCATCTCACTATGTGCTTACATAAAATTACATTTTCGGTTTACTGTACTCTCCAGCACACATGGGTTTATATGGGTGTTTCGAATGTTTATTATACAGACGATTACGATCTATATATGTAAGCTGTGGTTAAGGTATACATTTGAACATGATAAACATCCCTACCTTTATCGGGATTGGGACCCCGAATGCACAAACACTATGGAGATGCTGTAACCATTACATTGTTGACATTAACGTTGCTTCTGCCTATTTCCTATTTAGATGATTTCTATGTGTAAGCTAGGCTAAGCAAAGAGTGGAGGCCCCCAAACCCTCTGAGCATCACTTACTCTTAAAATAACAACATATAACAAATGTACTGTGATACAATACATTACATTCCTAACTACATTAGTCATAGCCCCTCACTGACACACTTCAAGGGAAACCTTGTTGTGTGAATGGGTAACAGAATATACACCCCTGGGATCATGTGTCCCAGAACCATACAGCTAGGGGTTGGGGGAGCCTGTCCAGTTTGATAGCTGTGAGACCTGTTGGGGAAATTGAATGGTGTCTAATTTGTCACATTAACCTGCCCTCTTTAGATCAATAAGTGCCCCTATCACCCTCCACAACCCCAGTCTTCAACAGCTTCCAGCAACTCTGTCTGGAATTGCTTCATTGGCTATGCTTGACAGAGGCTCCGTTACTTCATTGATGGTGCGGAGAAAGCCAACACACTGTAGCAATGCTTCTAATTGCCCTTGGGCAGATAGGTAGTAGGCTATCTGTGAACCTCTAAAGTGCAGGCCATCACAGTCATAATATGTGAATGAACAGACCTTCAGATCACAATATACAGTGAGAAATCACCATGTAGTCAGGAAACAGTTAAGTACAGCAAGAACATACAGAACACTGATACTTAGTCACTCCAAAAGCCTATCTTGGAAGCTAGAAGATTTGTATAGACTTGTATAAGTTTAAGGCTTTCTATTGCTTACCAGTAGGTTACCTACAGGAGGGACAAAGAGCAAGCACAGATGGGGAACATGCATGCAACAATACCATACCGGCCTATGTGTCAGCCTTAGACTTTGGAATACTGGCCAATTTGGAATACTGGTGCCTTATTTAGGAGAGTCTTGAAGGTAAATACCAGCTCCGTAAACAGCACAATAGCAGAATCAATGAGGGTTATGCTACTCAACACCAGGGGCTGTGATCACAACATGCATGCACTCCCAGCACTCCTCAGGATGGACAACATCAACATCTGTGCAGTAACTGAGATCTGTCTTAAGGGTCCTGAGAGCACACCAGCACTACCAGACTACAACTCATACCACACATTTCAGCCACAGAACATGGACTGACACAGACATGGAGGGGGTGTATCCATATTCATCAGGGATACCTACACCTCCAGGTTAGTGGGGCAACATGATACCTCTATGATTATCCATGTGTAGCTAACATCAGCCACAACTGCAATGTAAACTGTGTCCTGCTACAGATCACCCTCCATGACCCAGGGCCACCACTCCACCTACCTGGAGACAATGGAGAACATGACAGTCCTAATGCACACACTGGTATTTGTCAATGTCAACTACCATACCATTCATTGGGAAACTTACTCCAGTACTCACTTCCAGGCCCAGTGCTTCCTGGAATTTATCACCTCGTATGCCCTGTATCAGATGGTAACCTCCCTAATGAGGGGTGGAAGCATACTAGAAGTGGTCATCACCAACATGGGCAACAGGTGCACCACAGCGGAGGTTAACCAGTCACTGGTTAGATCTGACCATGAACTATTCACTGTTTCCACACCCAAGCATCTCCCCCACCCAGGATACCACAATGTATACCTTTCCTACAACTAAATTTGCACTACTAGTGACAGGGATGGGGGGTTTCACAGCCCCCACACTAAGGGGAAACACTGCTCAAGATACAGACAGATTTATAAATGCAGTCTATAAGCACCTACATGGATGTATGGATCGTGCCATCACTGATAAACCAAGACTCACTCCTCCTAGACAAGGACACCAGTCTTGTGAACCTCTGCAATAAACAGGCTATACTACAATAGTAGGACAGTGTTCCAGACAAACAGCAAATCCCACGAAGGGCAGACCACTATTAGTATGATACGTTAGTCCCTCATGACATCATCCAAGGCTAACATCAGCAGGAGAATACACAAGGATTCAAAAGATAACCACAAAGCCTTCTTTGGCTATGTCAAGGATCTAAGTGGTGACACACAGATTTGCACTGTGCTGGTGAAATATAGCACAAAATATGCTGACCCTACTGATATTGCCAACATCCTTGCAGATACATTCCGTGCATACGTCACCCCCTAAAGAGCCCACAACACTACCCGAAAGTTGCAGTATACCACACATCAGAGACACACAGATGGAAATGGCCCTCTCTAACAGCAGAACACAGTATCAGTGGAGGCAGATGTTGTCCAGACTGCATCTTGCAAACTGTACAAGACAACCTGAGCCCCCACCTAATTAAGCTTTCCATCCTCAGCCTCTCCACAGGCTACATGCCCATACAATGGCACGTGGCAATGGTTATTCCACTCCATCAAGCTGGAATCACAACTGACCATGGTAACTACCACCCCATAAGCCTGACTAGCCTGGTCTACAATGGTATGGATTGCATCCTCATGGCACTCATTAGCAAAGACATTGGTAAACTCCGAACACGTGACCCAACCCAGGTCAGCTTGGTTGAATGCAGTTCATGCCTTCTGAATCTGTTTGACATCTTATATACAGTCACCAAGATGTTAGATGATGGGGGAGGTGGTTCACACATACTACCTGGACCTCGCCAAGTCTTTTGACACCATGCCCCACTCAGGTATTATTGATAAACTCACCAGCCAGTGCACACACCCATACATCACATGTGGGTTGCCAACAGGCTTACACACAGAACACACATGGTACGACTAGCGGTCTCCAGGTCCAACTCTTGACCAGTCACAACTGGTGTCCCACAGGACTTAGTCCTGGGAGCCCTACTGTTTGGCAAATACTTCTCAGAGGTACAGGCAAACACAGGTGGACTATGGAAGACCATGTTTGGCAATGACTGCGAACTGGGAGCCATGATTGATATTCCATTTGACACAGACATCCCTCAAGGGGCCTCACAGAGACCACCACAGGGTGTCAATGTCACAGCCTCCAGCCAAGTGTCACTATCTGCATGGTCATTCCATTGTGGAATGTTAAGCACCCACATATTAACACATAAGTGGCAGCCACTTTAATACGGATGAGGTAATATATATTTGGGGACTAAGGTAGATAGTGATCTCCCCTTTGACAATCATATCTCTACAGTAGCTAGGACATCCTTCTATGTAGTCCATCTGATTACTAAAGTATTCCCATCTAGACATACTGGGGTTATAGTGCTCCTTTACTCATCACTCATCAGGCCCATCATAGGGTATAATAACCCATTTGGAATGTACCTCAGAAGACACTTCCAACAGCTGGGAAGTCCACAAATGTACCTTGCAAAGGGGAATACTGGCCTCCAACATATGGCCTATTCAGCCAGACTGAATAAACTCCTGCTTTACTCAGTGGCCTCTCGTTTACCCAGAGATGATCTCTGCTGGCCAACACAGCCATGTCGAACTCAGGCTTAATGGATATGCTCCACCTATGGGAATCCATGTCACAGTGAGCCACACACAGTAGTGAGCTGAACCTTGCCACAACAATAACTGGAAGATGCTGGAGGGAAAGATTCCTGTCACAGACACTTCCCATACTTTGGAACAACCTCCCTAACTACATTATACAGAGCCCCTCACTAACACTCTGTAAGAGAAACCTTGAAGAGTGGATGGGGAACAGTAGATGCACCCCAGATATCCTGCCATTGGCTCTGCTTCACAGAGGGACAGTTAATGAATCAATGGGGTGGCAAAAGCTGACACATTTTGGCTGGGCTTATGAATGGCCTCTGGCAGTTGGCCAAGTACCTACCTATGAATCTATACATACAGTATCAGCACATGCTGATAGCTTAATTTACTGTTTAGGTGTTGACTTACCTTGTGCCAATGGCAGTTGTGTATGCAATAGGTGAGGGCTGCCTATGTTTGATGCACACAGTAGACTGCCTATACATGACAATTTACAGGTAGTCTTGTGTGTGTGCCATCCATTTTTACTGTGTGTGCAGGTGGAGAAAGGTGTCAGTCCCTGAGTGCCTACATTGTCAGTGTGTGTGCTATATGTTCCCTCTTTGCCAAGGCATGGGCATACTGGGCACGCCTCCATCTGCCTACTGGGGCTGGCTCAGGGTGTTCGCAGTCTGAGTACCTCTGTGCCTGTGGGGCCTTTGGCAATGGTGGTGGGCTGTGAGGGCCTTCACCATTCTGTCCCTGCTGCAGCTGTTTCCACAGGACCATATTTTGTAGCATAGCACATACTATGAAGATGTGGGCACACGTGCCTGGAGAGTTCTGCAAGGCTCCACCAGATATCTCCAAGCAACAAAACCATGATTTCAGCATCCCAAGCACACGCTCTATGATGATTCTGGTTTGTGTGTGCCTCATTATGGTGTTCCTGCATGGGTGTGTGTGCATTTCTGATGGGAATCATCATCCACGGTTCCAGTGCATAGTCAGCATCCCCCACCAGGTGGCCATTTGGGATGTCCCCCCTGGAAAATAACTAATACAGCTGTGAGGCATGCCAGATGTGGGAGTCGTGATAGCTTCCAGGGCTGCCAGCACACACATCCATGATAATGCCCTGGGCATTGCACATGACCTGGCAGTTGATGGAGGGGTATCCCTTGCGGTTTATGCAGCTCCTACCCTGCTCACCGGGTGGTGGCTTGATGTGTATGTGCGTGCAGTCTATTGCACCCAGTACCACTGGGTATTCTGCCACATGGTGGAAGAGACGCATATTGCTGGCCAACTCCTCCTGCGTTCGGGGAAGTATATGTGCTCATTGGCATGTGGTAACATGGCATCCAGGAACTGGTGGAGTACCCTGTATGCTGATGCCTGTGAGATCCCCATGATATCCCCAGTTGGTCTTTAAAAGGTACCTGTAACTAGTATTCTCAGGCTTACACATACCTTCATATCCACTAGGATGGGCTCCCCTCTGTTTGTTCTGGCTCTGAGGCGTGGCCAACACAGCTCCACAAGTTGCTGTAGGATGTCCCTGTCCACCCTGTAATGCTCTACTATCTCCAGATCATGTAACCCCTTGTAGGTTACCCTGGGTCTGAACACTCTCCTCCTCCTCTGGTGCCTGAGGTGGTCGTGTGCATCATCCTCCACACCACCTTCAGTCTCCAACACATGCTGGTGGATCAAAGCTATGGCAGTCCCTAACATGTACTTACTAAAATTTCCCCTAGCTGTATACACCACTGGTGCAGAGTATATGGGAATACACAAATGTGTGTGAGGTGCTTTCACACTTTATACTATTGTGCTATGGATGCTGCTGATGTCAGTGGGTGTGTATGAGCTATTCCAGCTGCAGCATGTCTTTATTATGGGTTTTGCAATGAGTACTGCAAGTGTGGGGGCTGTACTGTGGAGATATGCTTGCCTGCCTTGATTAATCTGTTGTGCTTTAATTCACCTTTAAACCTGGATCCCCTCCCATTATCAGTCATGCATCCACCTGCCATCTTTCTTGTTTTGTACTTTACCTACCCAGTCATGGCAAAATGTGTCTTGTAGTTGATATACTGCAAATCGGCTTTGTTCTGCTTTGACACTTTACTGTTTTCTTTGCAGTACAGCCCCTCCCCTTTCCTGTTCTGCAGGTAGCTGCTTGCAGCCTTGTTAGCTGTTGTCAATGGCCCACTGTAGGCTCCTAGGAGTTAATTAGTCATTTGTAATCCAATTTTACTGCTGCAGCATTTCCTTATTTCTTTCCTATATCCTTGCTGTTTCAGCTGCAGTGCGCGCCGCGCAAACCCGTTTACCGGGTTTACATGCATTTTCATCTCCATTCACATGCATACTTGGTTACCTTGTGTACTCTCAGCTAAGCATAGCTATGGCCAGTTCAACGCACCCCTATCCTGCAGCTTTGCCTATCTAGGGGCAAACCAGTTTAGCAATGCTCCAATGTGCTTACAGCAATGGGGACACACCCCTCTCTTGATGTCATCTTTATCTCAAGGGCACACCTCGGTGTTATAACGCTACACTGTGAGGTGCATCCTTACACCAGCGGGGAATCTGTGATTCACTATTACTCCCTTCATTTGCATGGCATTGCCTACTAATTCCTAGCTACTGCGCATAACACTGTCACAGCCCCTTAGCAACCCTTGCACCATTGTATGGTGTTGCATGCCTGCCATTGACTATTATGGGGAAATCGTGATATGTGTTTCATTGTAGTTTTATTCTATATTTTGATATTTTCCTTGCGATCCCCTTTGCACACCGATGCCCTGCTCTTCCAGGTCATGATAGTGCGACTATATATGCTAAATGTTAATTTTATATTTTGCACATTTTTTTTATGCCAATGGCTATATATATTTAGCCATTGGCATATATTAACATGTGTATGGTCGGCTCTCATGGCTCCTATTTTATGCTTGCTAAAATGTAAACCATTTTCTACAGTTTACATTTCTGCATGCTTACACTATGCCTGCACCACTTCCTGGATCGCTACATACCTTCATTTGCATGCTACACTGCTGCACATGGGGTAATTAGCATACAGGGCCCGGGAGTTGTGCAGGCATAACGTACGCAGGTAGGTCACGTGGGAGCAGCTCGTACCTGGATTGATCGACAGCCATGTTTGGTGTTAGAACGCAGACGCTACGCCGGCACCTGGTGCAAGCTTCATGAATCCCAGGGATTGTCTTTTCAGTGCTTTCTCAGCAAAAGGAGACACAATGTTTCATAGTAAATCCCTCAGAGAAGTAACCATTTGCACCTGCTTTCAGACAAGTCATCCACACACATATAAGACTCACGAGATATAGCTTTTTAACTACTGTAAATAATACATTTATCAGCAAAATGTGTTTAATGAGAGTTTAAAATAGAACTGGATTGACAATTCTCTTCTGTGTATTCACGTTTGGTAGCAATCTTTTGCAATTGTTTCAGTTCACATAAAATTCTCCATGTGTGCAGTATAACTTTATCTGAGCAGTGGCAAATGCATCCATTGTGATCATCCCACTACCCAGGAATCAAACAACTAAATAAAAGTTTGTTGTATAGAAGTTTAACACTCTCAACTCTAAACGTTAAAGTACATGTAATATTGTGTTTGCGGTATGCTAGATGAGTCTCCTTATTCTGAAGCATCACAATATAGAAGTGGCTATATAAACAGCAGGAGTGTGGAGAGCATAGCTTCCTATTGTGAGGAAGCAGGAGTGAAGCTCCCATTACAAAAATGGTTTAATACAGTTGCAGTGAGTTTTGGTTTTCACTGCATTGGCTACATCCCACACTTATGTACTCATACTTTAAATAGTAAGATTTCTATGGGAATAACTTATGTTGTGTTGGTTTTGGAAGATGGCAGATAGTGATGCGGCCCACCTATTAGTTGTGCTAGATGAATAATTTGGATGGAATTGCAGAATAAGTCACATGCTTATTTTAAATTTTACTGAAATGTCAGTGTTTTGCGTTAATCACTCTGTATATACCAGATATAAGCGATGAAGGGTTTAAGGAGATGAGTGCTTCTACAGGATGACTGAAGTTGGAATTACTTTAAGGTGTGACTTGTTAGTAAGCCAAGTTAGGAGTTGAATGTTAAACATTTTCAAAACAGACACAGAGTTGAATCCTGTTTGAGTCTTTGTGATATGGAGTAGCTTGTTGTAACGTTGTCATTTTTTTAGTATTGTAGAAAAAAAATTATGGTTCAACAAATTTAAAAAGGAAGGAAAATATCTGCATAGTCTAGGAAAGGCATGATGCTGCTGATGAAGGGGAAAGTGATAGGAAAATGGGGAATAACAGTATTGTCGTTTGGAACAAGCATGGATAGGAACAGTCAATATGCTTCAGTATGTCCCCATCAAGAAACTTAAATTATACAAAGACATTTTATTTTATTCAAAATTTTACATGGTGGTTGGACAAAGCAGTCAACATAATAGTTTACATCCAATAGTACCCACAGAATCGAGTCTGAATGAAAAGCAAAGTAGAATGTACCCGAGTCCCAGCATAGTAGCTGCTAACTATAAAAGCTACAAGAGACATATTCTTTGTGCTAAGTGAAGAACAACATTTTAAAATGTCTTTCCCTTCCATTCTGCATGTACTGCTTCTTGGAATAGAATAATATGTAACAATTAAAAAATATTAAAAATGTACTCATGGAATGTCAGGATTGTGTATACATCTTAATGTAAAAAAGTGCAAGCTACACAAGACAGCTCAGACACTCACCATGCAAACACACACACACACACACACACACACACACACACACACACACACACACACACACACACACACACACACACACACACACACACACACACACAAAATAAATCTATCCCCTAACTTAACTCTAAACACTCACAGTTGTAAAAACACTAAATGTATCCCCCCCATCCTTAAAACACACACAGTCACACACAAACTCTCAACCATACCACTTACCTTTGTCAACCATCTGGAAGTTATCCAAGCAAGCATTCAGTCAAATTTCCTGTTGTTCAAGAGGTACAGCAGCTCAGTTGTGTCACACAAATGAGTGTTGCCAACTGAGCTGCACACACAAGAAGCCTGTATCAGTGTCATGTAATGGCCAAAAAACATGTTACGAGGAAGTGAACAGGTTTTGGTTCTTTTGAAATGTCAGAAGCAGTCAATATATTCAAATATGCAGTTATTTTCCATATACATGCTCTCTGTGTATTTGGTATATTTTATGTTGCATCTTTTTGTCTGCAACTAGTAGTTTGGGGTGCTGAAAGTAGTGTAGTCTAATGAATCTGTTTGATTTTATATTTATTTATTTATTTTACATTTGTTAACTGGGGGTGTCTGACTGAGCCGAAAAGGCCCTTTTTCAGCAGAGGCCCAGGGAGAAAAGTGCCACAAAGAAAAATTACAGACACATTTAGTTATGCGTTATGTGTGGACTTACTTTACTTTATTATTCTTTTATTAATCCTAAGCTATTAAAAAGATGTATAGCAGTTCTCATTAAATAGATCACAAGTTTTCTGCACTAAGCATATCACACAGATGTTTCTGCAGATTCATGGGTAAGTTTACTTAACATTTACCACATGGACTTGCACCACAGGATTTTCTGTTTTCACCACCATCTCACACTTTTATTTTATCCGTGGTGGTGCAGTGATAGCATTGTTGCCTCACAGCAAGAGGTTCTCCCGTTCGATTCTCAGCTAGTGTGCGGGGAGTGCCTTCTGTGTGGAGTCTGCATGTCCTCCCCGCAGGTCGAGTGGCATTCCGAAAGACATGCGTGAATGGGCGTGCCTTTGTTGAAGGTTGGGCATCGAGCTGGCAACTCAGCACTGTGAAAATCTACTGCCAATCATTAGCGGACCAGAGTTCTGCTGTGGCGAGCCCTAACCAGGAAAAGCCGAAAGACAACAACAATTTATTTAACATTTGTTAACCAGGTTGGTCCAGCTGAGCAGAAGAGCCCATTTTCAGTGGAGACATAAAATCTGATGCTGACCAGAGGCAATTCCCTGATACACTCTAACTCTGTTTATCCTGTAACAGCCACTTATGGCCAGGAAACAAAAAAAAAGATGTATAATTTAGCTGTTAGCACTCTATGGCAGTTTATGCCTAATAATTCTTCATAGATTTGTTGAAAGCCTATGCAAAAAGAAGTTCAAAAGAGGCATAAGGCAAGCTTCCCTCTTTTTTTGCTCAAAACCTCACTCTGCTTTACACTCATGTACTCCACTTTGCAACTTCAGAACAGGCACACAGATGAGGTCTTCTGGGGCTTTGTTCTAGAAATGCTAAATGTTCTGTATCGTCATGGTAACTTGTGAACCTGACAGTCTTTCACCAATAACTCTCAATGGTTCTTACTCATGTCTGTCTTCTGTAAAGGCCTATAGGAGGAGAAAGAAGAGGCTGGATATGTTGCGTAAGTGCTAAGCCTTCTGGCAGTTATTAGTCGTATGCATGAATAATTGTAAGTAGGCTTTCTTTGTGGAAAGTTCTTTATGGAAATGTCAGTCGACCTGTGGATTAAGTAATACTGGAATGAATCACCTGCTAATATCATTGCTGATTTATTGCACCCTTCACTGATTTTGTCTCTTCAGGATGATCCTAAGCACTCGCTATTGTATTCACGGAGTCTGTTTATTACTTAGGCTGTATACCTGAAAACAATGCGTACTTACAATCTTTGCCAGAAAA
The DNA here is from genome assembly GCF_019279795.1 of Protopterus annectens. Classification (NCBI taxonomy): domain Eukaryota; kingdom Metazoa; phylum Chordata; order Ceratodontiformes; family Protopteridae; genus Protopterus; species Protopterus annectens. The sequence goes on along the minus strand of NC_056737.1, from coordinate 1,530,343,815 downwards.
TATTTATGTTTCATCTTCTTAAAACTTATTAATTCTGTGCAGTGCATAAATAATCACTTTCGCTGCTCTGCAGCTGATACTTGTTGTTCTTTTTCTTTTAATTTATTTAACTAATTCAGAGTTATCTTTGCAAGAAAAGAAGTGTCCAGCATCACTGGGAATACTTGCTTCTTAAAATTCAGATAAGCATTTCTGCCGCATACTGGGGATAGAACATATCCGATAAGGGGGGTAATTACTATAACATATCTTAGTTCATTGGTTTTCTTGTCCTCTGCTTTGAACTGCAACCCAAAGCACTTTTAATCTCTCATAATGCATGTATTTATTGCTGTATATTGTCCTGCTTGGTTTGCAATGCATTATAAAGATAATTCATTCATAAGTCTGCACTTTGTTCCAGGGAATATATGTATGGAGTATTCTGAGCTGACTGTAAATGTACTAATTTTATTAGTCTGAAAATATTTAAATGACACTCCCCAGTTTAATTATAGATTATACAAATTTTAGAAGAGCAACATTATAGGTTCATAGGTTTATACTAGGCTATCTGCCCTAGGGCATTTATAAGCCTAGCCAGAGTGTGTTTGGCTTTCGCCACCCATTTTAAATTAATTTTGCTATGCCCTTTTTCGAGGTTAGTATACTGTGCCTCTGTCTAACAGTGACACAAAAGTGATACCCGGGGTAAACCTACGATCTCCCATCCACTCATGAAAATAAAACTTGCAATTTTTGAAAACTAGGTGGATGTTTCAACTGCCTTAACTTACTTGGATCCTTCTGAGATACCCAGTGACAAAGGGAAAGTTATTCACAGAGGGAATTCATCCTGGAGATAATTTTTTATGAAAACAGAGGCACCATTCTATTAAATCTCCAAGTGAGACAACTTGTGTTTAGAGGTGTATCTATTTAATATTTGTTTACTGAGTAAGTAAAGTAATCTTAGGAGCCTTTTCAGCCATGACCCAGGCAAGTCACATTGACAATAACAATAATTTATGACATAATTAAACAAGTAGATATTAAAGTAGAATAAAATAACCGAATAATTAAAATCAAAACCTGACAACATGAGAATAATTTTAGTGCTTGACTACTTGAACAATACTAAAGAAAAGTTATACAATAAGGATGTCAAACATAGAAAATGGTAAAGAGACTCATGCAATATAACAGCTGCAGAGGCAATTTAATATATAAGGTGCATTTAATAACTGTATGACAAATATAACTACACAGCTTGTAAAGCTGGGCATGCTGTAGAAAGTGTACAGACATGAAGCAGACGAAGGGATAACTCCACAAAAATACTGTAAGGTAGATCCACACACTATGTCTTACAACAGAATAATGGAGAACGGATTTATATCACATTATTGAAATCTAAATCCAGTGAACACTTCATCAACCCATTTTAATCGACATCACGCTTCCTTGAACAATCGTTCCATCAAAAATTTTCCCATGGTAAGTAACCAGTGGGCCAACATAACACTTGCATCAAAACATGTAAAGTTAAAACCCATGCTCATGGGGGGTTGTGCTCCCACACCTCCTAACTAAATATAGTGACCCCAAGATTGCACTACAGTTGGGAAAAGGACATATTCACCATGATGGCCAGCTGGTTACCTCCTGTGGGAAAATTATTGATGGAATGATCGTTCGAGGACTTGAGGTTTCGATTAAAATGGGTCAGTGAAATGGTGTTCACTCGATTTAGATTTCAATAATCTAATATAGACCCATGGGGATCAGCAAAAACATGGTTTACTTCAACAAGCAGAAAGTAGCTAATTTAGTAGAAATCAACCAGTGCCTTTAAAGCAGTTGCATTTCATTTCTTAAGAAAGATGTTTAAGAAATTTCTAGAAGTCATGAAGTTTCTCATATTTCATGATACTTTCAGGTATGTTATTTTGGATGGCACAACAGTCTTGGAGAATGCCCTTTAACAAGAGAATAGACTGAAAGAAGACCTTAGTCATTATAAACAAACCAAGTTCTTGAGAGAATATCTTTATTCACTAAGAATTTTACAAGTGAAAGTTCTCCTCTTTTAATAGTGCCTGATACAGAGGAGTTGCCAAGACAGAATACTCTAAAAATTCAATTCTTAGGGTAGCTCTGAAATCACTGTAGCACAGTGGTTGAGAGTCTGATGTCTGCTAGTTTGCTGATTAGGAAGGAATGGTCTACTGTATCAAAAGATCTTCATATAATATATAGTATCTGTAAGTTTACCATCTTCCATGTTGGAATATATGTGGTGGGTTAGAGAGTAAGTATCTGTCAGGTGCTACAGTTTGGGTGAAATTCATGCTATCTGTTGGTAAGACTGTTCTACTCCCATACTTTGGTAGTTGTTAATACTAATTTTTTCAAGAATTTTGGTAAGGTGGTGCAGGTTGGTTATAAGGCAAAAGTCACTTATGGTGGAGGGGTAAACCCCTTATCTGGTGGGATGAGTGGAGCATGTTTGGAATTGTGGGGCAGGGATTTGGTAGACAGATTTAGAGTAAAATGGAGAGTAAGGGGCTTACATAGTATGGGCGTATATAGTTTCAGTATCCTGTGCTGAGTGAACTTGGACTTGAAGCTTTTGCATGATTTTAAAGTAGAAATATTAGTTATGCCAGGTTAGTCCCACTAGGACAGTATCCTCTTTTCAGGGGACACCCAAGGTGGTATTCATATCAGCTTAGGAAAGCTGGCCAGGATACCAAGGAACTTCTCCTACTGCTTTTCAGTAAGTGCTATAGGTTTTTAAATCCTCCTGATCTACCACTAACTCAGGCAGATGAGACCTCAGTTTGAAATCTCATAAAAAGAACGGCGCATTCCAGTGTTATACTGCAGCATTAGTGTTGGAAAAATGAATCCAAGTATCTGATGTGGGAATGGAGCTCAAAGCCTTTTGATATTCCAGCCTCAAAGGCAAGTGTGCTACTTGTTGAGCCACTAATTCTGATAGTTGGAGAACCCTATGTAAAGGTAGGCAGGATATTATAATGGGCGGGTTGTACACATGATATGAAAAAGGGGGGGTTACATAATTTGTCGTGAAGTTCACTGATCACTGAAACAGTGAGATTATGACTATTGCAAGTTTTTGGGAAAAGTTTGGATGAGCCCAGATGTTTTATGCATTCTAAAAACATTTGGGACAGGATAGCTATGTGTCTTGTAGCTTTCTGCAACAACTGGGTTTTGTTTAATAAGTGCATATCCTAATGGTTTGCTTTAGCTGTTGGCATTTTGTAAATTTGGTGGTGTTAGAGACTGATCATTTTATCACTCCCAGGACTCATCTGTTTCCTTTGTGAGTTGTCTGATATTGTCAATGAGCCACATTATTGACTAAAGCCCTAGTTGTTTTTTAAATTGGTTCTTTTGTTTTTCCTGCTTGTATATATCGTGAGGAGTGCTATTCCATGCACTATCTCTCAAGCCTGTACTAGACAGATGCAGACAGTTTTGCACTAATATAAGCCCTAGATCAACTGGAGAAACAACTGGTGTTATCCTATTAGCACTGTGTACCTGTACAAAAAAACATAAACCAAAATTAATTTAATTGCAGTGAAAGCTAAAACTTTAATTAAGTAAATTAAATATGCATCCTTTACTTATTAACTAGTCAGTTAAATGTCAACAAGTTCTAATTCCCTGGGTCAAAATTGATGGGACGTCTGCTTGCTTTCTCAGTGCTACCTGCCTCATAGCACTTGATAGACTCAGGCAGTGAACCAACTGCCTGATGGTCACAGACAATGAACTCTTACTCAGCAAAATGCATTCAATTTGTGAGAGATGCAAGTACTTAAATAACAAGGTTGCAAAACTTTTAATTCTGTGAGTAACCCTCTTCTTCAGCACTCCACTCAAACACACACACACACTAAATTATCTTATGCTGAGGCTGTAACAAGTCCTCGTCTAAGCTTCCTAGACTCATTAGGACTAGGTATCGCTGAAAAACCCATTGATAAATCTACAACAAAGAGTAACCAAGTCATAAATCATCTCAAATCTACCACTCCAAACCACACTACAAATAAAAAATATTCTAGTGACAGTGACCTCATAGTTAGAGACCTATTACTAATGAGCCTAGGAGACTTAGACAAGTAACAGGAGCGCTGGGTTAGAGATCAGAGATTAGACTTTTATTTTATCTTCAACTTAAGAGCAGTTGAAGGAAAGCAAATAGGGGAACAACACCAAGTACTAAAATACACAAGCTATGACTCTAAGAAAATCTTCATGCATGTCAGAAATGCAGCTAAGACCTTGGTGTTCAGCAGAATCCTTCATCTTCAGAATGATGCTGAAGTACAAAGAAAAGATAATTGTCTTTAACATCTGGCTAGATAGCTAATGTTATTCCAGGAAGATCCAGCATATGTCAGCCTGGGATGCAGTGCTGGGCAGCCCTACTTGTTTTGCTAAGAATTACTTGTACATATCATTTCTAGGGCTTCTGCAAACTAATTAAAGTCTTATCTGCCCACATAGACCCATTTTAGGCTGAGTCCAGCTAATGGACCTCCCAGCTTAACAAAAACAACAACAGCAACAACAACATCAGAAGTAATAATAATAAATAAGTAAATAAACCAAATACAAGATCACATCAAGGGGGCTCTGCTCAGAATCATTATTTCAGTAACAATATGCCCAAACTTAAGGCCCTCATACATTTGTAGAGCATCTATGTATGTGTAATCCCTAAAACTTGACTTAAATGTACAGATAGTGCCCCCGTTATTTTATGTCTGATGGCAACTGTAGTGGAGTCTCCATATTTGTGATTGATCACATCACCTCTAGGCAGATTCCTAGAGATCCACAAATATAACTTATTGAGATATAAAGCATACTAAGTAGGAGCAATTATCAGTTCATATCCCATTACAGGACTCCCTCTATGTCCCCTGAAAATCAAGTTACATTCCTAAATATGCTTGGAAAAACTTCTTTTAAGCAAAAACTACCATATTTTGGGAGAGTTTATCTACCCCTCAACAAACTCTGACACCCATACCTCAAATGGAGGATATGACCAAAACTTCCTTGACTGAATAAGCAAAAACTCCCTAGACCAGATAATCAAAGAACCCACTAGAAGTCAACATATCCTAGACCTTGTTCTTACAAATATAGTGCCTTTATGTATCATTTCCCTGGTATCTCCCTTCCTGGTTATGTCCGATGATAAACTGGAAGCCTTTACCCTTGAAACCTCAAAATCAGTGGATATTAGTGTGATGGAATTCAAGGATTTCAAATGTACAAATCTGCAATTTAATGATGAAATCCCCAAATTTCTGTTTAACAGTATCACTGAGGATATGAATACAGCAAGTAGCTATGAAATAAAATTTTATGCTCAGCTAAATAAATGTATAAATCTGGTAGCCCAAACCAGATCTAAATATAATGGAAAGTTTAATCCTAGTGGTCCACAAACATAAATAAACTATATAACAAAAGAAAACATGTCTTAACGTATGCAGCAGAACAAATAACCATCAAAACAAAGTTAATATCAAGGAATTGTCAAACAATTAAAGAAAACCAACACAGGGCAGGAACTTAGGCTAGCATCACAAGCTATGGATAATTACAAATTCTTCTATGGCTATATTAGGAAACAACACTCTTCTTCCTAATTTACCATCCTCCTCCTCCCCTAACCCCCACTCCCTCCCTACCACCAACTTTACAATCAAACACATCTCCACTGCAAGTATAAAAAGACTGCTCTTAAAATGCAAACCCTGCTCTAGTGCGCCAGATAAAGTATCACCCACTTTCCTAAAGGATGTCACTGAAGCTATCGCTTACCTTATTAGGATTCTGATTAATAGATCTATTCAGGAATCTTATGTACCCGAATTGTAGGAAAAGGCTTACAGTCTCCCTCTCCACAAAGGTGACGAAAGCAATGATATCTCCAACTTCTGCCCTATTGCCATCCTCTCACCAATGTCCAAGATTCTGGAAAAATGTACCCACACTCAGATTATGCCTCATCTCACCCAAAACCACCTCTTACCTCCAACTCAGCATAGCTTTAGACCTAGTCACAGCTGCACCACTGCCCTTATATCATTCCTACAGACTTAACAGGGCTCGTGACTCTGGAAAAACTGTTGCAGCTATACTCTTAGACCTCTCAAAAGCCTTCGATACTCTCTGCCATCCTCTCACTTCTGTCTCTCCCCCACTACCATAAACTGTTTCTCTGGCTATATTTCAGACAGGCAATAAGCCATCAAATGGCAAAACTCCATCTTATCCTGTCTCAGTACCCCTACCGGAGTTCCACAAGGCTCATTACTCGGACACCTGTTATTCGATATCTTTATTAATAATTTTCATACCTCTGCCTTCAATGCCAGTGTAATTCAATACACTAATGACTCAGCTATAGTCTGCTCAGCCGACTCAATTTCTGATCTATTACTCAAAACACAAACTGCTTTCTCCATCACTGAATGCTGGATGTTCAACAACCACTTAGCACCGAACCCAAAAAAAAACTAAAATCATGATTTTCACCCCATCTAAATCTACCATATTACACAAAGATACATTTGATATCTATAGCCAAAATAAGTCACTAATAGAAATTGTCCCCTACACAAAACTATGTGTGGAGTAGTCATAGATGAACAACTAAAATTTGATATCCATGTCCAACAAAATACCAAAAAAAACCCAACAAAAACTTGGATTGCTTTACAGACACAATCAATACCTAACCTCCTCCTCTAGGAAAGCCCTCACCGCCAACTACCTACTCCCCTTTCTTATGTATGGTTCCCCTCTACTTATCAAACTCCAAACCTCCCTAAAAGCCAAGCTGGAAGCTTGCTACAATAAGATATCTAAATTCAAAACAAATTCCAAATACTCCTCCCACCACTGTGAAGCACTTCAGTCACTAAACTGGCTGGCGCTCTCAAATGACTTTGACTATTTACCACTTACTACTGCTCAAAAAACTCATATTCAAACTCTCTGACTGCCCCTCCCTAAGTTCTGTCTTCTGTCTTCACCTCCTACCTCCCTAATAGGCCCCTTAGATGCAAAAAGAATTTACTTCTGGTTCACAAGCCTCAACAACCTCTTGGACAACTTATCTTCTCTTTTCCCCAGCTAAAAAGTGGAATGATCTTCCCTTATCCCTCAGAACTACCCAAAACCCTGTCAATTTTAAATCGCTATACTCTTACCTATCCTCTACCTGAAACTGTTCTTGTACCCAATCCTCTAATAGCCTTCCCCATGAAACTTCTTAATTATTTATTATGCTTGCATTTATTCCTTGGTATACTTGCCTTAACTCCTGCCTAGCATCCTGTAAAAACAAATCCTCAAATGTATAATTTATCCATTGTCTAACTGCTGAGTAAACACAATGTTTTATAATTGGTTAATTATAAATTTTGAACTGTATAATGCTAATGTATGATGTTATTTTCCACATTATGTACAGAGATGCTTCCTGAGCCTCTAATTTTTAATATCTATACTTATTTATAATGTGTTAATGACTCAGTTTTTGGTAATTGCATAATTCTACTTTAAGATGTTACTTTTCATGTACTGTGTTGCTTTTATTGTACTGTGGAGCTTTTCTCCCCTGGTCTCCACTGAAAATGGGCTCAAAACAGCCCCGTGGACTTCCCTGGATAACAAACTGAAAGAACGTACAAGGGAGGGAAACCTACTGCTCCTAGAGTGTAGCCCACAGGGTGGGTATAAATTTTAGGAGGGAAGAACACTCTACCTGGAAAGAATCGCGCTTTTCAGAGGCTCAGGAAGTAGTCCTCAAAAGGACTTTTCAGTAGATGATTCGTATTGTAGCTGTCCTGGGGTGTCCTTATAGTTGTAGCCCTGCGGAGGGCTGTTGTAGTCCTGATGTGGACTTTTGTAGCCCTGAGGAGGGCTGTTGTAGTCCTGAAGATGACTGTTGAAGTCCTGATAAGGACTGTTGTAGTCCCAAGGAGGACTGTTGAAGCCCTGAAGAGGGCTGTTGTTGCATTGGTTAGAGCTGAAGTGGCCCTTACAAGGGCCACCCTAGGTACCCTGTCAGATCAGATCTCAGTAGGTGCCCCCTTATGTAAGGCTGGGCTCCTGCAGATGTGGTCTGCGGGTTCTTAAAAGATCCTTTGTGGTCTGTGTGGCCTTACAGAGGAACCTGGAGGGTATCCTAGTAAGCCAGACCTATTACAGTCACCCTTAGACCGGGTTGGGTTTCCGTTGGCTCTTAAAAGAACCTTTGTGGTCCCTTGCAAGGCCTGAGCTCTCTTAGTCCTGTTATTCCTTGCCCGAGATGGTGGGCAGTCAGCATGCAAGGTGTTTGTTCTAAAAGAAGACACCAGAGGCAGTAGCGTTAGATCCGTGTGTTTGAAATATTTATACCACTCTCTGATTATTTATTTAACATTATGTTTATGTACAGTGTTACAGATGGTGGGGGAGATAACTGAATTGTGTGAATTGAAGTGTTTTGAGTTTCTTTTGAGATTTTGTGAGGATGTTTAACCCTTCTTTCATTTTTATTAGTTAAAAAATGTCTCTTTATTAAAATGCGGCTAGCTAAACATGATCGCAAGCCTTTTAGTTTTCTAATGATTTTCTTTTCAACTTAACTTCCTGCCTAATTGTTTAAAAAGTGTCAAAAGGGTGTTTTTCGACTTGGATTGAGCATTTCTGTGCACTGCAACAGCCATTTTGAACAGTTCATGGTTGAGGAGGCGCTTTGTGACCTTTAAACCCCTCAGAAACAGGAAATAAATGGAACACAGAAACAGAATGTTAAAGCGGACTCTTTTGAGTGTTTAAAATAATAAAATGATACATTTATCTTGTTTAAAAGGAAAATTGTAAGTAGGAAGGAATTTTTGTCACTATTGTATCTCCCACTAGAGCTTTGAGTGGCTTGATATAGATTTGTGTTTTAGAGATATTTTTGCTTCAAAATATAGAATGGGGAAAAAGTAATATGGTGCACAAAAGGAAAACATTTGCAGTGGGATACACAGAGAAGTATTCTTATAAATCTTAAGTACTGTACAAGAGGGTTTGCATGGTAGCTATGTGCTATTACTGTAGATGCTTAATGTTTAGATTATCACTATTTAGTTAAGGTAAGCTATATTTCAGCATAAAATACAAATGCCAGCAGTTTGCATATTTCTAACCTTGCTAGGTACTAAATGTAAATGTACATAGTTAACATGTATGCATGAAGTTATTCACAAACAAATAGAATATGTGAGTGATTGGATGATTGTTTACAAGCAGTTATAACGATATTGCAGTGAATGTTGTGAGAATGTAGGTAACATCTTGGGGTAAAATGTAAATATAGGTTTTAGTTCATAATATTTTATTTATATACTTTAATAAGTGTAAGCAAGCACTTTTGATTTACAATGCCATACATGTATGGCATGAGTGTTATTGTAAATGCAAACATAGACACATATACCTTAAGTAGTAATATTTTATTTATAATTCAGAGTTTTCTTACATTTTATAAACATTCTGAGTTAGTTATGTTTAATTTTATTGCTGCTCTATTTCACTTTATGTATGAAAATATTATTATAAAAGAAAATATCTATTTAAATGATACACTATATATTAACTAATGTTATATATATAGCAGCTGAAAGCCCTCCAGGTGTAGCATCTCTAAGCCACTGAGGACCTGATCGCTTTGCCCCCCCCCCCACTTGTGTGAGCAAGGAATCCTCTCATTACAGCTAAAAGCAAAGAAAACTCTAACCAGCAATCATCCAAAAATAGACTGTAGCCCCTGGTTTAACTCCAGGAACCTTGTTGTTGCCGCTTGTGTAGTAGCCACTGAGGACCTGATCGCTTTGGGTCCCCCACCCACTTGTGTGAGCAAGGAATCCTCTCACTCCAGCTAAAAGCAAAGAAAACTCTAACCAGCAATCATCCAAAAATAGACTGCAGCCTCTGGTTTAACTCCAGGAACCTTGTTGTTGCCGCTTGTGAAGCAGCCACTGAGGACCTGATCGCTTTGGGTCCCCCCCCTACTTTTGTGAGCAAGGAATCCTCTCACTCCAGCTAAATGCAAAGAAAACTCTAACCAGCAATCATCCAAAAATAGACTGCAGCCCCTAGTTTAACTCCAGGAACCTTGTTGTTGCCGCTTGTGTAGTAGCCACTGAGGACCTGATCGCTTTGCCCCCCCCCACTCTTGTGTGAGCAAGGAATCCTCTCACTACAGCTAAAAGCAAAGAAAACTCTAACCAGCAATCATCCAAAAATAGACTGCAGCCCCTGGTTTAACTCCAGGAACCTTGTTGTTGCCCCTTGTTGCCCCTTGTGTAGTGCAGGTGCCAGGTTTTGTAAGTACTGTTATGCCTTGTTAAAATCTGTTACAGTCAGCTAGAGTGCATACCCCCGGGAAATAGCTGCAAACCTTCTTCCTCTTAGCCCACACCTACCCCTTTCATTCGTTTCACTGTTGATAATTTGTTGTATGTTAAGGTATTTAGCCACTCTCAATAGTCATAGCCTTCAGTCCCTCCTCCTCAATACTTGTTCTTCACTAAACACCAAACAGAGGTGCAAAGTCTCCAGCTGCTTTTATCTTTAGCTAAATTGTGTGCAGCAAATGATCAGCAAAGGGGAATACAAATATAAAAGAGAATAAAATCTGCCATTGCAGACTAGTAAGCAGCATACAACTTCTACCTGTGGTTTATTCCTACACATAGTTTTTCTTGGAGAAAGCTACCAGTCCTTGAACAAGGGTGCCTGTATGTTTACCTTATCTCCTTGGCCGTCCTTGATAATTAGCTAGGTTTAGCAGAGTCCTTTGGATTCTCCCCTGCTACTTTAAATTCCAGTTGAAGGTTTCCCTCCCTTCCCCCACCCCCCAAGTGATTGCTCAGGTACAACACACCAAAGGTTTTAAAACCCTGGATGCCATATTTGCTCTAATTGCAGCTGAAAGCCCTCCAGGTGTAGCATCTCTAGTAAGTGATAGTAGTATTTTTCTTTTTTTCAGTGTTGTATTCCACACTGTAAACGCACTGTCCCTGCATAGAGTAGTGCAGTAATTTCTTCCAGTTATTTTTTATTTTTGCTGGTATAATTTATATTTTGATATTAGAAGCTTATGTTTTTGTTTTTGCTTGCTCCTAATTTCAGTAAACCTGATTCAGAGTTCCTCTAAATGATAGTTTAGACTACTTTATAATGTTACAGTACTACTAGCTTAAAAGTGATTCAATAGCTTCTTTCAAAAACAAGGGCATGAATATAAGCTACTTTATTAATTGTGTCTTCATGTAAAGCTTTTTTGTTGGTTTAATTGTCATGACTACCTGCTATGTGCAAACTCTTTTTTTCTCTCCTCTACGTTTGTCTCTGTTTCTCCCTAAAGTACCCTGCTCCCCATTGCGCTGTTCCTGATATAGTCTCTAAGAACCTACCTACCTGGTGACAAAGGACCTATCTAAATACCTGCGGTCTCATCTAACAGCCTTATTTACCCTGCACCCTCTCTCAAGGAATCAAGCAAGTATGTGGTTGTCTAAGTCCTGCTTGTAAAGCTGACTACCGTCTACTTTTGCTTCAAAGGTTCTAAAGTACGCTACGAGCCTGAACAGCCAGCAGCCTTTATCCCCCTCCTATCTACCCTGTATCCAACAAACCTCTTCTACTTTATAATAACCCCTTTAGTAGCTATCACTCCTTCCCTAGTACTAAACCAGCTAGCTTCCTTACATACTTACCTGGAATACTAGATCTGCCCACCAGGTGGCAACCTTTCCCCATCCTTTATACCCTGCTTATCCTGCTGTATTTCTTCTGTAATTACACTACATCTCTTAAGTCCTAGACCTGCTCTTATTTTCTCACTTACCCTTTACTTCAACTGTCTATACCCACCTGTTTTTTTCTCATAGACTTCTGTTTTATCTCTGATCTTTCCCACTCCTGACTTGCCTAACTTTCCCTCAGTTACTAGCATTGCTGATAGTTTCTTCTCTAGCTTCTCCTTCACTTGTCTCTACCCACTTCGTTCGCCTTGCGGGCTCACTCTACTCCCCTACCCCCAAATTCCACTCACCCCCAGGGGTCCTACTCTTATATCATCTAACCACACCCCTTCCTCTTCCACCAATCTCAAACCCTCCACCATTGGCCACTTAACTTCAATTCCCTCCTTTCACTTACCACTCCCTATCTCTCCCACCACACCCTCCACCTATTCCTTTCCACACCTAGTATACCTCCGAGCCTATAACAGCAACCTAACAGCTTACCCTTCCAGATGTATAAGCTACCCATCCCAGCCCTCTTACAGAGGTTACTCATACTTACACTTCTACCACCTCTAATTTTAGCTTACCTGCTAACCTGCTCTGAACACCCATTATATCCACACATTCTCTACCTCAATAAGCTATCTACCTCTCCTTCTCTACCTATTTTCACTAACCATGTTAACATAACATCTACACTCAGCTATCTACTAGCAAAATACCATAGGATAGCTCACATTAGATATGACTCTCCCAGTCCTAGAAAATCTCTACCTCTATATAGTAAATTCCCAAATCCTAGACTTCAAACACTACTCTTCTCTGACAAGTGACAAGTGGAGTACCTCAGGGTTCAGTCCTGGGACCACTCTTGTTTGGCATCTACTTCTCTGAAGTACAGGCCAACACTAAGGGACTTTGGCTAACAAAGTTCGCAGATGACTGCAAACTGGGAGCCATTATTGAATCCCCAAATTATATGGATACTCTACAAAAGGGCCTTACAGAAACAGATGCTTGGTGCCAGAGCCATGGGCTCAAGCTCAGTGCCAAGAAATGTATAGTTATCCCCTTTGGGAAAAAACATGTATCCATGAATTACCATATAGGTGGCAGTACACTAAACACCGAAAGTGTGATAAGAGACTTAGGGACACAGGTGGACAGTGGTCTCACCTTCGATAACCACATCGCCACAACAGTCAGGAAATCCTTCTATGCGGCACACCTCATCACTAAGGGCTTTTCATCCAGAAAAAAGGAGGTCATTGCCCCACTGTACTTATCCCTAATTAGACCCATTATAGAATACAACACCCCGTTTCGTATGTACCTTTCAAGACATCTGCAACAACTGGAAAGGCTGCAGAAATACCTCACTAAAAGAATCACAGGCCTAAAGCAGATGCCCTACGCTGACCGCCTTAAAAAACTCCAGCTATACTCTGTTGCATATCATCTACTCAGAGGCGATCTCTGCTTAACATACAAGGCCATGTCAAACCCAGAGCTGTTGGATATGCTACACTTAAAGAAATCCCAATCCCTCAGAGCCACACGCTCCAGGGATCTAAACCTTGTCATCACAATAAACATAACATGCTGGAGGGATAGGTTTCTGACCCAGAGACTCCCCAGACTCTGGAATAGATTGCCCATACATGTCAAGCAGAGTGCCTCTTTGGCCCTCTTCAAAAGGAACCTTGACGATTGAATGGGAGAAAGGAAATTCACCCCGGGGATCATGTCAGTCACCTTGCTAGACAGGGGTCCAGGGAAGTAAATAGTGTGGGAAGAAATAGCCAGGGAATTGTTATGGCTCGGCTTGTATAGGCTCTAGGGCTGATAGCCTAGTACCAACCTATGAACCTATGAACCTATTCACCCAAACCCAGGCCCAACAACTTCTACTACCACTCAACTCCTCAACCCCAACCCCTCTACTATCCATTCCCTTACCAAACCACCTAACTCACTCTTATTAGCTCACCTCAACATACGTAGCATTAATAACAAAGTTGCACAACTCCATGCTCTCTTGGAAGTCTACTCCTCTGACATTCTTTGTTTAACAGAAACTTGGTTAAAACCTGTAACTAAAGACAATGAAGTCATCCCACCCGGTTATAATATTTTGTGACTTGACCGTGCAACCAAAAAGGGTGGTGGTATAGATATCCTATTTAAATCTGGATTACAGATTATTACCTACGACTATATACCACCTCAAGACTCCAACGCTGAAATTCTTATTACCAAGCTTCAACTTAACACATTCAAATCCATCTATATTATCTGTATCTATCTTCCTCCTGGTAATAACATTGCCACCATAGAAAATATCCTTTGTTGGTTATCCCAAAATTTACCCCAAGAAACCATAATCCTAGGTGATTTTAACATTGATTGGAAGTGTTGTAGCAGTAGCCACCCTACCAGCCATATTAACCTTTTTGGTTTTTCTCAAACCATTACCTCCCCTACTAGGATAAACAAGCCTAATAAGAAAGAAAGTACCTTAGATTGGATTCTCATAAATAATCATCCCCAGACATATGAAGCTGGAACCCTCCCTGACGATGTAAGTGACCACTCACTAACTTACATCATCAGGCTTAAATCCAATCTACCTAATCCAACAATATCTAGGACAATTAGAACCAAGAAAAACTTCAACCCCAAACACTTCCAGAGAGAATTAAGCGCATGTGACTGGTCTCCCTTAAAATACCCCGCACTGGAGGAAGCTGTTAATTACTTTAATTCTAACTTCCTAGCCATACTAGACCAACATGCACCAACCCACTCTATTAGAATGAGAACTAAATCTGCCCCATGGCTCTCAAAAGAAACCAGGCAAAAAATCCATCTCAGAAATAAATACTGGAATAAATCTCGTTTAACTAAAAACCCAGTAGACCAACAAAACTTCAGACAGCTGAGAAATGAAACTAAAAAGCTATACTGTCTGACAAAAGAAACTACTACCTACAATTCCAGCAGACTCATCATAATAAACCACAAAAGTTCTGGGCGAGTATTAATCAATTATTACACCCAGGTCAATCCATCACACCAAACCCACAAGGCACAGACCAGGAGAATCCCAAGCAGAATGCTAATGCCTTTAATACCTTTTTCATTGAGGCCATTCAAACTCTTGCCAGTCAGTTATCTACTCAGAACTTAACTATATCCAACTCTAACTCTAACCCATCCCCTCCATTTCTCTTCCAACCAGTCCCAGCAACATATATTCTTACCCTTATCCAAAAACTGAAACCGTGCACTCCTTCAGCAGAACAACTACCCACTGAATATCTACAAAAGGCAGCCAAATCCATCGCCTATCCCATTTCCATTCTCATCAATAGTACTATCAGTAAAGGACACATCCCTAAAATCTGGAAAGTATCCCATATTAGCACCCTTCGCAAGGGTGGGAACTCTACTGAACTCTCCAATTACCGTCCCATAGCCCTACTTTCTCCCTTAGCAAAAATCATGGAAAAATGCATCCACAGACAATTGCTAGACCACCTAATCCAAAATAACTTACTTTCAGACCTTCCCAAAGCATTACTACTGCCCTCCTTTCCTTTACTGACTGTATTAACAAAAAACGTAACCTCAATATGCTTTCCTCTGCACTATTTATAGATCTGTCTAAGGCATTCAATATGGTAAATCACCAGATACTGATAAATATCCTCAAATCCCTGTCACTAGATGCACTAGCTATAAAATGGTTCCAGTCCTACTTAGATAACAGACAACAGGCTGTACTTTGGCATAACATTCTATCTACCCATCTGCCCGTTAACATTGGTGTTCCTCAAGGGTCCATATTAGGACCTCTCCTGTTTTCTATATTTATCAATGACCTTCACCTAGCAATCCCACAAGCTACATGCATACAATATGTAGATGATTCTACACTTATATGCTCAGCCACATCTATATCTGAACTTCACTCCCGTACCCAAAATGTGTTTAACACAGTTGAACAATGGTTTACACAGCGCTGTCTCCTTCTGAACCCCCAAAAAACTAAACTCCTCCTTTTCACTCCTACTTGTAAGTCCCCCCAATAGACTTCACAGTACCATCCAATAATGGTACTCTCATATCCCCAGATCCAACTACCAAACTATTAGGTATCACCATAGATAACAACTTTAACTTCGACACCCATATTAACAATACTATAAAATCTGTTAATAGAAAACTAGGCTCTCTCTACAGGATCAAACCCTTCCTCTTTCCGGCAGCTAGAATAACTATTGCTCACACCCGTCTAATTTCTAATATCCTCTATGCCCCACCCATATATACTAATCTCTCTAAAAACAACCTTAATAAAATGAAAAACTCCTACAATAACATAGCCAGATTTGCTGCAGGTAAACCTTTCAGAACCCACCACTGTTTTATTCTAAAGCAGCTAGGATGGCTTGAATTACAAAATCAGCTTAAATTCCACCAACTGACCATTGCCCATAAAACCCTTTACCAACCTACGAATACCCCTATACTATCTACCCTCATTACTCCCTACAACAATCTAAAGACCTTACGATCATCACATAAACTTCTTGTAAATATTTGTAAATCAAACAACAGGGCTGGGGACTCTCTTTTCTCTAATACTGTTGGAAAATCCTGGAACCTTCTTCCTAACAAATTTTCCTCTCTTCCCTCTATATCACTCTTTAAAAACAAATTTAAACTTTTCCTCAGAACACACTGGTTGTGCCCCTGTACTAAACCTGACTGATCAACTAGCTGTTCTTACTTGGTTCAACCTTCCCTCCTCTTCTCAGTAATCAAGTTCCTTTTCTTAATAACAACTTACTTTGTCATTCTATACTATTACTTACATCTTCAGAATCTCATTAAGGAGACTACTGTTACTTATATATTGTATAATTTCAGCTCCTACGTTTTCTTTATGATTACCTGTATACTAATATATTGTATAATCCAGCTGCCATCTTTTTTCTTTATGATGTATTGCAACTACATTTTGTATTGTACTAATTGTATCTGTATATTTTGCACTATGTTATGAACGAATGACCTCTTTAATTATTGTCTGTACTGCACCTGCAATGTTCATTGTATACATTAATTTTTGTATATGTGATTTTTGTTTGTTTCCTCAGAGCTTATCTCCCTGGGCCTCTACTGAAAATGGACATATATCCAGTTAGACTAGGACGGTCAACAAATGTAAAATAAATAAATAAATAAATAAATATAGTTATAAGTGCTACAAATTATAAACAAATAGTTATTTAAAGTTGTCTTACCCAATAAGTTGTATTATATGTTAAGCTAATTGTTTAACTCTCTAGTTATGTTTACTAGTAACATAACATTTATAAAAACAGAGTAAAATATTTATTTAGGAAATTTAGTTTTATTTACATAGAAGTAGTAGCAGCAATATGATTGGTAGCGTCATGATGTTGCTAGTAAGCGGTTTGCATGAATTTCCTCATCAAACCAGGAATGTTGTACTCCATTTTGGAGGTTACAATGTTTTTAATTTGGAATTTTCTGCATCAATCTTATTGTCTTTGTCCATAAAAAAAATATTCATATGATAGTCGAAATTATAGTAGTTCTTAAGTCATTTGTTTTAATAGATGTCAGTATTTAAGTGTCTCTCATTAAATATTGATGGGTTAAATAACCCATTAAAGAGAAGTAGTTTAAATAAGTATTTAACATTACACAAAGCAGACATTGTTTTTTTTTTTTTTTTTTTTTTTTACAGGAAACATATATATTGACTGAAGAGCTAAGTAGACTCCTGTTAAAAAAATATATAAAATTTTGGTATTTTCTCATTGTGGTTAAAAAAGAAGAGGTATTATTTTCTGGAAGAAAATGCTAGACTTACCTAAGATTGTGGATTCTTATTCTGATACGAATGGTATGTTACAATAGAAATTGTTAAAAATATTACACTCTTATTAATACCTATTCAATTCCTGGGATTGGATATAAAATGTTTAAGAAATATTTAGACATTATAACACAATACTCTAAAGGAGAAACATTGACAGCTGGTGACTTTAACTGTATTTTATCAGACAAAGACACTACAAATGTTAAACAAATCTAGCTATCTTCTTTAGCTAAATATTTAAACCTTTACATTACTTTAATGAATATGAGAGATATATTAGATTTAAAACCATCAAGTTCTTTAAAGTACACTCATCTTCCAATATTGATAAAGTTTTTGTATCCAGTGCATTATATTATAAAATAAGGAATGTATTGATAGCCACATTTCCCATATCTGACCACAATGCTATTACTTTTATTTTAACTTTAAGCCCAAACAACTTCATCTTTTGTCAAAGACTTCCTGCATATATAATTAAAATGAAATGTTTTACTGAATGTTTTTAAAACAGGTAAATCAATTAATGGAATTTAATAATAATGGTGAGGTTACTGATATTATACTATGGGACACATTAAAAGCTTATTTATATGGTAAAGTTAAAAACTGGTACATATGTAAAAGAAAAGAATGGGTTAAAGAGTTAAATATTCAAAAACCTGGTAGGCATGGCAAAACTGGAACCATAAGACTCAAAAAACTGAAGCTGAATATTTAGAACTTTTGTCCCTTGTTTAATTAATATGGAACTTCTTCAGAAATACACTTTCAACATACACACTTAAAATTCTATTTGGCACCCAAGGCAGCTTTCAAAATGAC
Organism: Protopterus annectens; assembly: GCF_019279795.1. Lineage (NCBI taxonomy): Eukaryota > Metazoa > Chordata > Ceratodontiformes > Protopteridae > Protopterus > Protopterus annectens. Next base: position 1,530,325,239 of record NC_056737.1, on the reverse strand, counting down.
CACTAGATTTCTTAACTAATGATTACATGTTCATTAAAAAAACAATCACATGATAGTGGTTTCACCAACTTTTAAAGTAACATAATACTAGGATAATGCCTAAAAACTCTACATTTTTGTTAATTTAAAGCAACCTAAGCCTTAATAAACATTTGATACTAATATTCTCATTTAAACCATGGAGCCTATCTGCCCTAAGAAAAATCTGCCATTTAAGCTTCCTGGATGCTAAGACAATATTGCATCCATTCACAAAACTACTTTCACCAACCTATTCCAATACAAAGAAATGAAATTTCCAAAAGTTAATACATTTCAAACTGTGCTTAAACAAAGTATTAGTGTTTCCCTATACTTAATTGCCTTGAAATGTTCCCTAATATGATATCTTAACTGTCTAATATTTTTCCTACAGAATAATGTGGGCATGAACTATAAATGGCTAGATATACTATATTAATACTATGACAATAAAATCTGCCAGTAGCAATAATTGTAATACATAGGTGCGGAAACTCTACAGAACTTAAACTACTAATAAACCTGCACTGCTTACAATTGGCATGTGGAAATGTGCTGTAAAAGTTACCCAAAATCAGTTGATCATGATGTACATCTTTTTCCAATAATTTTTTAATATCATATGTCTTCTTATATATACACTGTGGAGATTCCCCAATAATTTTATAAAGTTCTACATTACCTACTATTATTTTCCAGTTTGTTGTAATGATTTGTTGAATTTTTTGACTATCTACTGTAATAGAAACAGGAAATTCTAAAGTATTATCTTTATAAATAGATTTCTTAAGTCACCAGTATTGGTTTGATCAACCTTAAGCCCCTGTTTTAAAATAGGGATGCCTAAGTGGACATTGTCTAATTATTTCATTTTGATTTTTTTCTAAACAATCAAATGGATAATCCATATATCTAATAAACAATTATTTAATAAAATCTACCTCTTTCAAGAAGGCTTCATCAGTATTAGCCATACGGCTAGCCCTAATTAACTGTCCCCTAAAATATTAATTTTCATATATTTGGGGTGGTGACTATGAAAATGCAAATAATTGTTTTTAAAAGTATTTTTCCTATAAATGGAATTTTCAGATTTCTGACTATCAACATCCATTATAAGGTTAACATCTAAAATTTGACATTTTTCCTTTTCCACTCAGAATAAAATCCAACCATGAAATACTATTAATAATTTATTCCACAAATTGCTAGAATAAAGTCTCACTTTCTCCCCATATAAAAAGTCTGTATACCACTTGTAAAATGTGACATGTTTAAATAATGGCAACTTAACAAGATCTGCAGATTCCCACTAGCACAAAACAAAGTTTGCAAATGATGGAGCAACTTTGGCTCCCATAGCCACCCCCATTTTTTGCTGGTATTTCTGATTATTAGATTCAAAGAAGTTATTTTAAGCACAATATCAGGTAACATTACAATTGTATCAATAGTTACTTGATCCAAATGACAAAATGTATCTAATTATATTCTGACATATTAAAGCCCTTCATTTAGCTCACAGCTCATATATAAAGACATTACATTTACTGTTCCAATAAATTTCTCTTTATGAATAAATTCATAAGTTCTAATACATTTCAGAAAATTCCATGAATCCTTACGGTAAAACCTACTTTTCTGTACTACAGAATTCAGTAATCCATCCAAATAACTAGAAATTGTAACTTTTTTTATTTTTAGGGGAGGATACAATAGGTCTGAAAAGAAGTACTTTACCATTTTTGTGGATCTTGGGGTTCCCAAAAAACTGGCCTAACTCAAGCTGTTCAACTGAAAGAAAATCATGCATTACAGTTTTAAAAAAAAAATGATGACAGTAATGCATTAGCTAAGCATATTATCAAGAATCTGTCACACTGTTTCAAATATTCATGTATTGAAAAGGTTAGTTTTGATCAGAGGGGAGGGCCACATTAATTATTTTTAGAAAATATAGAGCTGATATGGTGGCTCAGAAATAATGCTACTGAGTCCCCTGGGCTAAATGAATCAGGATGAATTTATTTTTTTTTTAAACCTGGTTATATTTAAATAAAAGAATTGTGTCATTTGGCTTATTTTTATGTATTTCATATATATTTTTTATTGATGCTCCATAATTATATTGTGTTATGTAAGGCAAGGTATGTTTGTGGATGTATTTTTATAGTACTTGTTTTTTTAATATTTTTAAATATTGATTGAGGGGTGTGTTTTCATGTTATGTGACTTTTTACCTTTTTAAACCATTGTTTATTGAAAGAGAAGTGTTCTGATGAAGTTGGATATCATTCTGATGAAAGCGCTCAACATTTATTAAACTGGAGTTCGTGTTTGACATGTGCTGTTCATTTTCTTGTTTTTTATCAGTTGTGGTGTGGTGTTTTGAGTTACTTTGTGGAGGATATGAATGAGAACAGGAACACCAGCAATAACCCCAGTTGCTCATGCAATGACTTGGCAGTGTCAATTGGGAACTTGTCAGCCTTAATACAGGCTTTAACACAGTGGATGTCCGATAACCTTGCCTGTTTTCAGACTCGTTCATCTAATGTAGAGGTTGGAGCTACTTTTTTTACACAAACTACTGACAATGACTCTATTACACCAGCTCAGAGAGCTGAGTGGGATATATGTGTTTCAGATAACTTATTTCCTGGTTACCATGGTGAGGATAGAACAAGTGGTTCAGGGATCAATGAGGAGAGACATGAGGAGAAGTTTTCATTACATTGTTGGCTGGAAAGGAAAGACTACTCATTCAGCATACCTGTCCATGAAACGGATTATGATAGCTTGGACAACCAGATAAAAGCTGTTAAAGAACAGACTTTTAGACTGTGGAAGCTTCATTTGGAAAATTCATATTTAGGGGAATGTTTAAAGAGGCAACAGGTGCCAAAAGGACTTCAAAGTTGTAAATACCTGAACGGATTTGTGAAAGGTTCAGATTTACATAGTGAGTTGCTAGAGTTGTTTAATAAACAGGGATGTGAGCTTTTAAGTTTATTAACAAGGCACAATGAAAAGAAAATATACAAACTTAAAAGGTCTATTGAGGTTTTAGATGAAAATATAAAAAATGACTTATTTCAGTTTAAAAGTAATCAATGCATGAATGTGTTTAAAGAAATTGAGAGTAAAATTATGGTGCTTAAAAATAGGAAAGCTAAGAAGTTATTAAGGGATAAGATGGATTATGAGTTCCACACCCACCCCGAGGTCCAACTAGAAATGTTAATGATGTTAACAACGAGGTTAAGATGGGGGGGGTAATGTGGAGATAGTTGAAACAGATGGAATAGAATTAAAACCTTATAGCCCTTTAGAATCACAGACTCTGCAGAGGTTGGAGTGAATAATGAATCAGAGGCAGAGACAGCAACAAGGGCTACAGGAGGAGAGCAATGGTGTGTATCCCCAGAGGGACCAGTATATGAGAGGTTCAACCTGCTGGAATGGCAGGGGGAGGGGGATAGCAACTACAGGTGGTGAATGATACACCAAAATGTAAACTTGTGTTGAATCAAATAGGCCATTTTATAACATTTAATTACAGTATCATTGAGGTTACCCATGAGTGGGCTGACTGATTTGATAAAGGTTTAACTTTTGTACCCACCAGATAAGGCAGAGTGGATGAATCATTAATACAACTCAAATTGTTTGTGAGGAAATTGAATCTGGGTTTGCTTTATCAAGGTAACAACCCCATGCACGATGTTCGTGTATGTAAGAGACCAAGCACTTTTAATCCACCATTACATCCCTTGATTAACATCTTTGAGAAAATGCATTTGAAACATATAAGAAAAGTTGTGGGAGAAAATAGGGATATACATGTCATGTACAACCTGTCTCAACAAGAGAGGGAATTGGTATGGGAGAGTAGATGTATAGAACAAGTCAGAGTTATGAAACCTGACAAGGGTGGGGGCCTAGTGGTGATGGATGTAAATGAATACATCAGTAAAATGTTGTCTATATTGTATACTGACACATATGAATAAGTCTTGGTCAATGAAATGAATATTGCATATCATAGAATAGATCTAATCTTAGAAGACTTAGTTTTGAATTACCAAATTACTTCTGGGGACCATGACTTCTTGAAGGTTTCTCACTCTAGGACCCCCACTATCTTTGGTATACCAAAAACACATAAAAGTGTGGGTAATCCCCCATTGAGGCCTATTGTGGATGCAAAGACCTCAAAAACATTACCTCTAGCTAAATATGTGGATGTGAATATAAGGGGCTTATTGTCTAAACATCGATACATTTTCAAAGACTCATGGGATTTCCTGTCAAAAGTATCAAATCAATTGTATTCAGATGAGCTGTTATTTGTAACTATTAATGTATGCGATTTGTACTCTGTGATACCACATATGGAAGGTCTTGAAACGTTTTATGATTTTTTTGTGTAATCATCCATGTGTTGATCATGACAAGGCATTGACAATCACAACTTTGATGGAACTTGTTTTGGGTAACAATTTCATTGTATTCGAAAACCAGTTACTCTGTCAATTGAAAGGAGTGACAGTGGGTGCAATTTGTGCCCCAACCTTTGCTAATATTGTTTTAGCTTATTGGGAAAGTCAGATTGTCCTTAATTCTGAATTTTACAACTGTTGGACACTATATGGGTGATTTTTGGATGACATAGTCGTCTTTTGGACAGGTGGTAGGGAAAGGTTGAATTAATTTTTTGAATATTTGAACACCAGTACATCCATTCTCAAATTCACAATGGAGGTAGGGGAAGACAATTTACACTATTTAGATGTTACTATTACAAAAAACAGGGTAGAAAGGAGGTTTGAGTCCAACTTATATAGAAAACTTATCTATTCTAATTCTCTACTCCATTTTGATAGTCACCACCCGATACACCAAAAGAAATCTGGTTGAGGTCAGATGGTGAGACTTGCCATATGGTGAGTAATGACAACATGTTTGATAAGCAAAGTCTATTTTTGAAGAGCATGTTATTGAATAGAGGTTATCCTATAACTTTCTTAGATAGAATTTTTAGTGAGGTTATCAGGAAAAGACAAGAAGGAATCTATGTTCCCCTGCTAGGTATGAACAGTAATTTGTTGAATGAGAACCTTGTGTTTAGTGGCAAAAAGGAGAGTATTAATTTCCAAAGAGCTCTAGTCTTGCCATATAATTTACACTTTGAAGGAATTAAGAATATAATTAACCATAATTGGAATATATTTAGGGGAGACAGTGAGTATTTGGAAAAGATATGACAAAATCCTGTGGTTGTTTATAAAAAAGATTTATGTTTTAAATCTATACTTGAAAAATCAAGAAAGGGAACACAGACAGGTCTTAAGAGCAAGTGTGGCCACTGCAATCAATGTAGGTTTTTAAGGAAGGTGGAGAAATTTTGATTCCTAGGTGGGGAACTATACATATTAGTCAAAGGTTAAATTGCCAGAGTATAAATATGTCTTGCTGAGTGTGAACAATCTGCTTTGTTTTATATAGGCAAGACCAAGAATAAATTTAAAAATAGGATATACCAACATCAATATGATATACAAAAAATGATGACAGGAATGCGTTAGCTAAGCATATTATCAAGAATCCAACACACTGTTTCAAATATTCATGTATTGAAGAGGTTAGTTTTGATCAAAGGGGAGGGCCCCATGAATTACTTTTAGGATATAAAGAGCTGATATGGCAGCTCAGAAGTAATGCTACTGAGTCCCCTGGGTTGAATGAGTCAATTTCAATTAGTAGTGTTCTTAGAATTAAGGCTGAATTAATTTTTTTTAAACCTGTTTATATTTACATAAAAGAATAGTGTCATCAGGTTTACTTTTATGTATTTCATATAAATTTTTATTGAAGCGCCATCCACGTATTGTGTTATGTAAGGTAAGGTGTTTTTGTGGATGTATTTTTATAGTACTTGTTTTTTAAATATTGATTGGGGGAGTGTTTTCATGTCATGTGACTTTTTTACCTTTTTAAACCATTGTTTATTGAAAGTGAAGTGTTCTGATGAAGTTGGATATCATTCTGACGAAAGCGCTCAACATTTAATAAACTGGAGTTCGTGTTTGACATGTGCCATTCATTTTCTTGATTTTTATCAGTTGTGGTGTGGTGTTTTGAGTTACTCCATGTAACATTATATGACAAAATAGTTACTAACTTTACAATAACGTTTGGTATTTAGCATGTAGGTAATTTCATTAATATATTTTGACTGTTCCATTATATCCACTCTACAGTCTTTGTCAGCTTTCATATATTCTAGGTACCTATAATGGATCAAGAGTTAAATATTCTCCAAGCTGATATTGATAAATTAAAGCTAAATTAAAAACCCAATGCTAAAGCTGCAAGTTTAGAGCTGAAAAATCTAAATCAGAAATATTTAAACATTTCACATCATAAAATTTTAGTTAATCTTGAGAAAATTAAATTACAGTTTATTCAATAAACCCCAGAGGCCTTCATAGAATAGCTATTAGATGAAGAAAAAAAATAAATCATATCAAAGAGATTGTTTATAAAAAAGAAATACAACTATTAAAATAACTGATTTGAGAGGCATATTAAACTTTTTCAGCAAATATTATGAAGAAATTAATAAAACAAAGACAAGCAAGAGTATTAGTAATTTATGGATAGTTTTTGAAGGAAAACATATACAATAAATTAACCAAAGAACAGAAAAGTAAAATTTGACAAGTCCTTCACTTTTAAAGAACTAAAAGACCAAATTAGAAATCTTGAAACTAGTAAAGCACCAGGATAGGATGGGATATTTCCTGAGTTATATAAACTCTTATGTGATAAGATTTAAAAAATTCTATTAAACTTTTTTGAAGTTGTTAGGAGTATTTCTAATATTCCCCTTCATGGAGATATTTTCTTATTACACCCAATTAAAAACAGATAAAGATCCTACTTTATGTCCCTACTATTAGCCTATTTCACTTTTGAAAGTAGACTACAAGATGCTGTCTATATTTGCAAAAAGATTAAATCATATGCTCGTAAGATTAGTAAATGAGGACCAGACTGAGTTTATACTAAATAGAAAAGTTCAAGATAACATAATAAGACTTTTTTCATTGACTGATATGGCGAATAAAAATAAAAAAAGAATTATCAATAATAAGTTTCGATTTGGATAAACTTTTGATTCTGTGAACTGGCTATACTTGTTCAGAGCACTAAATGAATAAAATTTTTCCACAGATTTTATAAATTTAATTAAAAATCTTTATGCTATTTCAATATCTTTTGTCAAAATAGCTTCCTTTATATCTATTCCCTTTGATATTTTAAAAGATACTAAAGAGGGATGTCCCTAATTTCCTTTGCTATTTGCACTGTTATAGATCCATTTGCTAATCATATAAGATCTAACACAGACATTTAATGTTTTAAAATAAATGGAAAATTTACTTCTAAAATTCAACTTTTTGCTGATGACATTCTTTTAACAAGTGGTAATCTTGAAATCTCATTAGGTCATATAGTCAAATCTATGGACTGTTATGAAAAGATTTCAGGTCTGAAATTTAATAACAATAAAGCAAAAACATAGCTTATTAATAAAGGGATGACCACCATTTTAAATTCTTTTAAACGTTTTAGTTGGAATAATTCATAGATAAAATACTTATGAATTACTATTAAGCCTAATAATAAAGATTCAATATCCGTTAATTACCAAAGCCTAATTAATATAATAATATTAACAGATAATTGGAATAAATTATTTGTCACATTAGAGGATAGACTCATGCTGATTAAATGATAATTTTACCAAAAATTTTATTCTTAGTCATTAATTCTACCCCCTTCTAAAAATTGTTTTTTTTTACTAAACTCCATTCTATTAAAGTTTTTATGGTATCCCCCCCCCAAAAAAAGCAAAAAAAAACAATGATCTCTTTAGGCTGGCACACAAAAAGCTAGGAGAAGGGTGGCATTGGATTCCCCAAAACTGAGTTATATACTAAGTCTGTAATTATTAAAATAATACTTTTATGGCTTGACCCTTTTTTCTTGTTAGAAATCAATACATCAAAGTATACTAATACATAATAATAAATCTGTAATTGAATATTATATGAATGCTCTGTAGCCAAAAACGTACAAAGTAACTGTAATAAATATAAATGCTCAGGAGCAAACCAGCACAGAACCAAAAGTTCACCATATATCTCTTCATTCGAACTGTAGTCTCTAATAATGATAGTATTTAAAATTCCAACAGCAGATAGATAGAATCCAGAGACAAAATAAAAATATATCCTTTTATTCCAGACACATGTGAAGGTAAGCGTACAGTTCGAGTGAAGAGATATATGCTGAACTTTTGGTTCTGTGCTGATTTGCTCCTGAGCATTTATATTTATTACAGTTACTTTGTACTTTTTGGCTACAGAGCATTTATCCCTTGGTGGGTGACATGTTTATTCTTAGTGAATATTATATGAATTTGGGTATTAATACTTGTTGGTGGATTTAAAAGATTATGTTTTAAATGAAAGACATACATTTACTTTCTATCTCTTTATAAATCAAATTCTCTTAACCTTTAAGAGAATTATGAATTCAAATTATCTACTTAAGGAATTACTAATTTTATTATTACCTATAGCTTTCACAAATGGATGTTTGGTATTTTTTAATACAAGAGAAATGTTTGACCTAAAAACAGTAATTTAATCTATTGGCATCAGTTTCTGAATGGAAACAAAGTACATTCCGCTGATTATTTGCTATCTAGATATATCCTGGGATTCATTAAGCTTCCATGCAGGAATAGCTTATTCCTGCATGTAAACAACCATTTAAGAGCAGCACGGCAGCACGCCATGCATAGTTATGAAGGTGCGCTGCCTCTGCTCCTAAATGGACATGGAGCATGGACAAGTGCAGGGGTGTGTCTGAGAGCAGAGTTTTCACAATATACATGCCCCTGCACTCAAGAATTGCTGTTTGGCAATTACAATTTGTGAGAATGCTCATAGGAGGTTGTAGAGTTGCCAGCTTTACAAATGGCCAAAGTGGGATATTTGTGGTAGAAATGTAAGATTTGGCAGGCAAAAACATACCCACGACCAGTACAAAGGACAGAACTTCACATCTGTGCCTAAATAAAAGCTTATTTGTGTAGCATTATAGTTGCTTATTCTGTTTCTTATAATATTTTTCTTATAACATTTAGGTGTTTCAGAATCAGAATAACTGTGTTATGCAACTATTACATAAAATATAGGCAGAAATCCACAGCAATCAGTGAAACCTGTCCCTTCCTAGAGAAAATAACACTAGAATTATTTTTTTTATCAAACAGATTAAATTTAACCATAGCTGCATGGGTTTGCCCATTGCTTAGCTATGCATACTGTAGCTTAAATAGCACAAGAAGGTAAATAACAAGATACATTCAATGGAAGCAGTAATGCAATAGTGTAGTGGTCAGAGCGTTCACTTTGCAAGCAGTCATTCCCAGTTTGATCCTCACTGTAGTAAATTCCATTTTCCATGTGAAAACAATTTATGAACATTTTTTTTGCTGTATAACCTACTAGATAACATATATTTGTGAAATGGAGTACTGCATTAATTGCAGGTGTGAGGTGTCATTGTAATAATGTGGTAAAATCCACAGATAAATGCAAATGCCCCATACAGTATATGTACACTAAACAAACTTATAATGTGTAATGAATGATAAATCCATGCCATACAGCAAATACTGTAAAAAATGTATAAAGTATCCAAATCTACCACTTTCCCAAGACCCATGTTTCATTTCTTTCTAAATTAGTGAGGGGGTAAGCAGGAGTAAGCAGTTTTAAGCAGTAGTAAGTGGATTTAAGCCTGTTTGCACAGGGGTAAGCAATGCCTACACAGGATAAGCAATTTAGAGGCTAACTGAGTGTAAGAAAATGTAACCAGAAGTTAGCATTGCTTATCGCCGCTCAAACCCACACAAACCCACTTACAACTGCTTAAGTGCCTTAATCACTCTGTATCCAACAGCCGCTGTTCTGCCCAGCAACAAAATAAACATCCCTTACATGTCTTGAACTCAGGACCCTGTACACTATAGTCACAGCAGTTAACCAGTAATCCATCATAGCTGTACATAAAATTGAGGTATACCCAAACAGATCCTCATAATTTATATGTAAAAGGAATCTATAAACACTTTTATGCTGTATAACCTACTAAATAACATAAATATGTGAACTGGAGTATTGCATTAAGTCCAGATGTGAGGTGTCATTGTAATAAAGTAGTGAAATCCCCCGATAAACACAAGTACCCCATACAGTGTACGTACACATGAGTCACGGATACTAAACAAATGTATAGCATGTAATAAATGATAAATCAATGCCAAACAGCAAATACTGTGCAAATTTAAAAATAAGCAACGCTAAGCATTGCACACCTCTGCTTACCAGGTGTAAGCAATGCGTAGCCCAGCTAAATTGATTTGCCCATTGGTATGCCCCTTTAAGCAATGCCAACCTTAGGTAAGCAGGTTTGCCCATAGCTTAGCATTTTCAAAATCGTCCAATCAAGGCAAAGTGTGGGAAATTGACTCTATTTAAACCCCACAGGTGGGAATACATCTCATAACTGGCTGCGGCTTCCTGCTGTTGGCACAATGGCTGGTGTCGGGGGAAGGATCGCTCTTCTGAGCACAGTGCTGGGGCATCGAGGAGTCCAAGGTCATGGCAGGACTCCTGGTAAAAGACCATGAAGAGAGACTGCTGCAGGGCCAGTACCAGGGTTCCTAATATAAAGCAGACGCCTGACACCATCTCGCCCATGACCTCACCAGTGCCACTGGCATCCCTCGAACTGGTGAGCAGGTCAGGCATCACTATGCCGACCTGAAACAGAGGAAGATGGAGCTCTTGGATCAGTGGATCCAAGAAGCTAGGCAGGGTGATGTCCCAGCAGTGTGTAAGCACTCATTCTACTAACTGTTTAATAATTGCCAGCTCATGTATATTATGGATAGGTATAGCTAAATATTCCTCTTATGTCTCTGACAGTGGCAGCGGAGCTGGATGTGAATCAGAGAGCCCATGTGTGTAGGCTGCAAAGGCTGCATCATGAGGCAGGTTAGTAATAATCTTGAATGTACTGTCATAAGAAATAAATCTAAAAGTAGTATAAAGTTAATTGCCAGTATAAAACCTGTATGGTGTATGGGATGTACTAAATAAGCCAGACAATATGGCAGGAAGAGTCTCATATAGGTTGTATGTAAATAAAAGGGTAACAGGCCGGAAATAAAGGTTTAACTCCTGGACTGCTTGTATTTACTCTGGTATCATATGGTAATGTAGTATTGCATTCTCTTAATATTACTGTTGTATTAAGCACTGTTACCCATACTGTGCTACATAAATAAAATGTGTAGGAATGTCTGTATACGACTGTTGTAATCACAAGGTCATATTGTACAACTGAAGGAGACATAGACAGAAAACAGTGAAAAGATACACAACAAAATCTAATTAGCACACTCAACTGAGATGTAAATTGTTGTATTTTTAGCACACGCAGCCATAGTTTGAATCCTAGGAGTGGTAGTAAGCTGTATGCAGAATCATACCTCTCAACTGTACAGATTTTGTCAGACAGTTCAGATAATTGGCTTACATTTCCTGCCTGTCACCCTGTCCCCCTGGCAAATCAGTGGGATGATCCCAGAAGTTTAGGCAGCAAATAATGACATACAACTGATTGTCAGACATCATGACTCTCAGAAATATATCTATGAGAACAAACCTGTCACTCTAGCAACTCACCAAAATGTTTTGAGAGTAATATGCAATGTATGTCCCATCTCTACCCCCATGTTGTGAAGCTATGACCAGAGTGTGTGCAATAACCGAGTGAGATGTATGTGCATAATAATAACGTGGAATCTGGTAAAATGTGTGGCAACATTCGGGTAGTGTTAACCAACATTCCCTCCACAGGTCTGTCAGATAAGGAAACTGTGCCTGGAAATTAAAGATTGTAATCCTGGACTGGTACTTTTTAATCTGGTATTGTTTGGTATTGTTAGTGTTGCAGTTTCTCTGAATAATAATGTATTACTCATCACTGTCACCCACACTGTGCTACATAATAAAGCTGTCTTGGAATCCCTGTAAAAGAGTGTTGTAATTACAAGGTCAGATTGTAAAACCACGGGAGACTTATAGACAGAAATCAGTGAAGAGATACACAGCAATATCTAAATAGCACATTCAACTGTGATGTGCACTGTTTTATTTTTAGCAGACACAGCCATGGTTCAAATCCTGGGAGTGGTAGTAAGCTGTATGCAGAACTGTACTCCTCAACTGTACAAATTTGTTCAAAAATGTCCAGATAATTGGCCCATATCTGCTGCCTGTTACCCTGTCCCCCTGGAAAATCAGTGTGATGACCTTTAGACAGCTTTTAATGACATATAACTGACTGTCAGACCTGTAAATATTCAGAAAATGTATATGAAAACAAACCTGTCATTGTAGCAACTCACCAAAGGTTTATGAGGGCAATTGTCAAAATATGTCCCACTTCCACCTGCATGTTGTCAAGCCTTGACCAGCGTGTGTGCAATAAGAGATTGAGAGATATGTGCATAACATCAACCTGGAATCTGGGAATATGAGTAGAAACAGTCAGGTAGTGTTAACAAACAATACCTCCACAGGTATACCAGGTAAGAGGTGTATACTGCAGGTAAAACACAGTTCACATATATAGTTGTCTGCAAACATACCGCTGTCCAAACTAAGGCCATAGGATAGTGTAATAATACCTGTAAGGTACAGATTACAGCAGTGACTAAGAAAGTAGTGAGAACTACAGGGATATACAAGTTGTTAATTGACATCTCTCCCCCCCTTACCATGTCTGCAACAATAATCTAAATACACAACTCACAATGGGTATGTGTACAATTAAATATTGGAATTTGTTTCTATGCATGTGCCATGTTGAAATACTCCCACATTGGTGGCATGCTGCCATCAATGTAAACTACATGCTGTTGTAATGGCCACTGTGGTTCTATATATGCATGTGTTCTTTTGCCATGCAACTGTTCCAACCTCCCCTGGGAGCGGGCACAGACAGGAAACTGTCACCCATCATCAGGTCTGGGGTGTGGTGTGTAGCGAGCTCCGCCAGGAGTTTGGAGATCTGCTACGCCAGCTTGAGGGCTGCGTTGCACATTTAGAGGGTCAGCCTGCCCTTCCTACTCAGCCTCCAGCGCAGCCACTTTTGGGGTCATGAAGGTGCAGTGGTGACTGCCCATGGGTAGGAACCTCAGTCCCACTGTTTCCATTTGGGGGCTAATGGGCTTCCAACTTCCAAACACCCCTCCCCATCCAAGGTGTTTACCCCCCACATGTGTCATAGACTGCCCCTGTATGCTGTCTTGTCTGTCTTGTCTGTCATCCTACCCAACCTACTTCCCCAAATATACCTACTATTCTTCCCCAACATTCCACTCTCACCTTAAAAAAAAGAAAGAAAGGGCAATCTGTCCCCCCCCAAAAAAATCTTGCCCCATACATAGCCATCTATTTTGCACACATGTCCACTGGACACATGTAATCTGGTCTAATTGGCTTCACAACATATTATTGTTGTCCTCACCCCTCTCTCAGGGGTTTGAGTGTCCAAATCTACCTCCAAATTCAGTGTAAATGCACAGCTGTTGCTGTAGAAGAAATGGGCAGCTATGGACCTTCCCTACACCTGTCCTGCACATCCCTAGCTATTTTCCCTATTGTCTTGCCCTCTTTTTGCCCCTTTTTCACCACTTTCCTATCCCCACTTTTTCCTTTTCTTTTAAAGAAATTAGCGGGGGGGGGGTAAGTGGGAGTAAGCACTTTTAAGCTGCAGTAAGCAGGTTTAAGCCTGTTTGCATGGGGGTAAGCAATGCCTACACAGGATAAGCAATTTAGAGGATAACTGACTGTAATACTATTTAACCGGAAGTTCGCATTGCTTACCGTCATACAAACCCACCCAAACCTGCTTACAATTTCTTAAAAGTGCCTTAGTCACTCTGTATCCAACAGCCCTTGTTCTGCCAAGCAACAAAATAATTATCCCTTACATGTTTCGAACCAAGGACCCTACACACTTTAGCCAAGGGGAATTACCACTAAGCCATGTCAGATATAAATAAACCAGATGTTATCTGAAACACATCATCCAGCACCGTCATTCAACAGTAGTAGAAATGTATTTAAATATGTAGCTATATATATATATATATATATATATATCTATATATATATATATATATATATATATATATATATATATATATATATATATATATATATATATATATATATATATATATGTATCTACATATATATATATATATAAACAGATATATACATATATATATATACACACATATATGTATCTATAGATATATAAGAGAACACAACAAATACACATATGACAAAAGGCACTGTTACTGGGGGTGAGGGGGCTCAATTTAAATCATTAAATCGTCCCCTCCTCCACAGCGAAACAGATCTGCCTTGCAACACTATACCATCACTTGCAAGTCTCATACCCAGGACCCTACACAGCATAGCCACAAGAAGTTAACAGTAATCCATCTCACCTGTACGATGTCAGGATGGTATCAATAAGATATCATGCAGAACAGTCTGTCTACCATAGGGAATATACAATGTGGAAGCAGTAAACATTCCAATGATACATATACATGCACAAATGTATGCAGATACATATTATATATATATATATATATATATATATATATATATATATATATATATATATATATATATATATATATATATATATATATATATATATACATATATATAGTTATATATGTATATACACATACACACACATATACATATATTACTACGTATAGATATGTATAGGAAGATACATATATAAAGGGTGCACAGCATATTGAACAGCCAGTATTCCTACAGTTGCCACCTTTTAAAATGGACAGTGTCTGATTCTCTCATACAAAAGACAATTATTGCATGAAACATATACCCACAGATAAGTCAAAGGATATGCCACCACACACAGGTTTGCATACATAAGAAATGTTTATTTGTGTACTATTTCAGTTGTATATGCCATGTCATATAGCTGTTAGGTGATTGAAATACATACTGAGTAATGAAACTCTCAAGCAAAACATTTTATACAGTAATCTGAAAGCATAACATATGTTGCTGTCCAGGCCAAGGCCCTCAAGTAGTACAACAGTAAAGAAACACTGGGCCAGAAGATAATCAATCAACAGTAAGTAATGCAGATGTAGTTCAGCAGCCTTCAATTACATTCTGTAATCAACCCATAGGGGGGAAAAGAATTAAGTTGTCACAATGATGTATCTGTTACATAATGCTTAACTTAAAACATCACTATCACACTGACAAACAGAACTGTCTGTAAGACAGTAAGCACTAGCCCACCAATTTTCCCAAGGTGAAATGTATGAAAATGTACAGCCATATACCTTAAGGTGTCTTAATATTGATACCCCTCACATGTTGTAAAAGCATAGGTTATATATGGTGCATACCCCTCCCTCATAGAATGACTTACAGGGGCATATAACAGTGCTACATACACTGACCTCTGGACTGTACAAGGACACACATGTTTTGTCCAGCTGTAGCCTATATATATCCCTACCCCACAATATGTGTGGGGACCACAACATCACTGGAATGTTGGTAGGAATGGCAGCACAGCATAATGATAGGCCACTACTTAACAACTTCTTACTGCATGACATCTGGACAAAGCCTGGTATATAGGTGGAGAACAGAAGGTGGAACATAGGGCCATATTTGCAATATTGTTGTTATACACTGAGAAAGTTGCTGGTGTTACAGGATTGGTCGCAACATACCCTTATTCAGGAATATGAAGTCAGAAATACAAATGGATGCATCCATGTACTGATAGCACTCAACAGACAGAATGCCAGTGATATATCTGAGAAAAGACCTGTGTGGTAGACAGACAAAACATAACAGCCAATCCTCTGGCCATCATATGGATAAGCTCACAGTTGAGAGCTATGCAGACAGACTGCATTCCATGCTAAACTAGTATGTACACACAAACCCTGTAACACTAGCGGTATACAATGCATATAACAACACTACTCACACTGTCTGTAGGTCTGAAACCTTATACAAATATGTAGTTGGCCTGTGTCTTCAAGTCCGGTTGTAAAAGGTATTGCTACCTGCTGTCTGTAACACTGCTGCCCATGCACAGGAAGGATATTCTCCATACAGGAAAGGTAAAGGGACAATGCCCACATGATTTAGTAATTTATAGTAGTGGGTTGCCATGACAGTGGTAACTGGAAGTACTACACAGCAGGCTGCATGCAGGTAGCAAGTGGTGGACACTGATTGGTGCAGAGGTCATCACCTGATCATGTGCATCACCTACAAAATCCATGCTGCAATCTATTCAAAGCAGCTCAATCCCTGTAGTGGAGAGAGAGAGAGAGAGAGAGAGCAAGAGAGAGAGAACAAACAAACAAACAAACAAATAAACATCCAGCAAATAAAAAGTTGTTCAACAACTGAACCTACAGACATCCCAAGTTAACTAAGGGGACACATCAAACTGTGTCCAGAAGAGACAACAATCATACAGCAGGTATGTGAAACATATATGCATGTAATTGCATAAAATCCTCATAAAATCCTCCAAAGCTAGATATGAAAATAAAATTGCCAAAGATTCCAAGGACAACCACAAGGCATTCTATAGTTATTGCAAGAATCTAAATGGCAATGCTCAGAGCTGCTCTGAGCTACAACAGAATGGCATTAAATATGCTGATCCCAAGGATATTGGCAATATCCTGGCAGATCGATTCAGTGCCAACTCTACCCCCTTTCACCCCCTAAAGGGCCCATCTCAATACCAAAAGATTGCCAAATTCTGGTAATCATGGCCATTTAGGTAAAAAACACACTCTCCAAAGCTAGGAATACAGCATCCATGGGACCAGATGACATCCCAGGCTGTATACTACATGAACTACAAAATGAACTGGCACCTCACCTAAGTGTCATGTTTAATCATAGCCTCACCTCAGGCTTTGTGCCCAATGAGTGGTGCACAGCTACAGTTATCCCACTCCACAAGAGGGGTCCACCTTGGATCCTGGGAACTATCATCCCATCTGTCTGATGAGCCTGATCTGTAAAGCCATGGAATGCATTATCATGAAACAAAGACATTGGCAACCTTCGAACACTGGACCCCAGCCAGTTTGGTTTCGTTAAGGGTAGATCTTGTCTCCTCAACCTGATTGACTTCTTTGAATCAGTCTCCAGAGCCGTGGATGAGTATAAGGCAGTCCACACAGCCTATGTGGACCTCACCAAGGCCCTCACCATCCCCCAATCTGGAATCATAGATAAACTTATTAAGCTGGGCATTAATCCCTATGTCACTCGATTGGTTGCCAACTGTCTTACTGACAGAACCCACACTGTAAAAGTAGCCAACTCAAAATCCAGCTCCAGACAAGTGACAAGCAGAGTACCTCAGGGTTCAGTCCTGGGACTGCTTTTGTTTTGCATCTATTTCTCTGAAGTACAGGCCAGCACTAATGGACTCTGGCTAAAAAAGTTTGCAGATGACTGCAAACTGGGAGCCATTATTGAATCACCAGTGCTGTTGGATATACTAAACTATGAAACTATGAAAACCAAATGATGTGGATATTCTACAAAAGGGCCTTACAGAAACAGATGCTTGGTGCCAGAGCCATGGGCTCAAGCTCAATGCCAAGAAATGTATAGTTATCCCCTTTGGGAAAAACCATGTACCCATGAATTACCACATAAGTGACAGTACACTAAACACTGAAAGTGTGATAAGGGACTTAGAGACACAGGTGGACAGTGGTCTCACCTTCGATAACCACATAGCCACAACAGTCAGAAAATCCTTCTATGTGGCACACCTCATCACTAAGGGCTTTTCATCCAGAAAAAATTAGGTCATTGTCCCACTGTACTCATCCCTCACTAGACCCATTATAGAGTACAATGCCCCGTTTGGTATGTACCTCACAAGACATCTGCAACAACTAGAAAGGCCACAGAAATACCTCATAAAAGAATCACAGGCCTAAAGCAGATGCCCTCTGCTGACTGTCTAAAAAAACTCCAGCTATACTCTGTTGCATATCACCTACTCAGAGGTGATCTCTGCTTAACATACAAGGCCATGTCAAACCCAGTGCTGTTGGACATGCTACACTTAAAGAAATTCCAATCCCTTAGGCCCACATGCTCCAGGGATCTAAACCTGGTCATCACAATGAACAAAACATGCTGGA
>NC_056737.1:1530296791-1530304291 GCF_019279795.1 Protopterus annectens | reverse complement strand
TGTTATAGAATATATGTGGGTAGTAATAGTCCACACATTCCTGGATTATGTCTACTAGCATGCATAGATATCCCCATTAACACAAAACAACAGATGTGCAGTAGTCACATAGCAAACAGAACACATGCATATATGGAACCATAGTGGCCCTTACAATGGCATGCAGGTGACATTGTTCGTAACAGGCCATTAATGATAGTGTTTCAACATGGAACATGACTACAAACACATTGCACAAATTATTGTACAATACGATATATATCCCAACAGTAGGTCAGCTGTAGACATACCCGTTGAGTTGTATGATCAGATTGTTGTTGCAGATATGGTGGAGGGGAGACAGAGATGTGTATTAACAACTATTATATCCTTGCAGTATGAGGTCCTCAGACCTGTTTCCCTCTTTATATATTTCAGGCAAAATGTCCCGGAAGAGACTTCTGATTTACACACCCCAGGAGAATGACATCATCATCCCATACCTGGTGCAGCACTACCACACCTTATTTGGGCATACAGCCCATGATCTGCAGGAGAGGACCACTCTGTGGAATGATCTTGTCCATAGACTAAACAATGTCGGCCTGCATAACCGCAGTTATGAGCAGGTCTGACATCGGTGCACAGTTCTACTCCGTCATGCCCGTCGGCAGGCTGCTGTGGTTATGAGGGACCAGCTTGCCACAGGTGGGGGTCATGCCATCCGTCCCCCTGACACATGCTGAGGAGCTCCTCGCCAGCCTCAGGGCATCTGCCCACCCGCAAATGCAAGACCTGGTGGAGAGCATGGTGGAGGTGGGTGCTACCCACACAATGGCTGAGGAGCATGCGGGTAAGGCCACGGGGCACATCAGTAGACCAATGTTGTGTATCACCCTTATACAGTGCTACAACAGTGTATATACCACTATTACAATGGCAACTGTTACAGATCTACACTACGGCATATCACAATACTGCATTCCACAACCCTTACAACCTGTAATCTGGTCCTAACATGAACAATGAATGTGTAATAAGGAATCCTATGTTAGGACAGCAAATATGGGTAATACATACCTTCACAAACACTGGAAGCATATGTGTGCATACACTCCAGATAACATATTGTAGAAGTAACTTTTAGATACTGACAGCATGCATTCTTCATGAATATGAACCTTCCAGCAAGTACAGGTCCTCAATGTCACACCAAGAAATGGTCTGCTGTCCAAGACGTTTGGCCATCAAATGTGCCCACTTACCTGCAACAGAGGCAGCCATGGCTTGCACACATCTTACAAGCCATGGAATGGATCCCATATCCACCAGATAGCACCCAGGAGTTGGACATGTAGCCTTACCTCACCATTGCATATACCATGACAAGCAGTGCAGACAGTTATGTATGTGGCGAGGATGTATGGGACAGGATTAATGTAGAAAATAAACAGATGGCCATCCAAGACAGATGACAGATGACAACACATGTTGCAAACTAGTCATACAGGCTGCCTAATAACATGCCACAACACTGAGGGAGTTGCAGGAATGTCTAACAAGTACTGGCTGTGCAGTACCCATGTCGGCAATTGCCTGGACTCTGCATAAGTGTGGCCCATGGGTTAGGGTAATCAGATGGGACAGTTGTACCACAGAAAACATCAGCTAGTGCTCTCTACAGGTAGTGTATGGATAGCAGCAAAAGTCCCCCAAAGGCATGTGTTGCAATGTGTACTGGTGTACCAAGACCAAGTTGCAAACCTACAGACAGTATCAATTAAGATACATGTGCTGCACAACTAACACCTCACTCCACCTCAGGCCCACCATCCCCATCTGTACCTTGCTGGTGCCAGTGTACACCTGTATGTTTGCCATTCATTAGCAGGGACTAGACCGGTACATATGATGTTCAGTGTATGGAACACGCCAAAATGGCACACATGTGTAGGACATAGTTGTCAAGCATCTGCAAAAACGCTGAAGATGGGGAGGGGGTTTCATCCTGAAACACAACAGTGCACTGAAGCAGAGATCCAAAGCTTTCTAAGAAAGGGTGTATCTGCACACAGTCAAAGTCATGAATTGTGGCGGACATAACCCTGACTCCCAGCAATAATGCCAGCACTGTATGACCTCCAAGGGCTGTGTACATGAGTTGACCTTGCAATCATGCAGAGTTTGGGGACATTTGTAGGGCAGAGTGACCAAATACTGTCAAATGCAGATGGCCCATGTTAGTACACCCCTTCTAGGAATAGTGACTGCTGTAGTACATATAACAGTTGGTGCAACAAACCATCATGTTAAGGTTGTGCACACATATGCACCTACAAATTGTATGCATCTCAATCAGCATCTGCATAACTAACACATTTGTTTGATACTTCATTTGATTGCACAGGTCATATGTCACATATCAGCTTCATGTACTGTTAACATATGCAGTAATGTGGCTCCATGGCATATCAGGGAAGAGGGTGCCATATCAATAATGGTGTGTACACTCCCTATAGCCATGGTACGGTTTGAAGGTTGTCAGTGTAATTGTATTTTATTGGCCATGCATGGACCACTGATGAGGGGATCTGTAAATCAGACATCAGACATTCACAAATGACATCTGTCCACATATCATCCCAGGTATGTGATTCAGACAAACACATAGGGGCTGTGAGCAGCAGAGCAAACATAACTGACACACATATACACATTCAGGAATGGTGTGTACTCCTGTGAGGTATAGTGCACAGTACATGCCAGGGTGTCGAACAGGTGCACATCAATACTGTGTACATGGGTGCAGTGTGTTCCACTGGAAGGGACATCACCTGCTAACACAACCCATGCATCACAGAGATGTATAATGTTGGTAACAGGGATTGACTATAGCTGCACTGCATGCTGTTGAGTGCCATATGTCATGCATGTTGACAGATGGGTAATGAGAGGTCTGTGTGTAATATCTTTGTGCAACCTCACCTGTAATTGTGTGTGTGGGGGTGAATTTGTCTGTAAGTGCTATCTGGTGGAGTGGAGGGGGGTTGATGTATGTAGAATGCGTGTGCATATGTGTGTGTGTGTGTGTGTGTGTGTGTGTGTGTGTGTGTGTGTGTGTGTGTGTATGTATGTACTGTTAAGCAATGATGTACAGGTCTTAAAATGGGTTTCTTGTTTTCCCCTCACAGGTGGTGAGGTGGGTCAGGGTCCCTCCTGCAGGCAATCTGATGTTGGTGTCCATTTAGACACTGAAAATGATGATAGGTGTGCTGAGGCACAGGTGAGGTTATCAGGGGCTGAAGCTGCACCATCGTTTGACATCCCACTGTTATCCACCCCATCTCCGCACACAGTCACATTGCCTATACATACCCCATCACCAGTGGCCATAGCTGAGGGACAGTTGGTGGTTGGTGGCATGGGACAAGATGGTGTGGTATCTATGGCACATGTGTCTGGACACAGCAGCCATAGCTAGATGTTTGGCGGGGTACCATATAGGCAAATGTACAGGGGTGCACATTGGAGGGCTGCTGGTCATCATGCCCCGGCAGAAGTGCCATATCTGGTGCCACCAGACACATGTTTAGGGCCATCATGGAGGCACAGGCATGTATGGAATGGTACACCAGATAGGCTCTGAGGCTGCAGAGAGCTACTCATTCAGCTGTTACTGACAACATCCGTGATCTTGAAGGTTCCCTCCGCTATTTTTCAGAGGTCATGGATAGACAGTTGAGTGAGGTGGTGGGAATCCTTGACTGTGGAATGTCTGTGCTTGAGTATATGGTGGGAGTGGTGCGACTGCCATGTGAACATAGGCCAGCAACATCAACAGCTGGAGGTCGATGTGGACAGACCAGAACACAGAGCCACTCCCTTTAGCGGCAGTACCAGCCCCAGCACTGCAGTGGGGGTGCTGTCTAAACCACATCACAGCAGGCCATGTGCACATGGCCCTGGCCAGTCCCAAGAGGGACCCGGATCCAGTGGACATATGTCATCATCAGGGGAGAGTAGCATATTGTGGCTTGTACCTGGTGGTGCCCGTGGAACCCCTGGCAGGCACAGTTCTCGTGTCCATGACCAGAGATGGTGAACTACACACCCTTCCAGGTACGGTCTGCAGCTGTCCAACAAACCCCTGTATAGGGCAGCCACATGGCAGAACTGTGTGCATGCATACACACACACACAATACCAACACAGCTAGGGCACCCCATACCTTCACACCACATCACAACAACCCAATTAATAATTAAACCCTTTCGCTCACACACATGGTGTCAAATGTATGGCTCAGCCTAGGTCTCTGGCAAACCAACAACCCACCCTGTGCATATGATGGTACCTGTGCCACATTCCTGTCATCCATAACATCGATGCAGGGACAGACTAATATGGTTCTGATGCACAGAGTGACTGTACTACAGTGTACCAATTTAATGTTGTGTAACATGTTATCAGCAGGAAAGATTAATGCTTACATGTCAGAAAGTGTAGCTGTCTAGCCATGATGCATTATAGCTGTTACTAACACTGAGTGATTGTGGTCTGAATAATGTATTCCGTTTGCGTTGTAGGTGTCCATGTGTCAGCAGGATGATGGTCTGCTGTTGTATCCTACAAGGGGTATGGCACTGTGGTGACACCTTGGCTGTGCCATATCCTGGGTACAACTGAACATGTTACAGGTCTGTATAACAGTTACTGCATGTGCCACATGGTCAATAGATCTGGGGGTGGTGTATACAGGTGAGTGCATGGTGGCTGATGTTAGCAGCCCTTCTACAGTGGACAATGGTAACTGTACTGGGTGGTACACACCACATGTTTGTGCATAATACACAGAGAATACTGTACACATGGATGTATGTACCTGTGCAAAAAAAAAAAACATTTTAGCCTATGTAATTCCACCAAGACAGAATAGGCACAACAACACATTGGGAAATAAGCAGTCTGCTAATTTAATGGAATAGATATGCTCACACAGTTTATACATTCACACACTCTTGTCTGTCCTGACACATAATAACTGGAAGAGCAGAGGTCACAAACCCACATACTACCCACTAGTTAGTGAAATACATCTGTACAGCATCCCACTGCTTTGTCAAAAATCCACAGCAGTTATAGTGGCCCGGCAGCAGTACAACTGACAAATATCTGGACATAACATCACACTGGATAAGTACACTGAGCTGCTAGGCATGTCACAAAGCACTGTGCAAACTAAAGGCAGACTGCCACAACACTGACCTACATTTCTTATGGGGGAATACACATGTGCCTTCAGATATAGCAGGCTCTACAGGCATGTAACAGCAGGGAGTAATAGACACCTGTGTGAAAGCACATACCCACAATCTGAACAAAGCCACAGCCCCATATGGTAAGCATGTTTAATACTACAGTATATGGACTGTGTGATCAACACCATCCTCATATGTGCCACTCACGCACTAACCCTACATATACTGGGCCAATACACAGTGTATTCCGATGCCTGACTGTGGGATGGGACATGTGTGGGTTTGGCCCTACAAACATGTATGCCGATAGGGTACCATACACTGGAGCAGCATGCAACATCAGATAGAACAGGACCAAGAACAATGACATCTACCACAGTCTTTACACAGGCTAAGGTACATATTCAAAATACACACTCTGTTGACAATCACCATAAGTACACAGACCCACTACTGTACACACTACAACAGAATGTCCAGGTTTTGTCCTCAAATATAAGCCCTACTATACATAACATGTCTAGCAGTCTGATATCTCACTGGCTTGTTATCAGGTATGATGTCAGTAAATAATGGTGTACTGAACATATGCACCTCTTACTACATGACATATGTACAAAGGTTGACAGAGTTATGGCTGGAGGCACAAACACAGGGCCAGTATTGACATGTTGCTGTGATAAATTCATACATTTACTGGTGTAACAGGGTTTGTTGTGACATATGTCTTCTGAGGGATATGAAGTCAGTAACTCACATGGCTGTCACCATGTATTGACTGCAATCCTCAGAATATGCTACTGCATTTCTAAAGATAGGACATATGTGAGTAACACAACACATGTAAGACTCCAGACACTGGCCAGTCTGCAGATAGCCCTACTGGTGAGAGTTTCCTCAACCACATAACACTGTCATGACATGTATTAAATCATGTAGACCAGCCATATCCACACAAACCCTGTTAAACCAACATTATTTCAAATGTAGAAGAGCAAGACTTACTTTCTGTCTTCATGTCTGGAACATCCCCCCTCCTGTTTGTTGGCCTGTCTCCACAGTGTATGTTGTAAGAGGTATATCCTACTACCCTCTGTGATGCTGTTTGCCAAACACCAACATGAAGTCCTGCTCACAGTGAATGAAAAGGGCCAACACCCACATGATATTCCTAGTTACAGGAGTGTGTTTCCATGCAATTGGCTATGGGAATGTTACCACAGCTGTTCCACATGCAATCAGTGAGTGGGGGACTGCAATTTGTGCACAGGCCATCAGCTGATCATGAGCATCGCTTACAAAACACAAGATGCTGCCTAAGCAAAGCAGGTGTACTTTTCCACATCTACCAGAGAGGACGTGAGACAGACAGACATAGAAAAAGTAAGAAAGGATGGGGGTAGGAGAGTAAGAGTTAAGCATGCTTGTGTCACACACTTACTAGTACGGGGTTTCAACCCCCTGCCTGACTATGTATTGCTATTACATTTTTATGCAGTTATTGCCTGCCCCACAGAGCTTATCTGTTGGAAAGCTGTCCAAAGGCATCTTTGAAGGTAAGTGACATCAGCAACAGTGATAAAGGAGGGATAAGGTAAGTGTAGTACATGTGCCTGTCCATAAAAGCAGGTGTCAAGGAAGACACAACCACACTCTCTCAGGAACTATCACACATTATCACAGTTGGCAGGGTCAGGATTCGAATTCCTAACTAACTAGTTTGCTACACTACCATATTACACAGCTATCACATGTACTACAGAGGTTATCAGGCTGATATATGGGCAAAGGGTATGTCAAGGTGAATGACATTAGACGGCATGTTTCAGTAGGGCAATGGGAGGTGTAGTGAGTGTGAATGGCTTCCAAACCATTAATCTCCACACATACACACAGACATAGATTTGCCAGTACTGACATGCATGGGTTCATTGCTTCACAAGGTATCTAGTGGTTGACTGTGCCAGAAGGCTGTACAAGGCTAGGCAAAGGGTACACCCTGGCATCAGGTAAAATGACAATGGTCTGCAGTGTGGCTCGGGTGTAGTCTCTAGATTGGAACACACAGGTGGGTATTGTATTCACCACCCACTCATCTGGGTTATTATTGTGGGTGGCCAGTGCTGTGCAATGCTTGCCATGTATGTGTTCTGTATTCCATAACATGGATGGTGTCTGGGATGTGCACATGTCCCACATGCATGTTCTGTGACATATGGACATGTCCCTGAGGTGTCTGTGGCATGTTGTGTGGACAAACTAT
>NC_056737.1:1530216791-1530291791 GCF_019279795.1 Protopterus annectens | reverse complement strand
GTATGGATTACTGCTGGATTGTATCTTGCTGGGATGCATTGTGTTTGACACTGCAGTTGTGAGAACTTGGCCCTGTCATCAACAGTACTGGCCATTGGCCACCAGGACACAACCCTCCTTGCCTACATGCTGACCACTTTCACACAATATACAACACACAACAACCTAACACACAGAGCCCTGCATATTGTACACATGCTGCAATATATCCTGCTACTTTGGCCAGCTCAGGTAATCTGTGCTCCACTGTTATTATACCTACACTTACATGTTAATACATTTCTACATAGGATTGTGGGAGGCACACCTGACAACTGTGAACATTTGCTATGACTGTACTGATATTTCAGGTACTCCATTTCATTCTGTATTCTGACCTATCATGCAGACTAGAGGCATATCAGTGTACTACAGTGCTTAGGTTTTACTGACCTATATTTCAGTTTCAGACTTCTTACCCTTCAGAACTAACATCCCGCTGCCTGACCTGTTGTAGTCTGTCTGTATAGGTCTGGAGGGGGGCTGTTCTCCATAGCCATCAATCAGAGGCCTTAGCACAGCCTTTATTTGTGTTTGTCTATGCCTGTCCTGTTGTCTGAGCCTGTTGTTGGGTATGTGTGTCAACCATCATGCTAGATTTGCTACAGGCTCTCCTTTCAGAACCCATCACTGTCTAAATCTTAAACAATCAAATTGGCTTGAATTTCTTAACCAGCTTAAATTTTACCAGCTTACAATAGCCCATAAGACCCTGTATCAACCCAGCAACACTCCAATACTCTCTAGCCTCATTACACCGTATAATAATCTCAAAAATCTACGCTCCTCAAACAAACTGCTGATTAATACTACTAAACCCAACAACTCAGCAGGTGACTCCTTGTTCTCTAACTCTGTAGGAAAACTATGGAATAAACTCCCCTCTGAAATCACATCTCAGACTTCTCTCTCACTTTTTAAAAGGAATCTAAAACTATATCTCAATAATCACTGGCTATGCACCTGTACTAACCCTGACTAAAACTTCTCCTATTCACTTATCTCACCCCATCCTATAGTAACTACCATTTATGTATCAATAAACTACATTATTGCATATAACATATATGTATACTATATCTTTGTACCTTACAAAATGGCCATGGTAATTCTAATTTGTTCTATTTATATATATATATATATATATATATATATATATATATATATATATATATATATATATATATATATATATATGTATATATATATATATATATATATATATATATATATAAATGTGTGATAATTCTGTTCTTTCAATATCTGTATAACTTTTATTTTAGCTTTGCACAAACTCTGTACGATTTCTAGGAGCTTTTCTCCCCGGGCCTCTACTGAAAATGGACATGTCTCCAGCTAGACTAGCCTGGTCAACAAATTTAAAATAAATAAATAAATAAATAAATGTGAGCCTCACTGACATGCATGTGTGTGTCCTATGGACACACATATGGCCCACCACATGTCCTGCAGTGGGTTTTGTCACCTTGTCTAGTACTGCCTACTATGTTGACACCAGTATTTGTTAAGGATTTCATGCTGCCGATATAGGTGTCTACTATCTGCTGCCATCCCATTCAGCTACCTGATTCCCTAACATGCTCACATCCATACCATAGGTACAGGTAGCAGAACATACTACTACATTCAGCAATTGATAGTGACTTACCTTGTGGCTGTGCTAGTACTGAGGATGGTGCTGGAGGGCTGACTATGTCGGATGCATATAGTATACTCCCTATGCATGGTTAAGCACAGGTAGTGTAATGTTTGGCATACCTTTTACTGTATGTGCGAGTTGGAGACAGGTGTCATTCCCTGGGTTCCTACCATGTCAGTATATGTGCTATGCATTGCCTCTTTGCTAAGGTCTGGGCATACTGGGTACGCCTCCTTCTGCCTACTGCGGCAGGCTCAGGTTGTTCCTCCTCCAAGTCACTCTGTGCCTGTTCTGGCCTTGGCAATGGTGGGGGGCTGTTTGGCCCTGCCACATGCTGTTCCTGCTGCAGCTGTTTCTGCAGGATCATATTGTGTAGCATGGCACATACAATGACAATTTGGGTACATGTAGCTGGTGAGAACTGCAATGCTCCACCAAATATGCCCAGGCACTGGAACCATGGCTTGAGCATCCCAAACACATGCTCTGTTATGATTCTGGTCTGTGCGTGTGCCTCATTATGGAGTTCTTGTTTGGGTATGTGTGCATTTCTGATGGGTGTCATCAGCCACGGCTCCAGTGCGTAATCAGCATCCCCCACTAGGTGACCATATGGGATGTCCCAATTGACAAATCTCTGGTACAGCTGCGTCATATGCCAGATGTGGGAGTCATGATAGCTCCCAGGGCTGCCAGCACACACATTTCTTGTAATGACCTGGGCATCGCACATGACCTGGCAGTTGATGGAGGGTAAGCCCTTGCGGTTTATGTAGATTCTACCCTGCTCGCTGGGTGGTACTTTGATGTGTATGTGTGTGCAGTCTATAGCACCCACTACCTCAGGGCATTCTGCTATTTGGTGGAAGAGATGCATCTTGCTGGCCAACGCCTCACGGGTGTTGAGCAACTATATGTGCTCACCGGTATATGCTGACATGGCATCCAGGAACTGGTGGAGTACCCTGGATGCTGATGCCTGTGAGATCCCCATGATATCCCCAGTTGCCCTTTGGAAGGTACCTGTGGCTAATATTCTTAAGCCTACAAATACCTTGGTATCCACTGGGATGGGTTCCTCTCTTTTTGTTCTGTGTGTGAGGAATGGCCGGCACAGCTCAACAATTTGCTGTAGGAGGTGTCTGTCCACCCTATAGTGATCCACTATCTCCGGCTCATGTAGTCCCTGGTAGGTTACCCTGGGTCTGTACTCTCTTCTCCTTCTCCTCACTGTGGGTTGGTCATCAGCATTCTCATCCTCACCACCCTCAGTCTCCTCCGCATGTTGATTTATGAGAGTGAATGCAGCCCCTATCATTCTGTTGCTTTTGTTAGTAAAATTTCCCATTTGTGTATACTAGTGGTGTAGAGTTTGTGGAAAATCCAGAGGGAAAGGTGTTTGCATAGTTTATAGTAGTGTGTTGGGCTGGGCTGCTGCCTGTGTAATTGGCTGATTCTGATACATTTCACCTGCCAGCTATGCTAGTTCTCCTTGATTACCTTCCTACTGCTGTTTTCCCTTCCCATTGCCTTCCTGTTTAAGCCCCGAGGCACACCACACAAACCCAGTTCTCAGATGTGAATGAAGCTGCTATTTCCTGGTTTAATTTTTTTTTGTTTGTTTAAAACCCAGTGTGTGGCAGGCACATCCATTTATGCAATACAAAGACTAGTAGGCAGCTTCAAACACCCCCCCCCTTCCTTAGCTCTGCTAAGCTAAGGGTAAACCCGAGCTACAGGGCTCCAATAAGCTTACAGTATGCCTGCCACACCTCTCTATGATGTCAGCTAACTCTTAGGCTTGTACCATGGATTTTCCTGCACCTACACGGTTGGGTGCAGGCTAGCCATGAGGGGAAATCTGTGATTCAGTATCATTCCCCTCATTTGCATAGAATTAACTGCTAATGCCTAGTTACAAGTCTGACACTGAGTATTCCCCCTTAGCAACCATTATTCAGTGGCCTTTTTGTCTTCTGCCTGCCATTGACTATAATGGCAAAATTGTGATTTTCAAGGTTTTACTTTTATTTTCGGGCCAGTCCTGTTTGCTCACCGCTGCCCTACGCATAACCGGATGAAATCAACCAAAAAAAAAAGTTATTTTTTGTTATTTTAAAACTATTTTCCATGGCAATGCCCATATATTTGGCCATTGGCATGCCTTCCACATTATATACACCCTTTATTTGGAGCTGTCATGGCTCCATTTTGTAGTTTGCAGAAATGTACTTGGTTACTAGCTGAATACATTTCTGCAGGTTACACTACTCCTGCATGGACTGCTGCCAGCTTCCTGGATCGCTAATGCATCTCATTTACATGGTTTTCACCTCCAAATGGGTTAATTAGCATACAGGAGCTGTATCCATGCAGGAATAGTGCAGGAGCCCTTGTGCATGTCCCAGAAGCTTGTTCCTGGATCTCTCGGTGGCCATATTGCCTCCAGCAGCTCTTGCACTATTCCTGAATGCCATGCAGGGCTTGCTGAATCCTGAGGATAGTCTAGAAAATAATAGTTAGCTAGAGACAGAAGGAATAAACTGTTGCAAAAGACAGTAATATCCCATGAGTGGAGGAGCTCCCTGGTCAGCCTCAGTAAGAAGCTGAGATCCCTTATAAGATCCTCCAAAGCTAGTTGCAAAAACAAAATCGCCACTGATTCTAAGGGCAACCACAAAGCATTCTATAGCTATGTCAAGAATCTCAATGGCAACACCCAGATCTGCTCTGAGTTACAGTACAATGACACAAAAATTACAGAACCAACTGATATTGCCAACATCCTGGCAGACAGGTTCAGTGCTAACTTTACCCCCCCCCCCCTAAAGGGCCCATATCTATACAGGAAGAATGCAGAGTCCCTGTAATCACATCTATGCAGGTAAAAGCTGCACTTTCTAAAACTAAAAACACAGCATCCATGGGACCAGAAAACATCCCAGGCTGCATTTTACACGAATATCAGAACAAATTAGCTCCCCACCTAAGCACTATGTTCAATCATAGTCTCACGTCAGGCTTTGTGCCCACTGAATGGTGCACAACAACATTTGTCCCACTCCACAAAGGGGGAGCCACCACTGATCCTGGGAACAATCACCCTATTAGCCTGATGAGCCTGGTCTGCAAGGCCATGGACATATCATCATGGAACTCATAAACAAAGACATTAGTAACCTCCAAACTCTGGACCCCACCCAGTTTGGGTTTGTGAAAAGCAGATCATGCCTTCTGAACCTGATCGACTTCTTTGAGGCAGTTACCAAAGCCATAGATGAGGGTAAGGTGGTTCACACAGCCTATCTTGATCTCGTCAGGCTTTCAACACCATCCCCCATTCTGGAATTATAGCTAAACTCACTAAACTAGGTATAAATCCCTACATCAGAAGATGGGTTGCCAACTGGCTCACTGACAGGACCCACACTGTAAAAGTTGCAGACTCCAAATCTGACTTCAAACCAGTGTCAAGTGGAGTACCACAGGGTTCAGCCCTGGGACCTCTCCTGTTTGGTATCTACTTCTTTGAAGTACAAGCTAACACAGAAGGCCTCTGGCTAATAAAGTTTGCAGATGACTGCAAACTAGGAGCCATAGTCGAGTCCCCAAATGATGTGGACATCCTACAGAAGGGCCTCACTGAGACAGATAGCTGGTGTCAGAGCTATGGCCTCACGCTCAGTGCCAATAAGTGCATTCTCATCCCCTTTGGTAAAAACTCTGTACCTATGAACTACCACATAAATGGTAGTCTACATAATACCGAATGTGTGATAAGAGACCATGGGACCCAGGTGGACTCCTTTGATAATCACATTGCCACAGTCAGGAAGTCAGGAAGTCCTTCTACATGGCACACCTCATCATAAAAGGGTTCTCATCCAGGAAAAAAAGAGGTCATTGTTCCCCTCTACTTGACACTCATTAAACCCATTATAGAGTACAATGCCCCTTTTGGAATGTACCTCACAAGATATCTGCAGCAGCTGGAAAGGCCACAGAAGTACCTCACAAAGAGAATTACTGGCCTCAAACAAATGCCCTACATTGACCGCCTCAAAAAACTCCAGCTTTACTCCATAGCATATCGCTTACTCTGAGGTGATCTCTGCCTAACATATAAAACTATGTCAAACCCAGAGTTGTTGGACATGCTACACCTAAAGAAATCCCAATCCCTCTGAGCTACACACTCTAGGGACCTAAACCTTGTCACCACAAAAAACAGGACATGTTGGAGGGATAGATTCCTGTCCCAGTAACTTTCCATACTCTGGAACAGGCTACCCATCTATGCCAAGCAAAGTTCTTCACTAGCACTCTTCAAGAAAAATCTTGATGAGTGGATGGCAAATAGGAAATACACCCTGGGGATCACTTCTGTGTCTCTGCTCAACAGTGGCACAGGAAAATATCTTTCTTGGGTGGTGTAAGCCAGGGAACCTTGTTGGCTAGGCTTACATAGGCCCTTGGGCCGATAACCTAGTACCTACCTATGAACGTATGAACCTAAATATATATAGCTTTTAAAAAATAATTTATAAATATATACAATTATATCTAAAACATGAACCAGCTACTAAGCCATGAAAATAAAGAAACATTTCATAAAAAACATTTCGTAAAAAACATTTCATGAAAAATATCAGTGCTTTAATGGCCTGTCAGCCAAAAATGGTCTCAATGTTGCTTCGTCATTGAGACCAAACCCCTTGTCTGCTTGCATCTTAATTATCCATCTAATTTCTCTTTGCTCTGGCTGATTCTTTAAATTGCCTAACCTACATGTACGATATACTATTTCTATCACTAGGAACAAAGATTTATGGGTAGTACCATACTCTAAAATATGTCTAGCCAGAGCATTTCCTTCATCTTATTTATTTATAGCGTAGATATGCTCTCTAACTCTGTCTCTCAACAAATGGTTGGTCATCCCTATGTAGAAACATGGGCATTTTATACAATAAGCTAAGTAAATGATGTCCCTACTCATACAGTCCACATAATGTTTAAATAAATACATGTGATTTGTAGTAAGATGTATAAATCTATCCTTATTACACATATATTGACAATGGTTGCATCGTCTGCAGCCAAATGTTCCTTGCCATTGTGATTCAATCCTTCTGTTGGTAGCCTTAACATTCTTATAGCACAATAATCTCTTCAATGACTTATTGCGATAGGAGAAACATGGTTGTTCTCCAACTATGTTTCTTAACCTTAGTTACTACCTCTATTGTGACTGTTAAAAAATGGTTTACCCTTCCTGGACCTATCTATAAACTCTGGTTTATCCAATCTTTCATATTCATATGGCTTATAACCTCTCTCCTTAAACTCATCCTTCAAAGTTGATAATGCTCTCTTGCAACTTAATTGTGAACTAGTTAGTCTAGATATCGTTAAGCCCTGACTCTGTAACGCATTCTGATAAATATGCTGAGGGTGCATACTCTGCCTGTGAAGAAGATTGTTCTTTCTACAGTCTTTTCTATATACTTCAGTATGCATCAGTTCTCCCTCTTTTATCACAGTTACATCTAGAAATTCAATTCTTGCAGTAGACCATTTCGCAGTGAACTTAAGAAAAACAGTAGTGGAATTAACATATTCTAACAGATGTAATTCATTGATGGTACTGTTCCATAAAAGGAAATATCCGCAAAACGGTTATAGTATGGTATAAATCTAGAGCATCTCTTACTGTTCTTAATAAACTGTTTCACCCATTGTGCCATCACTAAATTTGCATAAGAGTTGGCACATGGGGTGCCCATGGCTACTCCATTAATTTGAAGAAAATACTGACCATCGAAAGAAAAAATATTATTATTTAGAACTAAATCTAGTAACAGACAATATAATTGAATAATTTCTCCAGCAACATCCCTAGATCTCAGAACTTTCCTAATAAATTCAATTCCTGTAGCATTTGGGATTTTAGTAAAAAGTGACACTACATCTAGTGTCACAAAAATAATATTAGATTCAAATATGTCAGAAAATACATAGTCCGATAATGTGTATAAAAAATCTTGTGTATCCCTTAAAATGGTGTCAGTATTAGCAACTAAACTTCTCATTTGCTTTTCCAAATAAATTGAAAATGGTTAAGTTAACCATCCTTGACTCAACACAATGGGTCTAAGGGGAGGATTCAGGGCATCCTTATGTATTTTTGGTAGGCCCCTAATACTTGGGACATAGGGATTCTCCACTAAAAAAATATTTATAATTCTCAGGGTTAATTATATCAGACATCACAAATTCATATAATGTTGCTTTCATATCACAGATTAATTTGTTCAACTGATTATTATTAAGCTTAGAATAAGTATCATGTTCATCAAGCATTTCATTCATCATGCTGTAATAGTCCATAGAGTTCATAACATCAGTGGGCGTAACAAATGTTACTTTAGAACTTTCCACCACTTCAGGAAGTGATGCGCTTAGACCAGATGTGAGGAAGAAGGTGAGAGAACCGGAGAAACAGAAGGATGTGCCTGCTTTCCCGGTTTTTCCGTTGCCTATAAAACAACAGCAAAGAAACCAGCAAATACGCTTGCAAAGCAAGGGAAAGAAAAGAAGGAAGAATTATGAAGTGAATCAAGACAACAGAATGCAGAACAAGAAGGTGTGGACGAGATTACACCTGGATTAATACATAATATCTCGAACTATGTTCTTTCTAATGATGAACACTCTCTACTTAGTAAAGGTTTGTCGTTTATTCCTTCATTAAATAATGATAATGTGGACAATATTATTGACATTAAGAAGTTTTGCAGAAATGTAATGCTTAAGCTACTATATGGTAACACCACTAGTGTAGCTACTGACTTTAGAAAACCTTCTGTACACTCTCTAGCACTACATCCTTTAATAGAAGTGTTCAAGAGGGCCTATGAAAGAGACATTATTAATCTTGCTAATTCAAATAGGAAAAAGCAAGATTTTTATGATTTAATAACTAATGAATTTCATGCATTACAGCTATTAAGAGAAAATGATGAAATTGTTGTGAGCCCTGCTGACAAAGGGGGCGCTATTATAGTTATGAACACTATGGACTATTGCAGCATGATGAATGAAATGCTTCTAAGCTGAATAATAATCAGTTGAATAAATTAATCTGTGATATGAAAGCAACATTATATGAATGTTATGTCTGATATGATTAACCCTAAGACTTATAAATATTTTTTAGTGGAGAATCCCTATGTTCCAAGTTTTAGGGGCCAACCAAAAATACATAAGGATGCCCTGAATCCTCCCATTAGACCCATTGTCTTGAGTCAAGGATGGTTAACTGAACCAATTTCAATTTATTTGGAAAAACAAATGAGAAATTTAGTTGATAATACTGACACCATTTTAAGGGATACACAAGATTTTTATACACATTATCTGACTGTATTTTCTGACATATTTGAATCTAATATTATTCTTGTGACGTTAGATGTAGTGTCACTTTTTACTAAAATCTCAAATGATACAGGAAATGAATTTATAAGGGAATTTCTGAGATCTAGGGATGTTGCTGGAGAAAAGATTTAATTATATTGTCTTACTAGATTTAGTTCTCAATAATAATGTTTTTTCTTTCGATGGTCAGTATTTTCTTCAAATTAATGGAGTAGCCATGGACACCCCATGTGCCAACTCTTATGCAAATTTAGTGATGGCACAATGGGTGAAACAGTTTATTAAGAACAGTGAGAGATGCTCTAGATTTATACCATACTATAACCGTTTTGCGGATATTTTCCTTTTATGGAACAGTACCATCAATGAATTACATCTGTTAGAATATGTTAATTCCACTACTGTTTTTCTTAAGTTCACTGCGAAATGGTCTACTGCAAGAATTGAATTTCTAGATGCATCTGTGATAAAAGAGGGAGAACTGATGCATACTGAAGTATATAGAAAAGACTGTAGAAAGAACAATCTTCTTCACAGGCAGAGTATGCACCCTCAGCATATTTATCAGAATGCGTTACAGAGTCAGGGCTTAACGATATCTAGACTAACTAGGTCACAATTAAGTTGCAAGAGAGCATTATCAACTTTGAAGGATGAGTTTAAGGAGAGAGGTTATAAGCCATATGAATATGAAAGATTGAATAAACCAGAGTTTATAGATAGGTCCAGGAAGGGTAAATCATTTTTTAACAGTCACAATAGAGGTAGTAACTCAAATTCTTATGTTAATAATTCAAAGACAACACAGAAATGTAGGATGGTGTTACCCTATAACAATAATAACAAGACTATACTTGGGATTATTAATAGTAATTAGCAAATTTTGACGTCAGATGAGAGGTTAAGAAACATAGTTGGAGAACAACCATGTTTCTCCTATCGCAATAATAAGTCATTGAAGAGGTTATTGTGCTATAAGGATGTTAAGGCTACCAACAGAAGGATTGAATCACAATGGCAAGAAACATTTGGTTGCAAGCAATGCTACCATTGTCAATATATGTGTAATAAGGATAGATGTATACATCCTACTACATATCACATGTATTTATTTAAACATTATGTGGACCGTATGAGTAGGGATGTCATTTACTTAGCTTATTGTATAAAATGCCCATGTTTCTACATAGGGATGACCAATTGTTCATTGAGAGACAGAGTTAGAGAGCATATCTACACTATAAATAAATAAGATGATGGAACTGCTCTGGCTAGACATATTTTAGAGTATGGTACTACCCATAAATCTTTGTTCCTAGTATTAGAAATAGTATATCATACATGTAGGTTAGGCAATTTAAAGAATCAGACAGAACAAAGAGAAATTAGATGGATAATCAAGATGCAAGCAGACAAGGGGTTTGGTCTCAATGACGAAGTAGCATTGAGACCGTTTTTGGCTGACAGGCCATTAAAGCACTGATATTTTTCATGAAATGTTGTTTTTTATGAAATGTTTCTTTATTTTCAAGACTTAGTAGCTGGTTCATGTTTTAGATATAATTGTATATATTTATAAATGATTTTTAAAAGCTATATATATTTTGCCTAAGAATTTTTGAACTGATATAATTTATTTGGATAGCATTATAAATATAAGAGAATTTGTTTTTATTTAGAATAAGGTTCATATATTTCTTTAAGAGGAGAGATGATGGACTCTTAATTAATTGTTTAATTGATTTTATTGTTGTATATAAAGTGCATTTCTTGAGCTGTACCACATTAAAGTCTGAGGAAGCGTCCATCGAGACATGAAAGTGCTTACTTGAATAAATACTCTGTTTGTGAAACCTGCTTTTGCCATGGTGCTCTCTCTTTTTTATCTTTTGGATACCTTGTTAGTAAGCTGTTAGTTTGAAATTACACAACTCTGGGGATCCCTCCTCAGTTTTAGTTACTGGATAAAAAAGTTCTTCCACAAATCAGGTAGTTCCAGGGCTCCTTCTAGAGTAGCCATGGACAAAAGCCTCCTTTTGGATGCCGACATATGTCTATGCCTGGCTAAAGAGCTTTGGTGGCTGTACAAAGAGGTGATGGGCCCTAAGAAAATTTGAAGTACATCCTACTACTTACTCCAAGCCTGAAAGGAAAAGGCAAGAAGAAACATAAATTATTTAGAATGCAATGTCCCCAGGAATCCAGAGAAGAATTTGAGGGTATATATAAGACCATTATAATGGATCAAAACAACATTAAAATAGCTTAGCAGTACACATTTATGCCCTTCTCCCCAATTATAGAAAGTGAAACTGTAAAAAAGTATTATCACTCTGATCTCTTACTTGGTCTGTTTGGTGAGATTATTAGCTACAGTACAAAAAAGGTAAAAGATGTTAACATGGGAAAGATACACCTAAAAGACTAATGGGTAAGTCATCCCACCACCAAGACCAAATCATGAATCATAGAAACTATTATATATCTCACTGCCCATGCTAAGGATCTTTACACCAACCCCTAGATGAAAGCAGGGTAAAAAATACAAAAGAAAAGAAAACACTGTTACAATGATTCTATATCTTAATGGTATAAGTTGCTATAAATAAGAATTGAATGATACAGATTCTGCTAAAAAGAGAACTACTATTTTTACAACTAGAGCAAACTGAAATATAAGTAAGACATCTGGAAGAGCCATCATAGAGCTCCCATACTGAGTTAACTTTGAAACTACATTTGAAACTCCCCCTTAACCTGAAACGTTCTATCTAAATATCTAAAATAATTGAGCACATAACCCTCGGATTACAGATAAGCAGGGAAGTTCAACAAAATGGTATGTGGGCCAACTTTGCCTAAACAGGAAGGTTAGCTGGCACAGAAGCTCGACATAGCATCTCCTAACAATAGGACATATCCACAAGGTTTCATGATATGATAAGGAAGGTTAGCTGGCACAGAAGCTTGACATAGCATCTCATAACAATAGGACACATCCACAAGGTTTCCTGAGATGATAAGGAAGGTTAGCTGGCACAGAAGCTCGACATAGCATCTCCTAACAATAGGACAAGTCCACAAGGTTTCCAGAGATGAACAGGAAGATTAGCTATCGCAGAAGCTCGACATAGCATTTCCTAACAATAGGATAGGTCAACAAGGTTTCCTGAGATGATCAGCCATCAGGAATACTCTTGTCCGAAGTATGAACACAGGATAGCAACAGATTTCTTCAGCTCCACCAATTTCATTACACTGATAGGAATTAATTACTTAAAAAATTAATTTTTGAAGTAATTTTCTTTCTAAATATGTTTGTTTTATATAGTTCTTGAACTATATCTAAAAAAGAAAGGAAATTTTAACAATGTTCCTGTCAGAAATCACTTTGGAAATTTTCCTGTCAGTTTATCAGTCTGAAATGAGTTCCAGTAAGACAAATTCTCAAGACTCCAGCATCAAGAAAGAACTTCAGTCTCTGATAACTATAATCCAGCAACTTACTGCTAAGATGGATAAAATGGATACTAAAATTGATACCTTCATAGAAAAAACTACAAAACAAATAGACTTGTTACATATAGACCTGCAACAACAGAAGATCCAGATGACAGGCATAGAAGAAGCTGTGAATGACATGGAAAATAGAATCCAAGAAGAGGAAATCAACATTGAGTTTCTGCTGAAACAAAATACACATTTACAAACAAAGCTGGATGACCTGGAAAATAGATCTAGGCACAATAACATTAGGATTTTTGGACTGCCAGAAAATATTGAAGGTAACAATATTACTTCTTTTTTAACAACATAGCTCCCTAAAACTTTAGACTTACCAGAAGCATTCTCTTTTGGTATCGAAAGAGCACATAGATCTATAGCTAATACTAACTCTAACAAAAACTATCCTAGATCAGTTATAGTTAGATTTCTATCATCTTTTGATAAAGAGATGGTTCTTAAATCTGCTTGGGCTAAAGCTCCTGTTAAGATTAATGAGACAACTGTGAGTTTTGACAATGACTATTCTTCCTTGGTAACAGCTAAAAGAAAATTTTTTCTGCCACTAATAAGGGAGCTTAAAAAAGCACAGTTTAAAACATACCTTCTGTTTCCTGCCAAGCTAAAAATCTTCCTTCCTGATGGCCCTAAAACTTTTGATGACTTAGACTCTGCTTTACTGTTTATCAAAAAAAATAAGATTTTGGATAAAATAGAGGAAATGGAATGGGCTAGTCCTTCATTAAAGAGACTGGCAACTGAAACTTCGTGGAAGACTTCAGAGAAGAAGAGACTAAAAAACAAATGATTTGTTCTATGTTTTTTTTTTCTTTTTTTTTCTCTCATCATTT
Organism: Protopterus annectens; assembly: GCF_019279795.1. Lineage (NCBI taxonomy): Eukaryota > Metazoa > Chordata > Ceratodontiformes > Protopteridae > Protopterus > Protopterus annectens. Next base: position 1,530,278,300 of record NC_056737.1, on the reverse strand, counting down.
TACTTCATTTTTAATCTTTTTAAATATAGTTCCTGCATTTCCAGAAAGCCACAAATGTTCTGAAAAAGATTTAATCAAAGTTATTCTCTGTGTGCAAAGAAATGTTTTGTTTCATAATCAGTCAAAATATCTGAGGAACTAATAACAAGCTATTATTCAATTTGTTTCTCTTTCTGAAAAAGAGAAGTAAGGTCAGTAATTTGATACACTTTTTTTTCCTTTTTTTTTCTCCTTTTCTTCTTTTCTTTGTTTAAACAATGACATTCTATTTAGATTATGTAGTGGGTAAAGGGTGGGGGAGGGCAGGGAGAGAAGAGTAATGAAAATATGATAAATGGAATAATAACATAAAGTTTATATGTTCTTCAAATGCTATTCCTAATTATACTTTCTTGATTATACTGCCTATGCTTGTTTGTAAATAATCTGTCATGCTTTAACTAATAATAATTAGAACTAAATAATAGTAAATAATATGTTTTATTTTTAACTCTATTAATATAAACAGTAAGTAATATTCCATTGTATATACTTCTTATAGCTTTCTCTTACATTTTTTATTTCTGCTTTACACTCTTTTATTTTCTACTCTCTTTTTCTTTTCTTTATTCTTTCTCTTTATTTTTTTCATATTAATATATAGAAATGCTTTTGATCATATAGACACAGTAAATAATAAGATTTGCATAAAAATTGAGTTGGGACAAAAATATTGAGTTTTATTACTTATTAATAACTTTGGGCTTAATTTCACTTACATAGAGGCTGTAATAATCTGTAAAATACATCGCGAAGGTTTTGTCATGTTTAGATGCATTTACACTGCTAAATGAATGTTTGTCACTAGTTTTTAACAAGTTTCCCGCCAAAATGTTAAGGGAGACAATCTGGGATGTGGGCTACCTCATGAACAGTGTCCTCGAGTTGTTTTAAAGCTTCAACTCTCAGAATTCTCACAGAGAAGCTGAAAGCAGTCAATTTGACCTTTGACCCAGATATCACACTGACACATCACAGATTCAGGAAGAACACTCTACCAGGAAGTAGAATTGATGCAAATGCGACTATGTGAAGGAAAATGAACTCTTTAACATTTAAATGTGAGTTATTTTATATAATTACTTAAATATCTATGTTATAATTCATAAAATATGTCAGTTATAATGATTTTAAATGATGCAGTTTCTTGTAGTAAGTAAATGTCTTATTTTAGAAGGCAAAGAAAATGAAACATTTATTCAAGTGTTTTTGAAAATCTACTTGACTGCAGCATACTAATCTGTGTTAAAAACTTATGTTCCAAACATATACATTACTATAACTCATTTAATTCATCTGATTGACAAGCATAAATAACTTTATAACTCTATTCTGGAAGAAATTGTCATGTGATATATTTTAAAGCAGTAGTATAGACATACAAAATACTGATGGCTTTTTTTACAATAATGCAAGTGTTTCTGAGAATTTGCATAACTATGCAGTATGATTTATAACAATTTCTATAAATATAATATTTTATTCTATTGACAATAATGAGTATGAGTAAAATGCTCATATACAAGCAATTCAAGTTTTTTTTTGGAAGCTGTTGACTGCATTTACATGACAGAAAATAGATGCATCTTAATGTATGTAATGTCTGAACCATATTAGCCAAAGTTTTTGATTTAAATGAATGTTAGAACTTATTTTTACATACTTTGAATAAATTAATATGTAAATATGCCTTCCTTTTTTTCTCTCTCTCTTTCTTTCACTCTCTCTCCCTCTTTCATGTCTTTTATTTCTCTCTCTCCTCTTGGTTCCTAATATCAAGATTATTTGAATGCTATTTGAATACAAGTGTATTATATTACATAGATGTATATAGTAGTATGAATAGTTATAAAAAAAGTTTATTTTAGTTTATATGATGCTGTTTTATCAAATGTGTAGTCTTGTCTTGCTAGATAATTGAATTGAAAGCTGTTAATTTAAGTTAAATATAACCAGTATTAAATTGATAAGGTGGTAGCTGAGGTACTGCTGCTTAGGTTAGGGGGTTAACTTGAGTGGTAAATACTACTCTAAATTGGAGTTTTTAACTCCAGGCTGGATGCAAGGTTTAATCCTTACATTATTTTCACTTGTTCATTGTTATATGTACATAGTTTTGACATCCACAATATATTTGTACACTCATTGTCACTACAAACAAAATTGAATCCTATGCAAAATCCCATAAGAGATTCAATAAATACAGCTATATTTAAAGGAACACCTAAAGGAGGAGATGTAACATTACTTATGTTGTTATTTGTTATTTTGATCATAAGATTCTTAAGTTTTAAAAATGCCAAATGACATATTTAAAAGGAATTTCTTTAAACATTAATGGATTGAATAATCCGTGTAAAAGGGCAAGCCTAATAAGATACATTAATTTACATAAGGCCAACTTAGTCTTCCTGCAAGAAACCCATCTCTTGAAAAAAGATATTGATAAACTAGCCACAAACAAATATACAGTATTGGTTAGTTCAGAGCACACTCAGAAAAAAGAGGAGTGGCTATTTTATGGAATAAAAGTATGCCCATTCCTAAAACCATTAAGTCTTATCAGGATGACAAAGGAATGTTTTGTATGGTTACAATGCAAATGAATGGGAAGACTTACACTTTAATTAATGTATATTGGATACCTGGAACTGGTATTAATACAGTGAAACATCATCTTGATAAGATCATATCATTCTCTATAGGAGATATTATTTTAGCTGGTGACTTTAATTGTATACTACATGAAAGTGATACTACCACTATAGGAAAAAGAAGAATTACATCTAATGCAAAACATTTAAATGATTTTGCTAATTCTTATCATTTGAATGATATTAATAATCAGATAGATTCAAAATCATTACCATACACCTTTTTTCTAACAGATACAAAACTTATTCAAAAATAGATAGGGTCTTTATTTCTAACCAGATGGTAACAGATTTAATTAATTCCAAAATCATTTCATGTCCTATATCTGATCATAATTCAATTGTTTTTGAATTCATGATAAAAAATACTCATAATGTTCAGATCAAAAGGATACCAGCATACTTAACTCAACTAAAAGACTATAAATAATATATACTTTCAGAAGTAAAACATTTTTAGACATAAATAATACTCCTGAAGTCTCCATTGTCTATGTTTGGGATGCCTTAAAATCATATCTATGTGGACAAAGTATCAGATGGTATAATAAAAGGAAATCTTGGGATAAGGAATTGTTAGATATTCAAAATAAATTAGACTCTTATAAACATAATAATAAAGAAAATATTATGGACAAGAAAGTTATTGAAGAAATAAACAAACTAAATGAGAAATACAAAAAAATTTTAACTCATAAAGTTAAAATAACTTTAGAGAAATACAAGTTACTGTCTTATTCAATAAGCCCCAAATACTTACATAGACTTAAAAATAAAACAAAAAGGTTGAATAAACAAAACCATATCAAAGAAATCTTTTCTCTAAGGAAAAAGAAGAATGTTTCTAGTATACCAGAAATACTAGATGAATTTAGAAATCACTTTCACAAAATTAACCATAATAACATTAACATGGAACCTAAATATAAAATAAAGGAGTTTATAACCACAAACATGAATAAAAAGCTTAATAAACAACAGATTAAACTATTGGACAAAAGTATTTCATATACAGAGGTTATTACACAAATAAATAAGCTTAAATCAAACAAAGCAAATGATGGTATTATACCAGAGATATATAAAATCCTTTCTAAAAGTACATATTCATTAATACATAAGGTTTTTATTTTGGCCCAAACTGAGTTAATAACCCCCCCATCTTGGCAATATACATTTATTTCTCCAATTTTAAAACCTAATAAAGATCCAACTAGATGTACTTCATATCGGCCCATCTCATTACTTAATGTTGATTATAAAATGTTTATGAGTATTTTTGCTGATAGATTGAAGACAATCATCCCCGGCATTATAGATATAGATCAGACAGGCTTCATTGTAAATAGAAATACTTTTGATAATATAAGAAGAACTTTAACATTAATTGATTTTGCAAATAGGAAAAAGAAAGATTTAACACTTATTAGTCTTGATATAAGTTCAGCATTTGATTCAGTAAGTTGGGACTATCTGTTTACCTTACTAAAGTGCACAAACTTCTCAGATGCATTTGTAAATCTAATTGAGCATTTATACAAAGGAACATTGGCTTATATTAAGGTAGGAACATATGTTTCACAAAAAATACCCATTTTTAAAGGTACAAAGCAAGGATGTCCACTTTCTCCACTATTATTCACTTTAGTAATAGAGCCTTGGGCTAATTTGATCAGAAACAGTACTGACATAGAGGGTTTTGAAATAGATGAAAATACAACATCCAAAATTCAACTTTTTGCAGATGATGTTCTAATTACATCAGCAGGATCTAATTCTTCTATGCAGTCTCTATTTGATAAAATGATGAATTTTAAAAGTATTTCTGGTTTAATATTCAATGAAGACAAAACTAAAATACTACCTATATATACACGAAAAAATATTCTCATTAGTGATTTTACTAAATATGTACCCAATTCAGGTCAGATAACTTATTTAGGTATAATACTATCTAAAGATATTAAATCTATTATATATAATAATTATAATACCTGTTTTCTTAATATACAAAATCTTTCTAACACCTGGAATAATATGTTTTTTACTATGGAGGAGAGACTTATAATTATTAAAATGATAATATTCCCCAAGATTTTATACTTAATACAATCAATAATACTTCCGCCTACAAAAATAATTATCAAGATACTGAATACACTAATGTTAAATTTCCTATGGGCACCTAATAGACCTAGGATTGCATTAAAGAAACATACTAATAGCTGGTCTCAAGGGGGTATTTCTTTTCCAGACTTTAATTTATATACTATCTCTTCTATTGTAAAAGTTATTACTTTATTAATAGATCAGTCATATGTCGCAAAATAGAAAGATTATTGGGAGCTAATTAGTATGCACTTCATGAAAATCTTCTTAACACATAAAAATATGATTGTAAATAACTCCATGTTATGGTTACTAAAGGAATTTTGTACTTCACCTATTACACCTAAACATATGGTTTGTTACCCATTAAATATTATTATTAGCTATCGTAACTTTATATTCATGCACCCTAAGTATAGGGAATGGAATTTTATTATATTCCCTATAATGTACACTCAGGGTATGCTTTTGTCATCTACTTCTGAAGGAACTCATTTAGCTATAGATAATGATCTAAAGTACTGGTATCAGTTGATATCTGATCATAAAGTTAAAAATCTAGATTTCTTAAAACAAGAATTTGATCTAAGAGAAACTTGCTGGTTAGAGGTTCAGACCTTTAGACAACATCTCATTAATAAAATAGATCTAATGTCTATAACAGTTAAAGAATCTATTCCAACACTGATTGATTACTTGATATTAAATTTACAACATAAAGTTTCTGATAAAGGTAAACTTTCATACATACATAAAATTATCAGACAAGAAACTTTTTACAGTATAGATACATATTGGAATTATTTCACTTCTATTAATGGGGACCCACCAAATCAACAAGATAAACAATATATATTGGAATCTGCCTATAGAACTACGTCTTCCATTGTCTGGAGACTTTATACATGGAAATTTTTACATAGATCTTTTATACACCTTTGATGATGAATAAAATAAATAATAAAGATAATCTATGTAAGAGATGTAATGTAGAAATTAATGCTGACTGGGCTCATATGTTTTATGACTGTATAAAATTGAAAGAATACTGGAAGTCAATTAATGAATTTTTGCAGGCTCTTTTTACAGATAATTTCATTATTTCTAAATCTCTTATATTATTCAACACACCTGTACCCCAAAGTGTTAAAAAGGTTAAGCTTCCCTTGTTATGGTCTATTCTAGCAGTGGCTAGGAAAATAATAACCAGAAAATGGATTTCAGATACACCTCCTTCATTCAATGAATTTAAAAATGTTATGAATATAGTGTGCCATATGGAAATAAACACAATTAGGTCAAGAACAACTAGAAAAACATTTTATTATATTGTATGGGATAATTTACAAAATTTGTTAAAAAAATCCTAATTTCAATAGCATGGTATTTTAGTTTAATTAATTGATCTGATTGTAGTGGATGTCTTTGTAAATACTTTAGTTGTTTTGTTGAATGTTATAATCATATCTATTTTTAATTACTTGTATAAAATTGTTATGATATTTCTCTTGTATGTTAAAACAATAAACCTGTTTTGAAAAAAAAAAAGGAATACTCTTGTCCAGCTGCTGGAGACCTTCCTGATTCCAGCAATGATCATCAGCTGAGTCTGTGGCATCTGATAAAAGCTCTGACAAAGTTTGCTGTTAGCAGGAGTGGGACCTTGTGGTGTATTCAAGGAAGACAAAGTTTTTATGACTCCCTCCCATAGGTCCTACTGTCTGCCTCCACCCTTCTCCTTACATCACTAGTATGGGTGAGGTCCTGTACTAGTTGCAGTCACAGGAGATGTATGTACCTTTCTATCCATTCCCTGTGGGTGCTTTAATGAAGTAAAAATTGGAATTCCAGAGGGAGACCTATAATCCTGTGCTTAAGTAAGTACAAAGGGTGAAGAATTTGAAAGTTTCCTAGGAATCCTGAATTTACTTGCTACTGTGACTCTGTATGAGATCACAGGTGCTGTCTCTTTTTACATAAAACCTCCTATTCCATCTCCCTCTCTGACAAATATCCATTGCTTTCCTCATCCTCCACATGTTGCATCTGACACTTAACATCTTTCATAAACTTGCCCACTTCAGCTACATCTTGCAGCAGGATGCGTTTGATTTCCCATTCAGTGACTAAGACAGTTGGGTAGATTACAGACTCTCAGAAGCATAGCCCACTATAGCAACGTCTTGTCGCAAAGAGTACAATTTTTAGAACAGCCTGCCCAAAAATACACTATACTTTTTGCCATTGGAGAACTTTACATCTGTTTTGTTCTGGCAGACTGTAGAGCTGCTAGGACATGATGGTTTGTACAGTACTTTTTTCCTCATCTCAACTGAATCTTTCTATAGCATGTTTGAGTTAGGGAAGGATTTGGATAACTTTAGTACATGGGCCATAAAATATCAAAGATGACTGTCTTAAACAAACTTACGTATGCCAACAATGCTTACATAGTCATTAGCCCATCTATTGTGGTTTTAAACATCACTGAGCTTATTAGAGCACAGCAGTAAATATTCCAATAATACATCCCACTTTTGAGTGGAGCACAGAAATCAGGTCATTCAACTGTCTTACCCTTGATTGTAGTTGCACTAGCCTTGACTGCTGGTTCATATGCAGGGATGCTACTTCTGAAGACACTAGAGAGAAATGTTCAAAAAATAGGAGTGAATTCTCTTCATCCGGGACACTTTTAAGGAGTGCCAGTTGTGGGATGCTATTATTAACAGTAGAAGTTGCCAAATCCATGGTTAGTACATCCATGTGGAGTTTTAAATCTGCCCAAGTACAAAAATAGTCTCAGGTAGGAGTGAGAAAATGGATTAGGCATCCATACTGCTTTGGGCCAGCTATGCTTCACCCACATTCAGTTTTCAGTATTCTATAGACTCATGAGAGGGTGATATGTGCCTTGTCTCCCATGCCATTAGGGACCAGTAGTCCAGAAAGTTTTGCATCTCCATAAATCAAACAATCTCATTTATACTTGGACCAGGGATCTAAAATCTATATAAGCAAATAAACAGAACATGGTTGAGAGAGAATATTTATTATGTAATGCCTTTACCACCTCTAGAATAGGCTTTCACTGCAAATTAAGCAATGTAATAGAGTGTATTCCTTCAAATTAGAACAAAATGACTGGATGGGTATTCACAAATTCACCCCTGGCTTGGTTAGCTTAGCCATATTTGAATAAAGAGGTAAGGTTTAAGAATAGGCACTAGCAAGGTGTAGATGGCCACTAGGATCAGGTGCCTTTTTTCCTATGATTAAATGGTTGTGTTTCCCATGTCTGCAGAGTTTGATAAGAGGATATAATTTAGCCTGTATTGGGATGAGTAAATTATAGAATGTAGAAAGAGCAATTGTCAAGTCAGTGCAATTGTAAAAACGTGCTCCAGTCTGTATTCTAAAACTTAGCCATTGCTTATCAGATGATGAATCTGAGATGTTTCTGAATAAGTCAACTTGGCGCAGGTGCAATTTTTTTTTAAAGGATCAGGAGGAGAAAGTGGGACAGAGGTCACCTACAGAGTTATGTAATACCTTGGCTGAAGACGTTTGTTTGTTGCCAAGTTTAGCCTGAAGAAGCTTGTTCTTCAGCTATGTCTGCAACCTCAAAGACAATACACAACAATGTGTTGAACTTATTGTAAACATACTGAGCCAGAAGATATAGCAAATCTACTGGATGACAAATTTAACTCCAATTTTAACTCCCCCCAGATACCTTCAGGAAAACTCTCAATCATAACTCCTCCAACTGATACTAGGGAGCAGGTCTACAATGTACTGTCCAATGCCAAAAACACTTCATCAATGGGCCCCAATAATATCCCAAATTGCCTCCATAATAGCATGAAACATGAACCTGACATACGTGGATATTATTCTGTCAGTATGGGAAGAAAAATATGTACATGACAGCATTTACTCAAAGTTTTGGACTTTGCATGCCCGATACCTTGATGATTTCTAGGTAAGTAGTCTTGAACAGCTGGATGAATTTATTCAGTACTTAAATTACACCACCACTTTTTTAAGTTTACATGCCAAGTTACTACTCAAAATGTTAATTATTTAGATGTTTCTATTTATACAACTGAACAGGGTTTTAAGTCTACAGTGTACAAAAAACCTACGTTTCCCAATACATATATTAGTTTCACTAGTTCACATCCACAGTTTCAAAAAAAAAGGGTTGTCAAGGGACAGTATGTATGTATATGTCGGATGACATCCCTGGATGAGGACTATGAAAATGAATGTGTTAAACTGGAAGGTATGTTTCTGGATCAAAGGTACCCAAGGGATCTTATTTCTAGTATTAGAAAGGAAGTTACCCAAGGCAGGAAGGACAAATATTGTCCAGTTTTGGGTATAGGTGATAGCTTTAATAACAAGAAAGCTACAGTTGTAGACAATTTAGGTTATGGTAAAGCATTTGTCACTAGTTTCAGTGCCAATGCATACAAGATTAAAAACATAGTGGAAAAAGAATGGAATAAGTTTTCAGAACTTATGGACCTTCCTATTTGAAGGACAAATTTGTTAAGGTTGTTTTTAGGAGAGGTGACAATATTTAAAGTTTATTGGAACATGTTAATAATTACCAAGTGTATTCTAACAAAAGGAAAGGTACTTTTAAATGTGGGGCATGTTCACAGTGCATTTATATTGCACAGAAAGAACAGGTTTTGGTTACTGCTAGACAGGAAGTACTCAAAGCATTCATGTATTCCAACTGTAATTCCCAGGGTCTGGTTTATACAGCTACCTGTGGTGCTTGTGAAGGTTTCTATGCTGGAAAAATAGAAAGACAATTAAAATTAAAGATTTATGAACATGTCAATAATATTAATAAAAGAAATAACAGCAATGCACTGTTTAGGCATACATTGACATGTACTAAGGCCACATTTTCCTTCTTTGTAATTGAAATTGTACCTAAGGATTTGAGGGGTGGACCCTGGGAATCCAAGTTGGAATACAGAGAAACATTTTGGCAAACTGTACTTGAAGCTAACAATAACATTTCCTTGGTTCCCTTGTTAAAACTTAGGTCAGCCAAACTCTGATTTATTTTTGTCACTTTATTCCTGTGTCATATTCTATACAAGAATTACATTAGATTAATAGGAACATTTTAACATTTAATATTTATGTTTTATCATAATCTATGTATTTTTACCTTTTGAATAATATGTGTTTAAACACATTTTTTAACAGTATATTTATTTATTTACATGCGTTAAATGTATTTAAAATGTATTTATTATGCTGCTTACTGCTTGGGTTTATTATGCCTTTAAGTACACATTATTATCTTAATTAATTGATTAATTGAGGTTATATGAAGTGATTCTATGCTGGGATACTGTTTGTTTTATCTGAAGATGTCTGGGTGATACTCGGACGAAAACGCTTGTGTTTTTAACCTTGTTGTGGCGTTAATAAAGGAGTCTGATTTTACAGTATCCAGGAGCTTCCTGCTTGTGCTTTGTGCCTTTTGGTTTTGGTCCAGTGTTTTTGTTTTTTGGTATACTTCTGGGCTTACTCCATTCCTTGGTTCTCAGCATGAAACATAACCTACCATGATGACAACAATCACTAACCGTAGCCTCCAGAAAGGGTTTGTGCCAAGTAAATGGAGGACTGCAGCTGTCATCCCTCTTCACAAGGGCAGACCATCTATGGACCCAAGTAACTACAGATTCATACATCTGACTAGTCTCTATACAAAAACATGCAAACAGTTATCATGGAAATGATAAACAATGACATAGGAAACCTTTGGACACTGGATACAACCTTTGGTTTCATCAAGGTGGGACATGCCTACTCAACTGGTGGACTTCACTTCAAGAAGGTCACCAAAGTAATGGATGAGGGCTTAATGTTCATATTGCCTACCTATCTTGACCTGGCCAAAGCATTAGCCACAATACCCAACTCGGGCATTGTAGACAAACACAAAAAATTAGGCACAGACCCCCTGTGTCACTCACTGGATAGTCAGTTGGCTCAAAGATAGGACCCAAGAAGTTAGGATAAGGGAATTTACTTCCACAAAAAGGCCTGTTACTAGAGAAAAATGTCAAGGCTTAGTGCTGGGACCATTCGTTTTTGGCATCTACTTTTTTGATGTCAAGGCCAACATCAAGGGACTTTGGCTAGCCATGTTTGCAGATGATTGCAAACTAGGCACATTAATAGAATCCCTCAAAATCAAAAATACTTTCCAAGAAGGCCTGATACAGAACAATAACTAGTGCCACAGCCATGATCTAAAACTCAATGACAAGAAAAGTATTCTTTGGGAAGACAGCTACCCCTGGAAACTGCCACATTGATAATACACCCCTAAGAATAGAGCCAGTGGTCATGGATTTGGGAACACATGTAGACTGTAATTTGGCTTTTAACCATCATGTGCCTACAGTAGTAAGGAAATCATTCTGTGTTGCACAACTTATAAGCAACGTTATGACATATAGATCCAACAGTGGCATTTTTCCACTTTATGCAGCCCTCATCAGACCAACCACTGAGTACAACATCTCCTTTTTTCCTTTGTTATGTACCTGACCAGGCATATACAGCAAATGGAGCATCCACAGAGGTTTCCCATAAAAAGAATATAGAGCATAAACAACATGTCCTACATGGATTGCCCTAAAGCCCTATCTCTGTACTCATTCTCTTACAGACTGCTGAGAGGTGATCTATGCTTAGCCTACAAAACATTGTGATGGACATGTTGCATATCTGCAAAACAAACAACATCAGAATTACCCAATCTAGGGACCAGAATCTTATCTGCAACATAACTCTGACATGTTGAAGGGACAAGTATTTGTCTCAGAGTCTACCCCTTCTCTGGAACAGACTTCCCATTCATGTGAAGCAGGAGTTCTTCTCCCAGTTTGAGCCTAACATAGACAAGTGGATGGGGAACTGGAAGTTTACCCTTGATCTGGCACCTATGTCTCCATTAGACAGAGGCAGCTTGTAAATGCATGACCACCCATGATCAAAACAACATATACCCCTTAAAATAATCCTAGGGTACTTGGTCCAATACATTTGTGAAGCATGGTTAGGCTTAAAAAAGCCCACTTGGGTAATAAGCCTGGTAATCACCTATGAACATATGGAATGTTTACTAAAAGATTATCAAGTAAAGTAAAATTACCATTATAAGGATTAGGTCTGGTGCCTTCAGAGACAAGCTGATTAAGGTTATAAGAGGTGGCATGTCTGTTTAGTTTGTTCTTATAGTGACCATTCCATTCAAGATTAAGATCACCAGCTGTTATTAGTTTATGATCCTTGGAGAATATGGTTTATTGCAGTTTCCACCAAGGTTATGGAAGAATGCGGAGGATGTAGATGAAAGCAACATTTAATTTTGGTATGGCTGCCAAGCCTAATTTAGACTAATATCTAGTCTAGGCCTATGTCAGAGGGGGCAGTTACATCTGACTATAAGTGTAGGAAAATATTGACATCATTCTTTATTAAAAGGAGTGCCCCACCACCTTGGGGGACTAGCTTAATCACAAATGAAACTGCAGGCTAATTCTATTCTCTTCTCTTTTTGAGCCACTGAGAGGTATCCCCTATTTTTAAATTCTGTCCTCAGCATCTACAGCTCCTCTGTGCTGGTCCTGTGGTTTAGGCTGCTTGTTTTCGCCTCCCGTAATCCATCCCGGGTGCTCCCTCCCTGCTTTAAAAGCAAAAGGAATACCTCCGGCCATCACCTGAAGACACCCTGAACTGGCCAGCCTGCCTGGTACTTAGAAAAATACTACTGAGAAGACCCCCCCCAACAAAATTGTGTAAATTAATCCATCGCGGGTGCTCTCTCCCTGCTTTAAATGCAAAAGGAATACCCCCGGCCATCACCTGAAGACACCCTGAATTGGCCAGCGTGCCTGGTACTTAGAAAAATACCACTAAGAAGACCCTCCCCCAACAAGATTGTGTAAATTAATCCATCCCGGGTTCTCCTTCCCTGCTTTAAGCGCAAAAGGAATACCTCCGACCATCACCTGAAGACACCCTGAATACACCAGCTTGCCTGGTACTTAGAAAAATACTACTGAGAAGACCCCCCCCCCCAACAAGATTGTGTAAATTAATCCATCCCGGGTGCTCTCTCCCTGCTTTAAATGCAAAAGGAATACCTAAGGCCATCAACTGAAGACACCCTGAATTAGCCAGCTTGCCTGGTACTTAGAAAAATACTACTGAGAAGACCCCCCCCCTAGCAAGATTGTGTAAATTAATCCATCCAGGGTGCTTCCTCCCTGCTTTAAATGCAAAAGGAATACCTAAGGCCATCACCTGAAGTCACCCTGAATTGGCCAGCTTGCCTAGTACTTAGTAAATACTACTGAGAAGCCCCCCCCCCCAACAAGATTGAGTAAATGTATGTTGCTTAACACTAATTAAATGTAGACTTGATGTACTATCTATAGAGTTAATCTGCCCTCCGGTGTGTGTAGCCTACCGCAGACCATTTGCCCTCTCCCCCTCCTGTTATCATTACCCTCGAATACATTTAAACCTAAGACTGGTCCAACTATCCCTGCTGTTTGCTATCTCCTTCTATCATTAGGTGGCAGCATCTACCAAAATAAATCCCAGATATTCTTTATAATCCCAACAAGTTTTATTTTTTCACAAACAGTTGGTTATGAGTTAATATCCTTAGACTGTAAATATCTTCTCCCCCCTGCTAAACCACCCTCTGTAAAGGCAGCCTTCTTTTTCTGGCTGGAAATATTTAGCTCATACCTTCCATCTACAGCCTTTAAACTGCTCTTTGCTGATACTTTTTCTGCCATACTCACCTCTAGTGTTCTTATATATTGGATCCTAGTCTCAGATCCAAATAAAATAACCAATTCTGGCACAATTCCTGATACCTTTAGCGACCACCTCCCAGCCTTCATGCATCGCTCAACTAGTTCCTCCCCACACCAGCATCAGTACATTCAAACTCGTAACCTCAGTAGCTTCAGCTCAACTACTTTCTCAAATACTTTCAAACAAATGAGCTGGCAAATTCTAAACATCCTTCCTCTTGACAAGGCTATAGAATACTTCAACTCTGTCTTCCTTGATACTTTAAACTCACTAGTCCCACTAAGAAACAAAAGGATAAAAACTAAAACTGCTCCTTGGCTATCCAAAGAGACAAAACAGATTATGCACCACAGAGACAAACTATGGAAGCTTTACCAAAACAATAAACTGGACAATATCTTGCTCCAATATAAACAGCTCCATAACCATGCAAAACGACTAATCACCAAAGACAAAAAATCCTACTATATCAAACTTCAGTCCAATAACAATAAAAAAGACCCCCAAAATTCTGGAACTCTGTAAACTCACTCCTCAATCCAGGCTCCAAGAATAATCCCTGTCCTGACCCAAGTAAATCTGATCTCGAAATAGGCTCTGAATTTAACTAATTTTTTATAGACACTACCCTCACCAAGACATTTCCCAATAATAACCCAACTGCTCTACACTCTCCCCTTCTAACTCACCTCATCTTTTTGAACTCAAACCCATCTCCAACTTTATAAAAAAACTTTTGTCCAAACTTAAACCTTGCTCTAACGCTTCAGACAATATTCCCTCTTCCTTCCTAAAATGTGCTGCTGATGGCATTGCACTCCCAATCAGCATCATTATCAATCGATCCATAAAAGAATCATACGTCCCCAAACTCTGGTGCTTAGCTTATATTCTTCCTCTTCATAAAGGAGGCAAAAATACCAGCATCTCAAACTTTTGCCCCATTGCTTTGCTCTCACGAATCTCCAAAATCCTAGAAAAATGCTTTCACCTCCAATTTATGCCTTTCCTGACCCAAAACAATCTTCTCACTCCTACCCAGCATGACTTCTGTCCAGGCCATAGCACAATAACCGCTCTAGAAACTGTCAATCAAGCCCGAGATTCTGGCCACTTAGTTTCTACTGTTTTACTTGATCTGTCTAAAACCTTTGATACTGTTTCCCACAAGCACCTTCTCTGTCATCACTCAAACCTTAATCTCTCACATAATGCTTTATCCTGGTTCTCCAGCTATCTATCAGACAGATCACAGGCAGTCAAATGGAAGAACTCCATCTCTTCCTTCCTACCTACCCCAATTGGCGTACCACAGGGATCCATCCTTGGTCCAATGCTTTTTAACATCTTCATCAATAACTTTCACACTGCTATTCCTGATGCTAAAATCATTCAATACGCAAATGATTCTACCTTAGTCTGCTCTGCCTCAAACCTCTCTGAATTGCTGACTAAAACCCAAACTGCCTTCTCAACAACTGAAAATGGGATGCGCCAAACCCACCTCTCTCTCAATGCAAATAAATCAAAGATTCTACTATTCCCTCCCACAAAGACCCTCTCCTACGATAAAAACAACTCCAAAGTCTATAGTCAAACCAACTCACCTATAGAAGTAGGCCCCACTGCCACACTACTTGGCATTACTGCAGATGAATACCTCAAGTTTGATATTCATATTCAACAAAATATTAAGAAAACCCACCAAAAGCTAGGTATGCTACATAGGAATAATCACTTTCTCTCCAACTCTACCAGGCAAACTCTGGCCTCGACTTATCTTCTTCCTTCCTTATTATATGGAGCCCCTCTCCTAACCAACCTGTCCTCCTCTATCACCCCTAAACAAGAAAACTGCTACAACAAAATCTCTAAATTTGCCTCTAAATCTACAAATACCACCCATCACTGCCTAACCCTACAATCCCTGAATTGGCTTGAACTCCCAAACTACCTAGACTATCTCCAACTCACTACTGCACATAGACTCATATTTCACCCAACAAAATGTCCCGCTCTAACTAACATCCTTCCCCCTTATACACCCAACAGAGTTCTCAGATCTGAAAATCAGAACTTAATTACTATCCATAAACCTAAACGTCCTGCTGGACAACTTCTGCTATCTTTTTCACTAGGCAAAGAATGGAATTCCCTTCCCTCCACACTAAGAACCATACCAAACTCAGAAAAATTCAAAACCCAACTATTCAAACACCTGCCCACTAAATGGAAATGTACCTGCATTCACCCAACCTAATCCAAGGGGGATCTCGCTCTGGTTCTCAAGCTCTACAACTTTCATAGTTATCTTCCTATGAGCCTATCTAAGCTCTCAACAATTTCCATAGCTGCTCTCTAAGCTCTCACCTCCTACAGTTACCCTCACACAGCCCAACCTTGTAAATATTGTAAATAGCATTCTACTGTTGATGTGTGTATGTAAAGCGTATTTGCATTTTCTTAAAAGGTTTGTATGTAAACTGTTTCCACACCTAACCCATATCTGTTTTCCTCAAATGAAACTGTGTGATCCCTACCTTCAAGCTTAATTAATTTAACTATGCATGATATTGAATGCATTTATGAGTAACTATTCTACATAAGATCTTTAATATTAACTATCATTTGTATCTAAATTGTATAATGCATCTTGGAGCTTTTCTCCCTGGGCATCCACTGAAAATGGGTCAATTCAGCCCAGTGGACTTCCCCGGTAATCAAATTGTAAGTAAATAAATAATCAAAAATTTAGGATTAGAGCATAATAAAAGAATACCCTACAGCAGGGTGTGGCTAAGTTATACTGTACCCAAAGTGAAGGTATTATTTGGTCAAGAGGGTGCAACCTGCTAGACCAAACTAATGGGTAAATATCTAGGTTACATATACCCTGCTAAAGCACATTACTATTATAAATGACAAATTATTACAAAATATTGCCATTGATTGTATAACTGAGACCATACCTCTGAACGTCTTTCCTCAGGACTCGAAGACAAAAGCTCAAAATCAGGGACAGCTTTTAATTATTGCTCTAATTCACTTTATAAGTTAGAAGAGTAACAGGCTTTGCATCAACATGCATTTTCTGGAGAATAGGTATGAAACTCTAATGTCTGAAATTATTGACTGACTGTAATCCTCAGTGATTTACCAGAAAATCAAAACATTTTTGAAGGACAGTACAAAGATGTGAGACAAAATAATGGACAATTGAGAGGTATAACTGAGACTAAGCATTGCATATGTGAAGGAGATGTTTTGTGCATGTGCATGCTCATGTACATATATAGCTACCTATATACAGAGTATCCTCACAGTTCTGTTTATACCACAGTGCATTACCTAAGATTTAATAGCACTGGGCTCATTGACTGCACAGCTGATAGTAAGTGGATCTATTATGGTTTATGTGCTTAGACTGATTTTTTTTCTTAACCAGTTGTTGCTGAGCTTACTGTTAGTATAATACTGGTGGGCCGAAAGCTCAAATATTAGTCTCTTTTTTGCTTCATAATTCTTTTTGTGAATGTATTTATTTATCTTTTAACCAGTCATAGAAGATGCTTTTAATTGTGACAGAATAGCTATGGCTAGCCACCCAGTGGTGTAAACATTAGTTGTAGATGATTGTTACTTTTATGTGGCACTCCAACCGCATGTGCAAAATGAGAATAAGGGGTTGTAGATGGATGGATCCATGGTTTAAGTTTAATATACAATGTCTAGGTGCACTGTAAGATTCTTACTTTAGTAGGCCAGTTAAGAGTATCTCAAGTTATAATCCTAGATTCTTTTTTTTTTTTTGTAATGTATATTAGGGTCTCAGAATTTGCTGCATTTAGCTTAGGTAATTAAGCAGTTAAATTGTCTGTGAAAAATTCAAATAGATTTGAGTGAATTATCCAGTTTTGGAACTTTTCCAACAATTTTATGGTAAATGTTATTGACATGACCACCAAACTCACTTGTTGAGATTCTTGAATAATTATCAGTGCACAGTAATGCTAATGCCAGACTTTTATGCTGTGTATATGCCCACAAATGATAACAATGTGATATGTGCATGGAACACTGTTCTATGAAAGATTGTACTATGCATAACTCCATAGGATCATAGGAAGTTACTAGGCTATTGGCCCTGAGGCCCTTAGAAGCCTATCCAAGAATTTAGCCCATGTTCCAACAAGTCAGCACCCTATGCCACTGACCAGCAGGGACATAGGTGGAATCCCAGGGGTGTATTTTCTGTTCCCCATCCAGTTATCCAGGTTGCGCTTAAAAAGTGTAAATGAGGTACTCTGCTTTACGTGAAGAGGGGATCTATTCCACAAAAGTGGGAGTCTCTAGGACACAAATCTGTCCTGCCAACAAGTCCTATTGATGTCACAGACCAGGTTGAGATCATGCCTCAACACTCTAAAAATAAAACGTTGTGTAATGTGATCATTTCATATAGCAACCTGAGTATCTATTACCGGAATAAAAATTCCCATGTCATAGATAAAAACTAACCAGCTGAAGTACTGCCAATGTTTATACTTTTGTCTACTGAAACCATGACTGAAACATATTTCATGGACTGCACAGTAACTCAGGGGTTAAAATCTCTACCTCACACCTTTAGTGTCTAGTGTTTAATCCT
This sequence comes from Protopterus annectens, assembly GCF_019279795.1. Taxonomy (NCBI): domain Eukaryota; kingdom Metazoa; phylum Chordata; order Ceratodontiformes; family Protopteridae; genus Protopterus; species Protopterus annectens. The sequence continues at coordinate 1,530,259,970 of NC_056737.1, read as the reverse complement.
TATTTCTGGCTGCTGTCCCTATGGAAGTGTATGCGTTTCCCTGTGTTTTCATAGATTTTGACTGGGTAACATGCTTTCTTCCACTGTGTCAAAAACATGCTGGCTGTCCACATATTTTGTATGTAATCTTGCCCTTATGGCATGCTCTAGCCAAAAAGAGACTTACATCCATCTATCTATCTATCTATCTATCTATCTATCTATCTATCTATCTATCTATCTATCTATCTATCTATTTATGTGTCTATCTCTCTATCAGAACTTTGCAAAATAAGTGTCCCACTGAGCACATGGCACATTTTCAGGGGAGACCTGGGGGTCAAAGTTTCCAAATAGAACAATCACAAAAATATTAGTACCAATGGTACAATTCTTAACATCATTAGAACATGAACAGGCAGTTATCCAGGTCATAATTTACAAGCACAAGTCATTACTCACTGTCTTATAGAGTCCAAAAAGGGCATGAAATATATAGCATATGAAATATTTAGCATAATATGTTGGGTGCAGGTCTATATCAATTTGTTGAATGGCTATCCAACCATTCATTGAACACCTATTTAGTGAAGCTGCTGTTCATCGAACGGCACATTTTAAGTAGGGCAAACAATTGGTTGGCCAACTGAGCAATGCAAAAAAAAATAAACAAATAAAATGTAAAACCTGCCAAGGTAGGGAGCTATGCCCCCACACCCCCAATGTGGGGGGCTATGCCCCCCACACCCCCCTAACTAAATATACCAACTCCAAAATGCACTATAGTGTGGAAAAGGGCAAATTCCAGATGGTAGCCAACTGCTGGTTTGCCCTAGTTAAAATTTGACATTCGATGAAGAGCAGCTTCGCTAAATAGGTTTTTGATGAATGGCCATTCAATAAAATAATATAGACCCAGTGGATGCAGTGGCTAGGTGTCATTCTGCTTAGCATTTTTTTTCTTCAAGGAGTCATTCCTCCATACCAGTTGACTGTCAAGCCTTCAACTTCTAGTTTTGAGTCCATTTATTTCCATGATATTAGGGAAGCCCTAACACAGGGGAAGGGATCATGAGAGGTATTCAGAGAAGTTATTGTACAAGCAGACATTGAATGGTTTGTAGCTTTGCCTGTATTTGCAGATGCTGGTTACTGGGGCATTTCTAATGGCCAAATCTCCACCACTGGGTGACTGAGGTGAGCATCCATTATGTCCTGCTCACTGCATGTACTAGTAAGACTACTATCAATGGCTTGTTAGCAACAAGCCTATGTCTCCCCATCTTTGTGCTTTTTGATTGCCTTTGAGTCTTCACATCCTGGTGGCTGAATGGCAGACTGGGAACCCCTTCCACTACTTCCCCCAGGAGAGGCAAGCCAGTGTCAGCAGCTCACTCCTGTCCTCCTCTAGCTGGATCCTTCAGCATTTGAGCCAGTAGTCAGACTCAGATTATCTGTGTCATAGACAGAGCTTTATGGCTTTATCCTTCTATTCCCCAGAGCTAGGCTTTTGGCAATTTTAGTATGCATTTGGTATCATGATGTGAACTCATAAAGAAATTTTATAGGTGAAGGAGGAATTCAGTTTTCCGGTAAAGAATTCCACAAGGTATGTATGGATTATGATGCAAAAAAGAAAGGTGTTGGAACTGCATAAACTCCAAGGGGGAGGGATTACCAATTGAGGAGGTTAGACAAAGTAACAGGAGCATCTCACTGGAGAAAGGCATGGGCATGGAATAACTGAGTACAGATCAGCCTGTCAGTTGGGTCAGCCAATCAAGCTGTTGCAAAACAGTATACTGATGGGAAACACACTCTACTCCCAGGATGAATCTTGAATGTCTATCGTATACAGAGCTGAGTTTACTGATGTCTGTTTAGCTAGGATTAAGCAGGATGCAACTGTTTTACAGAAACAATAAAGAACTGCACTGATAACTGTACTTTTAGACACGGGAGTGAAGAAACACAAAAGATACCAACTCTCAACGAGTGCAAAGGGATCTGCATAGAGAATGACATTGCCTCATGAAGTAGAAAGCCTAGAAAAATTCCCTCATTCATGGTTGCAAAACTTCTTGCTAGCACATAGAATAGTGTTGATTTCAAAGGGTTGAAAGGATGATTGCAGTGTGGTGCCACTCTGTGAGGGAGATGCAAGAGTACACTAAAAAGGATTGTCAGTACTTTGAACAATAGGAGGGCCATTGCAGTGTTGTCACATTTCATTTACAAAGAGGCAAAACAGGATCACAACAAATACAGAACCCTGGGATACACCAGCTGTCAGTGCTTTTACAGAAGAAAGACTGTTACTGAACTTTACCACATTAACAGTGGTAGATTTAGGCACCCCCCTGCACAAACCTGCCTTATATTTTTGCTCTGTCCCTCGTAAATATTTTTGATTTTCTGTTAAATAATAAGGATTACAGTTAGTAATGCCAGACAGTAAAGTTTCATGTATCTATCATTCAGAAAATGCAATTCTGAATCACTGAGGAGTTAGTAATCTTAGTTATTTACAACATGCATTTGTTGAACTGAGGCTGTCTATTATTAAAATGATTGGTCCTGCTGTCTGGTGTTGCACTTCAATAAAATACATTAATGTGACCAATGTAATCTTTTTTTTTTTTTTTTATCTTGGCATGGTCAAACCAAATAATTTGTGTATAGAATTGTTCTGTGGATAAACTGAGTGGCCCTGCTGTTTGTTTCTATAATTCTGGCTTTACAGCTGATGTGGATTTGGTTGAAGCAAGCTGGAATAAAAGTTGTGACTACTATTTCTGAGAAAGAAAAAATACATTAATGGAACTTTTTTATCTTGGCAGTGTCAAATCAGACACTTTAGGTACACAATGCGTACAGAGGCTGTCTGTTGAAATTACTAGCCCTGCTGTTTGCTGTTGTTATTCTGGTTTTGCAGGACTTATGTCTATTTGGATGAAAAAACTAGAATACAAGCTGAGTCTATAGTTTGTGCATGACAAAGTACATTAGTGTAACCATTGCTAAACTTTTGAAATGTCAGGGCCTGCTATAGTGAGTCCTAAAACATGGAGACTGAATGGTAAAAAAGGTGGACTTACATATAGCAAGTCCAAGATGGCCATTTCTCAGAATATTCCCTTTTTTCAGAGGTATGGGGATCTCACAGTTGGTATATATACATTTGGGGAGTATGGGGTGGAGTGGGGCTTGCACCCTACAAAAAAAGGTTAAAGGAGAAAAGTAATGTTCAATATTCGCTCTTCTTCAGGCAATTTAAAGTGATGACATTTCAATAGTAACCATTACTTTCATCACAATTAGATAATTGAGGTGCATACAATCAACAAAATGGCTGTAACTGCTTGGTACGGGAGGCTGTCTATAAAATTAAAATGAACTAATGCAGACCTCTCATTTTCGCAGAATGTCCAGGTTTTGTCTCATATTTTTAGTCTATTCCTCATATAATGTGTGTTTTTCTGGCAAATCACTGAGGGCTGACATCACTAAATAATGACTTACATTTGAGTTTCAGACCTCATATCCTTTAGAAAATGCATGCTAACACAAATCCTGTTATTCTAACAATTTTCTAATGTATAACACAAATTCTGCTATTCTAGCAACTTTCTAAGTTTATAAGTGCAATATTTAAAATCTGTCCCTATTTTCTGGCCTTTTATTTTAAGCTTTGTCCCAATTTCTTGTGTTAAGAGGTTGAGAGATATAACCTCATGTTCAGTTTATACAGTCATTAATTTGTGTCTTTATAGAATTAATACATGCAGTTGTGATAAGTGAATTGGATTCTTTTACTGTCGCTATTGCTTGAGTGAATCCATGTTAAGATACATTCAGAGTTCTCTGATTTTGCAGACTGTCACTTATTTTGCCTTATATTTTAGTCAGCTTCCTGTAAAACGTGGTTTTCTGATAAATTATTGAGGGTTGTAGTGACGAAATATTGACAGGAATTTCAGGTTCATACTTCAGGCCCTTCAGAATTATACAATGTAAGGTTGTCTTAGAAGGTCTGGCCTGGATATATGTGAAAGGAAACAATCATTAATTGCCATTTCACAGGGCTTGGTTCTCTGGTTGAACACTTGGCTGTGGTTTATTCTGTGTATAGTCTGCATGACCTTCTTGTCCCTATGTGTGTTTTATGTGGGCACTCTGGTTCTATCAACATCTCAAAGACATGTCATAGGTGAATTGGTGATCCTCCATTTTGCCTCAAAAATAAGCATGCTGTGTGCATGTGGGTGTGTTTGTGTGTGTGTTGAGGTACATACATAACTTTTTGGATAGCAGTAAAAATAATTATTAAGTAATTATCTTTCAAAATGTATACAGAAACTATATTACAGAGCATTTAGAACCTGAGATCTTCTGGGGCCACAGTGATCCCCATACCCACAGTTGTATAAGTGGATTTTGACACAGACTTAGTAGAGAGGCCCTCATCTTTAGCACCTACCTTGGGTATCATGTTGTCTAAAACTGGCCCTACTTAGAAGTGTGCTCAAAAGGCTGCTGTGGCTTACTTAGGGATAAGGACAGTGTGGTTGTTATTTTTTCCTAACTTTACTCACAGACATTAGTGGTTTGCAGAGAAGATCACTATAGCTTACCTAGAGGCAGTAGGCTATGTAAGAATTTACAAGTGAAGACATACATACAGGTAGTGATTGTTTGGGGAGGCAGGAGTAAGGATTCATGCTATGTATCTATGGTTGACAGCATCAAGTTGAAATATGTTAGTGTGGCATTTTGCTGGCTCACTTTTATCCCAGTCTGATATCAGAGTGGTTCAGAGAAGGTGAATATGTTTTGCAGGTAGAGGAGATAAGGCATTCTGTTTATAAGTATGATAGCAACAATATAGAAAATATGATTGTGGTCATTTATGCTTTTACTTTCATCCCAAGATAACACCATAGAGTTGCATAGAAGGTGACTCTTTTGGGGAGGGGGGCTAGAGAAGTAGGCACATATTATTTATACATCCTTGCAATCATTTTTCTTTTTAATTTATTGGGGAATGCTGTTTTCCTTGGTTTGAATATTAAACCCTTGGCAAAATGTATTTCCTTTCTCAGTCAAGATTTTTATTCAGGCCATATATGGATCAAAACGTTAGAAAAAAGCTCTAAAATGCATTTTGGATTATTTAGAATCTCTGGCAGTTGGGGATCAACTGGCTCCCCGTCTTCCCAGCTTAATACAGTTAGTTTATTGTAGTCTGTTGCTTGGTGCACAGGATTAATGAGCTGTTAATGAGATGTTTCATGTGGTCCAGTAGTTCAGGGATCCCCTCAGCCTCTATAGTTTGTGTGACTCTGATCAAGTGACTTAAACCGAACATGTTCCTTGCTAAGTCTGTAAACTATCCATGGAGATCAGTGATCTACCCTTATAAACACAAACAAACAAACAAACAAACAAACAAACAAACAAACAAACAAACAAACAAACAAACAAACAAACAGGCAAACAAATAAAATAAATGAAATAACATAACACAAAGTAAAATAAATAGTCTTGGCCAGACAAAGTGTGTTGAAAGAACTGAAGAAAAAAGCTAAAGAGTAATACAAGATATGGAAACACAATAAATATGTCAGTCCAGATGGTGTAGGGATCCCAAGGTAGGGGGTCAAGAAAGCAAAATAAGCAAGAATTATCAGTTTTGACTAAATTTCATATCAATAATTATTGATGCCCCTTACACCTTTAATGGGTGTGGATTTGTAAATATGCAGAATATGAAAAGAAAATGATGTGTGAGTATACCTAGAAGGGACTGCTGAGGTTTCTGTTTAGTCAGGAGTAGTACTCCCATCCATACCTGTTCTGGATCTGCTACTGTTATTCAGAAGTAGGGTTATTTTATTGCTTTATGCAAATACACTAGACAAGCAGGTGGAACTGAAAGCTGCTCTCATTTTAGCTGCATTAATGTGCATATTGGTCAGTTCTTTAAATTGAACTGCACTTTTGCACCACCACCCCCATCTTTCATACAGGGACAGTCTTTATAGTTCCACAAAAGAAAAAATTAAAATGAACTTGAGCTAGCTGTTCATGTAAGTGCAGTGGTCACACTGACTCAGCAAGTCAGCCAGTGAAGCAGCTACTAGGGACAGAAATAGCAGCAGTTGGTGAGAGGTTTTTTTTTTAATCTTAGGAAACAACCAGATACGGGGAGTGGATAGTGCTACAGAGCATGAATAACTTTAATACCTTTCAGGTATCCCTGATTTTGTTTCCAATTTTGGCCTGTTCCTCATAAAATGTATAGTTTTCAGGCAACTCAATAATTAAATCAGTTAAATATTGTAGTAGACAGGGTTGCAGTCACTAAACAAGGAAAGATTATTTGGGTTTCACACTTCTTATCCTTCAGAAAATGCATCTACATGCACAACCTGTTTATTCTTGCAAGTTTCTAAATATAAGAGCACTACTTAAACCTTTGACCCTAATTTTGGTGTTTTGATTTCCTATATTTTTTTGTCTTTGTCCCTGATTCTTGCACTAAGTGGTTGGGAGATATAAATCAAATGTATTACTTTGGCCCTTTTATTTTAGTTTTTATTTCAAAAGAACTGGATATCTGAGATGTACTCAGACAATGTAACTATAATTGCTGAGGTTGCCGTGTAGGAACATAACTAACTGTCATTGTTTGCTCATTATTCTGGCTTTGCAGGACAAATGAGATTTGTGTGAAGCAACTTTGAATACTTTACTGTGTGGATGCTGTTTGTAAAAAAGTTCAAATTCGTTATATGACCAATGGTCTTTACCACAGTCAGATGTCTAAAGTATTTACAGAAGTCACTATAACTGTTACTTGAGGATTAGAGCTGTCTTTGGATGAACATAACTGACTATCTTGACATTTGCTCAGTTTAAACAGTTACTAATTTGGCTTTGGATGACTAGTGGGCATTTGTCTGAAGTAAGATGGAACATTTTGTATGATTACTATATGTTTGTGCAAAATAGATTGCTATAACATTTTTTCACTACAGTCAGATATCTGAGGTGTAGACAGTGAGCAAATTGCCTTTAATTGATGGCTATGGATTTCATTTGTGGGTAAAAGTGACTTAACCTGTTGTTAAATCACTGTTAACACCCAATGTATGGTAAAACTAGTATTACTATGGCTTATGTTTGCATATGCATACGGGTGTGGGGTTGCAATATATTTTGGAATAACAAATTATCCATAATTTATTTTACTTTCCATCACAGTCAAAGATCTGAATTGCACATGATAAGTGTCTGTCGTTGGTGGCCTGTAGGAGAGGGATGTGTGTGAAAGCAATTGATCACTGACAAAATGGCACAGTGAGTAGTGTTGCCATCCCACAGCACTTGTCATTGGTTGAGTTCTTGGCTATGGCTTCATCTCTGTGGAGTTTGTGTGTCCTCCCTGTCTCTTTGAAGGATGACCCACATGCTCTTGTTTCCTCTAGTACCCGAAAGGCATGCCATATGCGAATTGACATTCCTCCAATTTGTCTGTAGGTAAGCACGCAGCATAGTCATTATTTCTTTAACTTTCTTCACACTAAGTCTTCAGATATGAGTGCAGATGGTCACTATAGCTTATCTAAGAGCAGTACACTTTCAAGGAACAGAATGTTAGAATGTATTACTGTGATTTTTTTTCACTTTAACTGCAATCAGACATTAGTCATGTATACAGATGTCTGTCCTTTTGGGGTTGGGTAAGGAGGTAAAGAAGCATGCTGATGTTAGAGGGGTACACAGAAGTTGGCTAAGTTTTGGGGATGGTGTGAAGTGGCATGCTGTGCATAGTATCTGATGAAGTTCCATTCCAAATAAAACAGGAATGAAAGTGCTAAATCCTATTGCAGTTGTTTGTAGTTGTTACAGATGTGATAGAGCCTGTACACAAAGTTTATTGTTTTATGTCCTTGAGAATGAACACTGTTCGTACTTAAGTCAATGGGTCCTGCTACATATCCTGCACTAATTCTACCAATGCTTCTAGGACTTTGAACCATGGCAGGACTGCACAAATCATCTTTCTTGGGACATTGTCATATGCTTTCTCTAGGTCTAGGAATGCCCAGCTGGACTCTTTCTTCATTTCTAGCCTTTTGTCAACTATGTGTCTCATTGCAAACATTGGGTCAGTTGTTCTGCATCCTGATCTGAATCTGAACTGCTCATCTCCCATCTTACTTTCTACTACTCTGTGTATTTCTTAATCACCCTCTCCAGAACTTTCATACAGTGTGATAGGAGTTTGATACCTGTCTACTGACCACACTTGTGAATATCCCCTTTGTTCTTGAATACTGGCACTAGTATGCTTATTCTCCAGTAATCCTTTCTCTCTATACTGCTTTGACTACCCTCAGGAACCAGTTCTCCCCATCTCACCCAACACCTTTATCATATCCGCTGTATCTTCATCTGAGCCTGCTCCTTTCCCTTACTTCATTTTCCTTAGTGCTGTTATTAATTCTTCTAGGGTAGGTTCCTCTTTTTCTTTCATCATAGGCTGCATCTGGAGCAGTACTGCTTCTGTGTGGTTTTCTATTCAAAACCTGCAGGAAGTACTCCTTCCATTTGCATTTGATGTCCTTTGGAATGGTGAGCAGGGTGTTGCTGGCATCCCTTATGAAGGGTATCTGACTATCTTCTTTATCTTTGTATCATTGTCTTGCAAGCCAATAGAGTTTCTTTGTGCCATCTACTGATTCACTTTCCAGAAGTTGGTAGAGTGCCCCTGATGCCTTATTCTTTGCTATTGCAACTCCTCTCTTAGTTGCTTTGTCAGCCAGCCAGTATTTCTTTCTAGCTTGGTCTATCATTTCTATTTCCCACTTTACCTGCACTCCTTTATTTTGATGACTTCCTGGACTATTGCATTCCACCACCAGTTTTCCTTATTTAGCTTATATCTATACTTTGCTCAGCCTCATATCTTTTTTTTAATATTCACACATGTTGTTTTGAGGCAGTGCCATTCTTCTTAACTCCACCCATTTCCTCTTCTTGAGGAGCTGAAGTCTTGAGTAATGCATTGAACTGTTGTTCTTTCTCTCCAGCCAACTTACAGGTATTCATCCTGGTCTCTGTTGACCTTACAGATTTCTATGATCACTGCTTGCAGCTGATTGTGACAACCAATGGTTTATGCTGCGGGGTGACTGTTTCACTGAAGATGACTTTGCAATTGCTGATTCTACTCCCCTGCCCTTTCCTTACTCGGAGGAAGTCTACCTGAGTTGCATATTGACCACTCTTGTATGTGATCTTGTGATTGTCTCTCTTGCTGAACTATATGTTGGCTACCATCAATCCATTTACCAGACAGAAGTCTAGAATGGTGTGTCCTTTGAAATTCCTGTTACTCCAGTCATGTAGCGACAGGCAGTCCTCATATCCTGTTCAGTCTGCCTCAAAATGTGGATTCAAGTCCCCCATTATAATCACTGATTCATGTTGTCCAGCTTTATCTAGTAAATCCCGAAACTGCTGCCTGAATGCATTCTTTTCTTCAGTATCATGGTCCTGCTATGGGGCTTAGGCTGAGATTATGAATAGTGCGCTGTCCTTACCCTGCAGTCTGATTGCCATGAGTCTGTCACTAAGTCTGATGACATCCCTCACTGTTGTGGTTTGCTGCACTGCCCTTATACCTTTTCTCCTGGATACATAGGATGTTCATCCTGTTCTTTATCATCACATCATCCACTTCTAAGATTCATCCTGTCAGCGAGTGTGTGTGTGTGTGTGTGTGTGTGTGTGTGTGTGTGTGTGTGTGTGTGTGTGTGTGTGTGTGTGTGTGTGTATATATATATATATATATATATATATATATATATATATATATGGGTCATCTTCATTTCATCAACAGTTGATTTCACTGACAACTAAGTCAGCAGGCCCAATTCACTGAAACTTCATTTCACTGGCACTTCATTTCACTGACATTCATTTCATCGACAATGATATATGGCCTATTCTCCACTGTAGAGCGACCTCGGAGTTAGAATATATAGTAAGGGAGGTGTGGGGGGCACAGTCCGCAACAATGGGGGGTGTGGGGGGCGAAGCCCCCCACATATCATAAACGTTTTAGAGTATACAGATGCATTCTTACAAGTGCAATGAATAACTATTACCAAAAAAAACATTATAGAACCTCAGTATGTGGGGGGCTGTGCCCCCCACCCCCCTTACTATATATTCTAACTCCAGGGTCACTCTACAGTGGGGAATAAGCCATATATCATTGTTGATGAAATGAGTATCAGTAAAATGAAGTGTCAGTGAAATAAAGTTTCAGTGAATTGGGCCTGCTGAATTGAGTGTCAGTGAAATGAACTGTCGATGAAATGAAGGTGATCCATATATATATATATATATATATATATATTTATTTATATATATATATATATATATATATATATATATATATATATATATATATACATATATATATATATATATATATATATATATATATATATATGTGTGTAGAGAAAGAGGGAGAGAGAGAGAGAGAGAGAGAGAGAGAGAGAGAGAGAGAGATCCTATGTGGCCACCCAATTAGCTTGTCTTCAAGGTCTAATAGACCTTGGATGCAATATGCACATCAAAGCCCTTGGCTGTACCACAGAAAAGCAGTTCTTGAAATGAAGAAGGAAATTTCAGCTTATTTAACTAAGAATTGTAATTTTTATCTTCTGGGTTCTCTTTAGCTGACCATCTAGTTCATTCTTCCATTCCCACTGGTTACCACTGTTGCCAGCAAGGGCAAGAGTCAGGTAGTTCAGGGTAGTTCTGGGGTGTCATTCTGTGTAGCTCTAAATTTCCTGTATTTTATACTTGCCGTACTCTTGATTTTTGCTAATGAGCATGTGAGATACTTGTAGTGGAGTCATGTAGGGTGTATGTGTGGACACTCCTCGTGTCACCCTGATAGGCTTCCTATGTGCTCTGCTCTGACAGCATGCACCTGAAGAGCTGATGAACAGTCACTGACAGGTGTCACTGATAAATTGGGATTTATCCAAATCCTTTTGTGAGGAAGGCAAACTGATTTTTCGATACTTAGCCTTCCCTCCATCAGTTCCAGTCTTCTTCTTCTTTCGGCTGCTCCCATTAGGGATCACCACAGCAGATCAACTGTTTCCATTTCTTCCTGTCCTCTGCATCTTGCTTTGTCACACCAACCATGTCCTCTCTCACCACATCCATAAACCTTATCTTAGGCCTCCCTCTTTTCCTGTCACCTGGCAGCTTTATCCTTAGCATCTTTTTCCCAATATTTTATTTTTATTTTATTTTATTTTACATTTGTTAACCGGGGGTGTCTGACTGAGCCGAAAAGGCCCTTTTTCAGCAGAGGCCCGGGGAGAAAAGCTCCACAAAGAAAAATTACAGACACATTTAGTTATTTAGACATAATCAGTATACACACAAATTACAAGAGACATGTTTTTACAGTGGCATGCTGCACAAACAGTTACAGTGGAGAGAACAATCAAAAAAGATATTAATTTTAAAAATAAAGATAAGTAATAGATTTGTGGTGTACAGCTGAACTTTGGAATGTAGGTAGAATACATACATAGTACTCAGGTACAGTACATACATTGTAGATTAGCCAGTGTTTGTGAGTAAGATTGAAAAACTATTATAAATTGCTCTAGATTTAGTATGCATATGTTATCCGCTTTCACTAGCCTGGGGAGCAATCATGGCACTGCCAACTTTGCTTGAGATGTTGCCTGATGAGGTCTTTAAAGGAGGCTTTGGATGATGTGTTTTGAATGCTAGTAGGGACAGAGTTCCATTTTTTTAGCCACCGAACTACTATATAGTGCATCCCCAAAGCTATTGTAGCTGTTGGTGACTTCTAGTAGTAGTTTGCTTGATGATCTAAGAGGCCTTTTGGCTGAGCGATGTTGTACTAGGTTTTTGAGGGCAGGACACTTATTTGGGAGGTAATAGATAGAATGACAGAGGCAGGGACTCTGCATCCCTCCTCAGCACATGTCCAAACCAATGTAATCTTGCCTCTCTGGCTTTGTCTTCAAACCTTCCAACCTGGGCTGACCTTCTAATATACTTATTCCTAATCCTGTCTATCCCCATCACACCCAGTGCAAATCTTAACATCTTCAACTCTGCCACATCAAGGTCTGACTCCTGCCTTTTTGTCAATGCCACTGTCTCCAACCCATATAACATAGCTGGTCTCACTACCCTCTTGTAGACCTTCCCTTTCACTCTTACTGGTACTTGTCTGTCACAAATCCCTCCTGACACTCTTCTCCACCCACTCCATCCTGCCTGTACTCTCTTCTTCACCTCTCTTCCACCCTCACCATTACTCTGAACTGTTGATCCCAAGTACTTAAACTCATCCACCTTCCCCACCTCTACTCCCTGCATCCTCACCATTCCTCTATCCTCACTCTCATTCACACACATATATTCTGTCTTAGTCCTGCTGAACTTCATTCCTCTTCTCTCTAGAGCATATCTCCACCTCTCCAGGGTCTCCTCCACCTATTCCCTACTCTCACTACAGATCACAATGTCATCTGCAAACATCATAGTCCACAGGGACTCCTGTCTGATATCGTCTGTCAACCTGTCCATCACCACTGCAAATAAGAAAGGGCTCAGAGCTGATCCTTGATGTAATCCCACCTCCACCTTAAGCACATCCGTCACTCCCACCGCAGACCTCACCGCTGTCACACTACCCTCGTACATATCCTGTACCACTCTTACATTCTTCTCTGACACTCCTGACTTCCTCATACAATGCCACAACTCCTCTATAGGCACCCTGTCATATGCTTTCTCTAAATCCACAAAGACACAATGCAACTCCTTCTAACATTCTCTGTACTTCTCCATCAACTCTCTCAGAGCAAACATCGCATCTGTAGTGCTCTTTCCTGGCATGAAACCATACTGCTGATCACTAATCATTACCTCATTTCTTAACCTAGCTTCCACTACTCTTTCCCATAACTACATGCTGTGACTGATCAGTTTAATCCCTCTGTAGTTACTAGAACTCTGCACATCACCCTTATTCTTAAAAATCGGTATTAAAAACACCTTTTCTCCATTCCTCAGGCATCCTCTCACTTTCCAAGATTTCATTAAACAATCTAGTTAAAAACTCCACTGCCATTTCACCTAAACACCTCCATGCTTCCACAGGTATGTCATCTGGACCAGCAGCCTTTCCGTTCTTCATCCTCTTCATAGCTATCCTTACTTCTTCCTTGCTAATTCACTGCACTTCATGATTCACTATCCACACATCATCCAACCTTTTTTCCCTCTCATTCTCTTCATTCATCAACCCCTCAAAGTGCTCTTTCCATCTGCTCAACACACTCTCCTCGCTTGTGAGTATGTTTCCCTCATTATCCTTTATCACCCTTACCTGGTACACATCTTTACTAGCTCGGTCCCTCTGTCTAGCCAATTGGTACAGGTCCTTTTCTCCCTCCTTAGTGTCCAACCTTTTATACAACTCTTCATACGCCTTATCCTTAGCCTTCGCCACCTCTCTCTTTGCCATGCACCTCATCTCCTTATACTCTTGTCTACTTTCTTCATCTCTTTGACAATCCCACTTCTTCTTCGCCAACCTCTTTCTCTGTATACTCTCCTGTACGTCTTCATTCCACCACCAGGTCTCCTTGACCTCCTTCCTCTTTCCAGATGTCACACCAAGCACCTTTCTAGCCATCGCTCTTACTAGCCCTGCTGTAGTTACCCAGCTATTCGGTAACTCCACTGCCACCCAGTGCCTGTCTTAACTCTTCCCTGAACATCACCTCACAATTACCCTTTTTTCATTTTCCACCATTTGATCCTTGGTGCTGCCCTCACACTCATCCTCCTCTTCTTGATCACCAATGTCATCCTACAAACCACCATCCTATGCTGCCTAACTACACATTCCCCTGTCACCACTTTACAGTCTCCAATCTCCTTCAGACTGGCCCTTCTACATAAGATGTAATCCATCTGTGTGCATCTTCCTCCACTCTTGTATGTCACCCTGTGCTCCTCCCTCTTGTTAAAATATGTATTCATCACAGCCATATCCATCCTTTTTGCAAAATCCACTACCATCTGACCTTCTGCATTCCTTTGCTTAACACCATACCTACCCATCACTTCCTCATCCCCTCTGTTCCCTTCACCAACATGCCCATTGAAATCTGCTTCAATCACCAGTCTTTCACCCTTGAGTACAGTCATCAGTTCCAGTACTGCTACTTAAAAACTGGGTCATTTGGGCCACAGTCATGAATTTATCTCTCAGTGTTTCATCTTAGTTTTGAGCCATCTATGAATTATGTCTTCCACAAAAAAAAAAAAAAAAAAAAAAAAACTGAGATAGTGAACAAACATTAGGAAATCTTGGCTTATCAACCCCTTGTCTGATTATATTAGAGGAATGGTCTAATACATAGATTGGCAAAAACATAAACTACAAAACATTGTCCACAGTTTCTTCAGGTGCTTCGAACGTGTCAACAAGTAAATGCATTTATGAGCAGTAAGTTACTGATAAGGTCTGCTATACCTGCCTTTCTCCACCAAGTCCACTTGACATAATCATAATATCAATATCTTGATAAGTTTGCTGTTGGGGAAAATACTAAATGTAAGGGTACTCTTGAACTGCTAATAGCTGGACAGCAAATTGTCCGTGACAAGCTTACTACTGTTGACATTTTTGATGTGATAAGCTTTCTGCTCTGAGACAGCTTTACTCTTACTCTTACTCCCCTCCTCCCAGCCCCTTATCCTCTGAATGAACAGTTTTTGCACATGAGGCCTGTTGTTTCCTGTGCAGCCACCATAAACTATTCTTATTTAATATATTGCGCTCTTTTGGAAAAATAATTTTGTAGAACAGGCTGTTACTGGCTTCATAATAATTGATACTCCTTTTTCACCAGGTTACACAACCATTTAAATTAAACAGCAGAATAATTGCATAATGACTTTCCAAAGACATGCAGAAGGTGGATTGGACATTCTAAATTGCCCGTAGGTGTGCGAGTGAGTGGTACGGATGAACTACTGCAGTAGGGCTAGCCACCTGGTGGTGTAAACCTTGGCTCAAGGTAATTATCACTGTTGCAGTGACACCCCGACCCCATGTGCAAAAATGAAAAAAAGGAGTAGAGGATGGATGGATGGATGGATGGATGGATGGATGGATGGATAGATGAATATTTTTAAAGAAGTACCCATTGCAGCACTCTGAAACAAAGAGGTGTTTTCTTAATATTACTGTAAAAATGTGGAGAAAAATATATGTAGAACTTTGACAGATCCAGAACATCACCTTTAACCCAGCCCATGACTGATCTTCCATCTTTATGCAACAGAAACAGATATTGCATAACTTAAAATTAATACAAAACTACCACCTCCAAGGCAGAGAGAAAGTCCACCTCCTTCTCTGTCTACCTCAGATAACCCTGGGACTTCAAACACCCATCATCCTGTGATTGCTGCTCCAGTTTTCCTACCATTCATACACATGCAGTTTATGTTAAATTATGAGCCTTCATCAGCTAAATGGAAAATATGCTGCACGATTAATTGTTATTATTGTTTGAACAGCAAAACTGCTGATTTACAAACACTGAACCATTTAATTTACTCAACTGCAGAAACAGTTGAAAAATATATATATATATATATATATATATATATTTTTTTTTGCAGATGGCAAACCTCCATGCACTCCTCATCCCTCACTGTAAGATCATACAATAGTGGGGAAAAAGGAAAACTTTTTGATCCCCTCAGTATGAACAAAAAAAAAAAAAAACTTCACCAACTGTTTGGTGAATCATGAATGGACTCTAATATTTGCCAATTTAATTTTTAATTAAAAGTGCATTCAACAGAATGTACTGGCACCTTCTTCCTATAGGTCTAGTTTTAACTTAATTTTATTTTGGTTACACTTTAGATACTCAGAAGGTTGAGTACATATATGCAGAAGGCATTAAAAGTCTGAAACTACAGAAAACAGTGCAGTTTGTCTTAATTCTGCCATTACAGAAGAAAGGAACATTTCTGAGATTAGAGTTACAATGGACAGTGTGGTATTCATAGTCCAGGACTTTGCAAGTGTGTAACAGTCATGACCGAACAGTGGTGCTACACAGATATGCAAACAAGGGTAGCAAAATACATTTACAATGAATATGGAAAAGCAAAACAATTTCTATAAACACACCCACTTTTCACAAAGGAGCAATCAGGATAAAGTTCATCCTTTCAAAATTGTGAATTACTCCGCAAAATCATTAAGTTTTATATGCTGTAGCATATTGTAGGCAAGTGCGGCTGAAGGCAGTCAAACTCAAAACACTTTAGGAAAAACTGCAGATATGGTATCCTCTTGTGGACATCCTGATGGCTTCATTTAAGATTAGAAAGGGGGTGATAGGACAGATTGAAAAAAGGTGGCAGAAAACAAAGAGGTGAACACATAATCATCTCAATTACCTCCAACTTACTGCTGCACACAAACTAATTTTTAAACCCACTGCTTGCCCTGCACTATCTAATATCTTGCCCTTCTACACTCCTCTCAGGCCCCTAAGATCAGGCCACCAAAATCTTCTTTCAGTATATAAACCTAAACGACCACCTGGCCACCTCTTCCTTTCTTATACTATAGCAAAAAAATGGAACTTGCTTCCTCCCCTTCTAAGAGTCACTACAAGCTATGAACAATTCAAATCTCTTCGCCATTCTCACCTCTCCCAAAACTGGAAATGTAATTGTATACTTCCTACCTAGATCCCATTACATCCCAGTTCCAATTTTCTCCCTCTTGTCCCTCTTCTTCCAACTCTCTCCTCAGCTCCCCACCCTCTACTTCTTTATCTCCTTTCTCTCCCCTGCTTAAACTCTCTATATATTCCTTTTACATCCTCTCCTCCCCACTGCCTACATGCCTATACTCACAAATGTATCTTTTACCTTTTTCATAAGATGTACTTTTTCTACTCAAAAATAAAATGAATCTTAGCCTAACTGTTCTTTTTTATCTTCCTCCTGGCATCTCTTCTCCTTTAAATTCTTTGTACCTCCTTTTTCCTACACTTCTCCTCTGATTTACTTCTATTGCATTTCATATCTATGTATAATTTCTTTTTTTGTCTCTCTCTTCTATGCTAACAATACAATTGTATAACAATTGTTATTTTTTGTATGGAGATTGTTAAATGTGCTATGTTTTTGGAAATTGTTAAATGTGCTATGTTTTTAGGACACAGAGCCTTATGTGTGTAATGTATTTGTAATTTGGAGCTTTTCTCCCCAGGCCTCCACTGAAAACGGGCTTTCGGGCCCAGTGGACTTCCCCAGTTATCAAACAGGAAATAAATAAATAAATAAATCAAGAATGTTTGTGCTGTAGAAGGTGGGTGAGGATGGGTGCTATGTTTATCTAAGGTGATAGATTCCCCCTATTTTTTCAAATTTTTTATAAGAGTATAGTGTGGATGGGAAATAGGGAAGAGGGTGAAGGACAAACAGTAAAGAAAGAAGGGATGAGGAAGTACCAACTGGAATCCCAGTTCACAGAGTCTCAAACACATCCACTGCCAGATGGTCTTGCAGTGGAGGGCCCTGATGTTGAGGGGGTAGGGGCCTGCGTTGGAGTGGTGGTTGGCACCAACTGGGTTAGCGTGTCTTCTACATGCTGAACAGAATCTTTGACTGGCTGAATTCTGCTGTCCATGACCTCTATCAGTATATCCTCAACCAAATTCCGAAACTCACTTTCTGTGAGACTTGACAGACTTGCCACATGCTGGAGTGCCTGAAGGATCTGTGCCTCCACCCTTGCAAGGACTTCCCTGGACAGGCAGAGGGCTATCTGTCCTAGCCTGGGAGGTACATGCCTGGTCTGCTCCTGAGGGATTTGAACCTGTATAAAAAAGAAAAAAAATGACATAGAAGCAAAACAAAAAAGGAGAAAGAAATGCATTTCCAAAAAGAGAAAAAAAAGGGGTGGGAAGAGACAAGACACAAAAGCACAATGAAGCCACACAGTACTGTTTTAATGCAATTCAACAATATACTATTGAAATATGTAGTAAAAAATCATTATTGAAGTAAAACTTGTGTATGGGAAGTGCTTTTGGCTATATTTGGGGTAGTGATTAGGGATGTGCTTCTGTACTTGGGAAGAATGTAAGTGTAGTGCTTATGCATACATGTGATAAATTGAAATGGCAAGGGCTTTTATCTTTTGGAAAGAGTCGTGTGTTAAAATTATGTACTTTAAATACAGAGTATATAGTACCCAAAAACAGAACAAACAAGAAATGAGTAATTATCGCAGTTAATCAAGTCAACAAATCAGATTATAATACATTTCTCTTGATCATTAAAGTCTTTAGATGCATTTCTTTCATCTGCAGAGCTGTAACAACAGGAATACATCAGAAATCAATTTGTAAAGCTTTGCTTTATCAATGTTTCTGGTACCATTATAATTTTACTGTGCACTATTAAAAAAGAAATGTCTTTTGGACACTAATAGAACTTACCAGAAGATACAACCAGACGATGCACTCGTCCCTTCTCTTGTTGCCTATTATAATGTATTTCTTCCTCAGCTATCAATGAAAGAGAGAAGGAACATATAAACATAAATATGCCTATTTTCGTCTTTCCCATTTTAAATGTTATTTGCATACATTACAATATTTAATTAATAATCCATTAAATTATGGAGAATAGTAGACAGATATTAAATGAGTCTTGAGTTTTGTTTTAAAAAAATGCATGTAATGATTTCAAAGATGGCTGCCATGCTGTAAACACTGCTAAACTGCAGCTCTTCAATTAACCCGAGGAAAATCTCTGATCTGAGTGGATATCAGGAGGTTTAAACATCAAATTGACGATAAAAAGTTGCATTTATACTGACCAAATCTAAAATCAGTTAAAAAAGTGGGAAAAAAAAGTATTTATCCATCAGGATTACAAGTGATTACTTTGCTCTGAAGAGAGAAACAAAGGACCATGTGCTTTCTTTATTCTGCCTTTCTGCTTGGGGAAAGAAAAAATCTTGCAACAAGGAAGAACCATGGAAACAACTACTACTAAGACAAAGTTGTCAGAACTACAGTCGCCAGTAAAGGATGGAACTGTGAAAAAACAAAGGATTACTAGACAGCAGGAACAACAGAAACCAGAAACTAGATCCAGGACTGATCAGCCACTAAACATGGAGGATATCAAACACGCTTTACTACCTATACAGGAAGCTCTAAAGGACTTGACCTCACAAATACAAACATTTGGAGTTTTATGCAATCAATTGCTTCAGAGAATGGACAAAACTGAGACCAGAATTTCTGAAATAGAGGACAAAATTGACATGCTGGAGAAAAAATCAAAGGTATGTGATGTGGATGTACAAGCCATGCAAAATAAACTTATTGATTTAGAAGCAAGGTCTAGAAGAAATAATATTATTATAAGAGGAATCCCTGAAAACATCCAGTATGCAGAGCTAATACCAGCCATAACACAAATATTTGAAATCCTGTTAAATGATGCTGATGGGGTGAAACAGATTGTAATAGAAAGGGCACACAGAGTGCTGAGAGAGGTACAAGCTTCTACTATGCCTAGACCTGTATATGTTAAGATATTGAACTTTCAAGATATTAGCAAAATACTGTTTACTGCAAAAAACAATGGTGGCTATGTTATGTGGAAAAATGTTAAAATATTTCTGGCTCAAGATTTACCATTACAAGTAAGGCAGGCTAGACAGTCTTTATTTGCTTACTGTAAATTTCTGATTGATAAACAAATTAAATTCCAGATGAAATACCCCAATATGCTTACATTTATGGTGGATGGCACTAAATATTCTGTTTCCAATAAAAATCAGGCAAAAGAAGTGTTTCTGAAAGTTTTTAAAGTTCTACCTGCATCAGAGGGCTGAAAAGAACTTAAATTGAGACTGGCATGTTCCTGTAGTCAGATCCAGCATGTATTTTACCTCAAGGCTTTTCTAATCCTTTGTTTCTTCACTAAAATGTTCAGGCCTCTGAAAAAGCAATACAATTGTTTGTTTATGCTAATCTGAGGGTCTGCTGTCTGGTTTCCAGACTTTTATGGCCTCCAAGGTCTATTTCCATTGTGTGGTAAACAGGAAATGCCTGGATTTCAACTGAGAGTGTCAATTTGGATGTAATACTTCCTGTGGTCCTGCTGTGAAAGAGGTCCCCCGTCGTGAGTATTTCTGATGGTTTCCTGGCTTGAGAAGACAAAGAGAACTGAAAATAATATGTTAATGTTCTTTTTATAACGAAATAACATTATAGTATGTACTTAAAGCACATAATAACATGTACTTTTACTATTTTTTTCTTCTTTTATAGGTGTGAACCAAAACTGTTTTTTTACTATATGCAGTGAGTGGCAGGCACTGTGTAGGGTACAGATTTAAAATGTAGGATGCATTTTTTTTCTCTCTCCTCTCTTCTGTAAAAAGTTTATGTACATAATGATTGCAACAAAACAGATACTTAAGGTAGGATAAAATAAGTACCCAATCTACTAAAACTTTCCTTTACACAGTAATAACCTTAGAAATGAGATTTGTTTAACTAATAGTTAAACCAAAGCTGTAGTTAAGTAGCGGTGTTTGGTAGGGAATGTGTAGTTTAGACTTTGATGTAGATATGCTAGAATATATAGGTTGTATGTTTAGGAAATGTTTTAAATGTTATTACCTGAAGTTTTTCAATGTGTTGGTGTGTTTAACCTTGTTTATATTTTCTCTTATACAAGACCTATATAAATCCTGGTCCAGGGGTAAAGTGGGTAAGCACTGGTTAGGGATGGGATGTAGGAAATGCTTCCAGATTAGATATAGTGTACAGTCAATACATGTCAATTTGATAAGTCCCCTCTTATATTGTTACTTGATACCAAGACCTGCAAATGTGGGAGTTGAACTCATGGAATGTTAAAGGGCTCCAGAACTTGAAGAAGAGAAAGCTGCTGCTACACATATTATTACAGGACAAAGCACTGTTTGTATTTCTACAGGAAACACATTTGATGAATGAACAATGGAATGATATTAGAAAAAAGAACTGGATTAGAGAGCTAGTGACATCAGAAGGTAAGACAAACAGTGCGGGAGTGGCTATAATTATCAAAACCCAATACAAAGATAGGATTTTAGACTCCAAAGTGGATCCAAATGGGCGATGGTGTAATGTGATTTTATCGGATAATGCATTTGATAAACCTATCCTACTTTTGAATATATATGCCCCATGTAATGATCAACACAGTTTCATAGCATCATTATATCCAATATTAACACAATATGATGGTTATTATTTTGTTGTGGGTGGGGACTGGAATACCTATCAAAATCCAAAGTTGGATAGGTCTTGTCCACAGAGAGCATTTAATAAGCAGGCGGGATAGCATTAAATGATTTTAAGGAAGATTTTCAATTATATGACCCCTTTTCTTATTCACAAGATATTAATAATGCAAATAAATATACCTTCTATTCACCATGCCACAAAATGTGGGCTAGAATAGATTACTTTTTGATATCTAAAGCACTAACTAATTTAGAACCAGTGGTGGTTATACATACTCGTCATCTCTCAGATCACTCAAAAATTTCGTTAAAATTTTCTAAAGATTTAAAAGACACAAGAAGGCATAGGGGTGATAATTGGTCACTCAACCCAAATCTTTTAAGTAAAAAAGAGATAGCAGACAGAATTATAAAATATTTGAAAGAATTTACAGATAGCTTGAAGCTCCAAAAACATACTCCTGACATTGAATGGGCGACAGCTAAAGCTCAAATTAGAGGATTTCTTATACAAAAAGCCTCATATTATAAGAAAATTCATAATAGTGATATTCAAAAACTAGAAATAAGTATAAAACAACTTGATAATGAGCTGATTCAGAATTTTAACGCTCAAACTGAGAAGGAAATGTTGAAGCTTCAAAGGGATCTCTTTTTGCTTCATAATAATAAATTAACACTTCAAGAACATAGGTGTTTAGTGAAATATGCTAATAATGTTCAAATACCATCAAAAGCACTGGCAAGGATTATAAATCAATCAAAACAACTGGATATATTTCGAAATTCAGTATAACGACACAATATATTCTAAAACTGAGGATATTGTTGATGTTTTTGGGAAAATCTATACTAAGGTGTATGAGGGGCAAACTGATAGGTCTCTACATAACCAGAATAAAAGTTTTCTGCAAAAAATTAACTTTCCAGAATTAGAAGAGAGCCTGCAAAGTGACCTGATTAAACCTATTTCTAAAGAAGAAATAGTATATACAATTCAACATATGAAAGCACATAAGTCGTCAGGGCCTGATGGTATTACAGCTGAATTTTACAAAGAGTTTGCTGATAGTTTGGGAAAAGAATTGTCTCATGTATTTAATTATATAACTAAAAATAAAATTAGTGACCCCCACCTCAATGCGTCAAAATCAATTTTCATACATAAAACCAATTCAAATCCCCTTAACCCAGATAATTACAGACCAATAGCACTAATGAATGTGGATATGAAAATTTTAACATCAATTATAGCATCGAGACTAAAGAAGGTTTTGATATATCTAATTTCTAAGGAACAAGCTGGATTTATGGCAACTAGACAAACTAGCGATAACACACTTACACTGCATAATATGATGACGTATGCTAAACAAAACAACTTTAATATCTATGCTCTTATAATAGATGCCCAGAAAGCATTTGATAGAGTAGACATACATTTTTTGTTTGATGTATTACCCTTTTTTAACTTGCCCCAAGAATTCATTCAGATACTACAAATATTATATAGTAATCCATACACTACGCTATACATCAATAGGACTTATTCTTACAGAATACAGATTAAAAATGGTACTCGTCAGGGTTGTCCCATGTCCCCCTTATTGTTTAACCTATATCTAGAACCCTATTTTTATATATCAAGCAAAATTTGTATCATAATGCACCAATAATTTATAGGAATAAAATATTAATGTCAGCATTCGCCGATGATCTTATTATTTATTGTACAACCCCAATTTCGGACAGTGAAAAGATATTAAAGCTCATAAACGAATTTTCGGTAGTTTCTAATTATAAAATTAACTTACAGAAAATGAATATCTTCCAGTTAAGAACCCCAAAACCTTTTTCATTAATGGCCCTGATGGGAAGTTAACATGTAAAGAAAATATTAAATATTTGGGTATCAACTTCTCTACGGATAATAAGGACTTTTATAACAATAATGTTAAACAGTATGGGAACACATAATAGCTGATTGTGACAGATGGAAGAATTTAAAACTACCGGTATTAGCAAAAGTATCAATAGTGAAAATGAATATACTACCACGAATGTTATACATATTTAGGTCTGCCCAATTATCAATTTCAAAAACAGTTTTTAAACAAATGCATAAAGATCTAGCTAAATTTATCTGGAACCCAAAACGAACTAGAATATCTTATGAGAAATTAATGACCCCTAAAACAAGAGGGGGACTTGAGCTACCAAACTTTGAAGCATATTATTTGATTGTAAATGCTAATAAAATTTTAAGAATTGCTAATTATGATGTAACGAATACAAAATGGATACCAACTTGGGTGGTCTTGAATCATAAGCATATTTTGGATAGGAAAATAAATCCTAAAGCATTGCCCTTTATGGACAAAATTAGTCTGATAAAATATGGGGTCATGGACCACATAATAACCTGTGTCTCATCTTTGCAAACTTTATTTCAGTCCATAGATTTATTGCAATATATGATGGTTCTTCAACCTTTCCACAGGAATCCTAATTTTAAACTAAATAATCAGCTGATCGATCTCAGCAAATTTCCATTAATACTTAATCTGACTCTATTTGATGTTTTTAATAAACTTGACTTATCGGCTTTACAAATTAGACAGGAAATGAATCTACCTAGAAGTTACATTGTTATAATGAGACAAGTTAAAGAACTTGCCTTGTGCTACTTTAGGAACTTTAAACCTGCAGCCGGATTTGTGGATAAGTGCTCTGAATTGTCGCAAGCTATCCAACAAGACACTAAATTTATAGCAACTGCATACAAATTAATTAAGGATTTGAAATTTCAGGACAAAATTTTGCTTTCAGAGTATTGGGTAAACAAAGTAACAGTAACAGACAATCAGATATTAAAAGCAATTGATATAACTAGGAAATCAGTTTCTTTTCAAAAACTGATGTACATGCAATTGATGATTTGGAACAATGCATATTACACACATCTTAGATTACATAAATTTAACCCTAGGAATTCTCCAATTTGTCCATACTGTGCAGATCAAACAGCGGATCTTCTTCATATGTTCTGGAGTTGTAAATGTGTATATAAACTTTGTAACTCTCTTAAAGTACAACTGCAAAAGATGGGTTATCAAAGTTCTACACTGTCATGGGAATTTATGATTCTACACATTCCTCCAAGAGAGCTTTCCAGATCGCAAACTATTATTTGTATGCATATTTTTTTGCTGATGAAACTCTATATAGCCACAAATTGGCTAGGACCACATAAGACATCATGGAATAATTTTAAGCTTGTGGCTATAAAACATATACTAGCACATAAATTACTTCTGAAACAAACTAACAAAAATATTAATAACCCGAAAATATGGGAAAAGGTCTTCAATATTATATTAGCATGATACTGATTTTAGGAATATATTAAATATAGGAAGCATTTCATGTAGATATTGTATAAATGGTAGTTATAGTGTATTATGTGTGTGATGTTTATTGTATTTTTGTAATGTTTTTGGAAAATATATTTCAATAAAAATTTATTATGGAAAAAAAATGCATGTAACAATCTCTGGTATAGTTAAAGTGCAAATGCTGAAATGTATCAGTTCAAGGAAGTATGCATTCCCTTTTCTGTAGAAATGTGGCTAAGGTATAGTAAGTAATACTGAAGTAAAACAGCAAGTTCTTTGAAAATGTCTGAGTTGCTCATTCTCATACCAAAGAAACCCCACTCTCTTTCCCCAGCATGCATTCTAGCTAGGATGTGGTGAGTGCCATTTCAGTCATGGTGTATGTGTGGCTAAAAATACTTATGAACAAACAACTAAGTAAAGAAATTGTTTTTAGTTATATTTATATATCTCTCACAAAACTGTCTAAATGTAATACGTCTCTGTTACTTTTTCCCTGCAATAGTAAACAATTATAAATCTATAACTGCAACTTTTATTTCATAACAGTATTATATGCAGTCAGCATTACTGATACTTGAACAATAGTAAAATATTTACATAGTTGCCTATTCAGATTACTATTTTAAGTCTTAACCGACATTTCTATTTATTACTGTAATCTGTTAACACAGTACTAGTATTTTTCTTTCTTCAAAAGATGGATGCCTGATTCAGACATGCTTCTAATTTTTTATGCATTTCATAATATCAGTACAAGTATATATTTTCAAGCACAGATATCGGAGCTATGCAGTTTTTTAATCTCCTTTTTTGTTTTTGAAATACATTATCTATATATAGGTATATATGAAATAAGAAAATAATTTTACTTACTGTAGAGCTCTGGCCTTCTCGTTGTAACCTAGTTGATCCACTCGGACAGCTGGTCAGCGCTATGCTTCTGTAAATCGTCATACCTGTGTTAGGCAGCTGATCAGCACTAT
Organism: Protopterus annectens; assembly: GCF_019279795.1. Classification (NCBI taxonomy): domain Eukaryota; kingdom Metazoa; phylum Chordata; order Ceratodontiformes; family Protopteridae; genus Protopterus; species Protopterus annectens. The sequence goes on along the minus strand of NC_056737.1, from coordinate 1,530,234,162 downwards.
GCTTCTGTAAATCGTCATTCCTGTGTTAGGCAGCTGATCAGCACTATACTTCTGTAAATCGTCATACCTGTGTTAGGCAGCTGATCAGCACTATGCTTCTGTAAATCGTCATACCTGTGTTAGGCAGCTGATCAGCACTATACTTCTGTAAATCGTCATACCTGTGTTAGGCAGCTGATCAGCACTATGCTTCTGTAAATCGTCATACCTGTGTTAGGCAGCTGATCAGCACTATGCTTCTGTAAATCGTCATACCTGTGTTAGGCAGCTGATCAGCACTATGCTTCTGTAAATCGTCATACCTGTGACAGCACTGCTGACCACAGTGGGTTATACCTGTTAGTGCTGACAAGTAGTGACCCAACTTCTACCAGATATAATTTTTTTTTAATGTACTCTGATGCATGCATGTGAGGATCTTCTCCAGGTACAAGCAAAAGGTAGAGCATCATTAACATCTCTTTCTCGGACCAGCTAAGAGTGCAGCCTCATGCCTTCACAGGTGCTACTATCATTTGAACAGCAAGAACCAGAACGAGGAAAGTATGGTGAGGGGTGTATTAAGCAAAGTTAGAATCACTCCCTGTTGGGTGACATCACCTTGACCAAACCCTTTTTTTCCTAGCATGCTATTGATATTATTAGCAAGTTTGATGTAACCAAAGTTGCTTTGTCACATACTGATTTTTCTGTAAAGTAAACACTTACCTGTCCTTTCCATATGACATAAATTATTTTTAAATATATGGATAATAACTGTTATTGTTAATAGTAACATTTTTTACTCTAATAGCTGTATGTATCATGCAACATTTTGTTTTCTTTTTTTTTTAAATCAAGGTGTGAAAAAAATAAATGTCAACAGTAATGTGAAAAAATATTTTATGACTTCATGATATGTATCACTTGTTAGGGCGAGACATACATTACTGGATAGGCAGGGATTAACTGTCAGATTGCTCTCAACCTGACATTTAGATGACACAATTTTGAATTTCACAGCTATATTCTAAATTTGGCTAGATTAGGGCAATCCACATGCCTCTGAAGAGAGCTTGGCATTGCTGCGGAGTGCTACAGAGTTTGCAATCATCCGCAGTGCATCCATGTCTCCTTGAAATGCTTTCACTTACTGTGGCACTCACGTTCACAAGTGCCGAAATATTGAAATACACCAATATACCTTGGGACATGATTGTGTAATATTATGATTCATATACATGCATATAAATTAGCCTAATTTGAAGAACAAATGTAAATTGGCATGAATTCACACCAAGAGGTTGAGCTTCACCATATTGATTTGCGAATACCGGAGATAGGCTGCAAATGTCTAAGGATACTGCAGACATCTCAAAGTAAGAAAACGTTTATAAAATAGTTATTATTTAGTAACAGACACTTTTACTTTAATATTGATTTAAAGCTCACATTCAATACATTTAGATGTGTAGTGTGCATGTATTAACAACATTGCATAATTCGGTTAGTTTATTGAAGCTGACTGATGTGTTGCACATTGTAATTTTAGTAAATGATCATTAGATCAGAAAAGAAGTTAGTGTAGTGTACTGCAGTAATTGTGCATACATGGTGTGCAAAGGGTAGGAATAAACATGTGTGATAAATGTGATGTTCTGCTACTGACAGTGAGGAAAACATGCATGACAATGGCAGACAGTAGTGCAGACTACTTTTGGTGTCACTGCTGCCATTACTGGATAAACTGTAGTTGTGCAGTTTAGGTAACATTTGTGTTTGCTTATTTATTTATATCTGTAGGTGGCAGGAATAGCAAGCTAGTTGTTTTTACTTTAACAGCTGATGCCATCTAAACAGTACTGTGACAAGTGTCTGACTGTATCCCTTTTTTCCCACTATTTTTCGTTTAGTACTGATGGAGAATAAGGGATCAAGGCATAGACATGATACCTTTAGCCATGAGGAAAGCTATGTACTCATGGCAGCACTTAGGACATATGGAAGACTTCTTTTAGATAAAGGTGGGCTCAGAAAAGCTCAGAGGAGCAATGCATTGAGCCAAATAGTTGTTGAAATCAATGCAGTTGGAGACTGAATTACATGATTGGCACAGTGCAAGAAAAGGGTGAATGATATGGTAGCATATGCTAGAAGCAAGGCCAGGCGGAATGTAATTTCCAGGAACCCAATTGGGGGCTTCAAATCTTATTAAGATAACAGCAGATGATGAATACCTACTGTCCATCCATACAATTAAACCAAAGGTTATTCTGTACAAATGGTACAAATGTTGATTTCTTTATTGTTTTGATGCCTTTCAGTGTCACTGAACAGGAATCAGTGAGCAGTCAGGCAAACAGGTAGTAATGCAAAACTATTTTAAGATGAAAGAGAATAGTCTAATGACCAGTGACAGCAGACCATGCACCACACAGCATTGCCTACCAGAATCATTGCATGCATTGATGACACTCTGTTTTTTACAATAAAAAAGAATCTTTAACCTGAAAGTCTTGGTAGATGCCACCACTTAACCTGTGCAGCTGAGTGCCATGCACAAGCCTGCCACATGGGGTCCCTTACTACTCCTGCTGGCTAGTCCTCATCAGTCAAAGTGGGACTAGAACTGAGAGCTACAATGACAGAATGGGTCACTTTACCACCACAGTGCATGAACATATTATGCAGAATGCTACAGGCAGTAAACATCCTGCATGCAGTAGCTTGGTCATACTGAAGGCTACCCCTAGACTCATTTAGGCACCTGAAACACCTCTTCAGTAGGCCAAACACCCTCTCAATCACCATACAGGTCTGGGACAAGGATGCATTATATGTGTACTCCGCAGCTGCAGAACGTTATGAGCCATGACTCAAGTGGATATCCAGAATCCCCTTCAAAAAAGAGAGGGAGAGAAAGGGGAGGGAGAAAAAATAGGAAAATAAAAATTAATATACAGTAATAAAGTTTAACATCAATTATTACATACAAAAAATTCAACTTACCAACAAGATGACCACTAGGCATCCTACCATGCAGGAAAAGGTGGTACAGTGAGCTAGTGTGCCAGATATGGGAATAAAGTTCACTGCCAGGATGCTGGGTGGAGAGGTTGGTGATGCACTCCTTTCCATCACTCATAGTCTTGGCTTGGTCCTGAGATAACACAAGGAAATAGATATACTGATCCACGTGTGCCAAGGGTACATCCAGGAACTGTTTAAGTATCCTCAAGGAAGAAGGCTGTGAGATCCCCAATGTGTCCTTAGTCTGTCGCTGGAAGGTCCCATAACAAGTATAGTGAGGGCTATACATACTTTGGTGTCCACAGGAATAGCAAGTCCATGCATTCCTCCAATGCCCCTATGGGGGTCAAACATGCTTACTAAGACCCTTATAATGTTTCTGTCCACTCTAAAGCTTTCAAGGATTTCATGATTATGAAAGTTATAATGAGTAATCCCTTGCTTATATTTTAACCTTTTTGTTGGTTTTGACCTCACCAACACAAGCAGTTTTGAATGAGAAATAGCAAAGCTTACCACTAGAGATGCCATTTTCACCTATTACAATTTTGATATATTTGGCAATGCTTCCCTTTTTATAGTGCATCTGTAACCAGCGTGGAAAATCAGCAAAAATTGACTATGAATTGCAAATGATGTAAAATAGTCTTCATTAGCATACAAAGATTTACATCACTCCTCATTTTCATCTCGTTATCTGCCCATTTGCATAAGTACATTTGAGGTGACTGCACATTGGTGTAAATGGCTTCTATGAATTGCAGCTTGGCTATGCTTCTTTGCGCATGCCTCAAAATCCTTAATGTATTTCCGTAACTGGCTATTACTACCAGCCTATAATTCAGTCTGGTTCAGTTCACCAGTATAACATTTGTTTGGATCTTGTTAAGTTATTACATCTACCTCCACTGTATGCTGCTACTACATAATAAACCATCTTTATCAGACCTACAGTGTGTACATACTTTTATTCTGAAAGGTACAAGGAGATTTGACACATAAAGAAAAAAGTGAGATATTTGGCATTTGTCCAGTACAGCACCAGGTAATTTAAAATATTAAGACATTTATTTCAGTTCTTACACACATCTTTTGGGTTTCTAATACCATGGGAATATATCCCATTCCTAAGTCAGTGTATAATTAAAATTCATGAAATTAGTATTATTTCAATCTTTGTTGTTAGCCAAAAGTGCTCTTTGCCATACCCGCAGTGTGCCCAGAACTGACTACTTCTGCAATTCATATGGAGTTACATTTATTGGTAGCATATCTACTTACGGCTATAGATTCTTTTTTATTATACCCATTGCTCATACTACTATTTGAAATGTCTGGGTATCTTTCTTCCCTATCACTCTAATTTTTACCTGCAAATCTGGATATTTTATGACTTTGTGTCTGTCTTCCTGTGTACATTAGACACTGAAATCAGTAGTTGTAGTAATTTCAATTGTCAATGCTACGTTTGTCTTTTTTTATGGACTACTGTATCTAGTATTCTCAGATTTAGTTTTGAACTGTTGGTAATGGGTGATCTCATATGATGTAAACTTCATTATTCTCTATAATAGGGAGTTGTGAAGTTGGCATAATGGTTAAGATGTTTGCCTTACAGACACAAGGTGCAATGTTTGATTCTCAGGTGGGATAATTAACTAGGCTTAAAATGACCCACAAGGGCAGTTAGCCTAGTACTAACCTATGAATCTATAATGCTTTGTGGTTCATGCTTCTGATGCTTCTCAACTATCTCTATATTGTATTGTTTGCATAATCCCCAATGCAAAAATCTTGTCACATCATTTTGTCTTTCAGTGCCCAGGTCCTCTGCCATGAGTGTAGACCACACAGCAAGATGTATATCATCATCTGGTTTCAACTCACTTATCTTTAACCATTCCTGCATCAAACCTGATCAACATGAGGCAGTTCCAGGAGATCTCTATACTTGCCACTATATTGATGGCTTTTTCTACATTTCTTTCCCTCTCATCTGATCCTTTTACTTATATTCATTCTTTTGTTTTTGGTACATTTAGCTGTTGCCTGGTTTTTGTGTACTTCTGGTTCAATATCCATTCCTGCTTGATACTGGAATGCTTCTGCTAAACTAAGCCGAAAGGTCATCTTAGACTTCCTCTCTTCATCTATTAAAACATTCACTATGTTTGGATCTGATCATATCAGCAGATATGCATGCAGTCCCATGACTGAAGAAATATACATGTAATCAAGTTTGAGGAGACCCTTTCCTCCTTCAGAGTGATGAATATGTAATTTTGGTATACACTGATTTTTATATATAATTTGAAAAGTGTGAAGCATTTGTTTTGTTTTCCTGTCCAACTAATATAATACCTTTTTACAGGATGGTGTTACTGATGGTTAAGAATACACTCATTGCAACACTGCCTGTGAACTGACAAGACATAGTTTTAACTGAAACACTACAGAGTAGAAGTAACAAAAAAAAGAGATGTTAACACATAGAGGAAAATTTATATTTTAATATTTTCCTGGCATTTGCATTTGTGTTGACTAATCAGAAGCAGCTTGAACCCAACATGGAAATTTCTTCATCTATTATAGCTTGCAAAAATCCCTGATTAATATGCAACACTCTAACACTGAGAACTACTAACCATTTGACATAACATTAACAACTTCTTCTGCAGCACGAATTAGGTAATGTTTTCAAACATTTTTTCCCTCCCCTACTTCCTTCATACTTTTCTAATCATCTATCCCACTGTCCCCATCCATCAGTGGGTCTACCAGATCCTCTTTTCATCCCCTGGAATAACATCACATTTTTTGGCTGAGGCCAAGGTGAAACTTAAGAACTTCCTGGGGGGGGGCTCACTCTAGTAGCATCTTCTATGAGGGAGTGAGGGATGTTTATGCTATGACTTACTATCTTGTCCCTCCCACTACCCTTATGCCCATCTCAGAATTTGTCTGAGTGTTATGTCATTCACCATGGACCACACCCTCCCTTAGGCAATGCTGAGATAAACATCCTTTCCCTTGCAATAGGCATACCCATCCCTCCCTGTCATTTCCCCTGGTATCCAATCCACTAATCAAACCTGAATTGCCTAAATCATAGTTAGGTCTTTATCCTTCAATGCCATGGTGGTGGTGTTTCTACTAATCTTGTAAGGTTTAACCACAGTAAACATACTGTCTACTCAGTTAGCAGGTTCATAATGCTACTTAATTATATCCATTCTATCTATTTTGTGGAATTCATTTTTAATTTTTATATCACAGTACAATTGGAACTTTCTTTGGAAAGTGCATGCCAAGTATTATAGAATTTCTTTGAATATGATGCAAATCAAGCAGCTGGCAAACAATCCAGACAAGCAAATTAACCCTCATAAGTGTGAAGAAAACCATCACTTTTCATGTACATCATGAATACTCTTTGCCAAGCTAAGCTTCTGGCAAGTGAAGTAGCCCTATACTCGAAGACCTTCTATTCCAAGTATTTGAATCTTGTATTTCTTATTCTGATAATTAAAAGTAACCACTCTCTGACCCAATGGTGATGCACAATGATTTAAATAAGTAACTTCTATATGGGCAGTTTAACTTAACTTTTAACAAACAGTGTACCACATTCTTGCTGACTGCCTGGTTTAACAAAATATGACCATTTATCTTGAGCTATTGTGTCCTGAACTCTTATTCTTTCTGTTTCTTTTTCACTGAATTTTCAGCTTTATGCTCTTGAAAGCTAAGTATTCCTTACACGTGTTGTATTAAAATAGATTTATTGGTTATATTGCACCACATTCAATCTTTTTGGTTACAAAATTGTTTTTCATATTTTACACTCTTGTGAAACTATTTTTCTCCACAACTCTTACATAACTGATCAGTGAAATGCAATTTCTTTTTCTCACATTTATAACTACCTCTCAGCATCAGTTAACTTTGTTCCAGAAATGTGTAACACTTGTGCAGTGTTCTCCTCTCCTACCAAGCTGGAAGCAGTAGCCAGAGTCATTCTTTAAATAGCATCTAAAATTCATTATTTACAGGAGCTGAGCATTCTGAGTGAACCTTGTTGGAAAACCCAGTCAGCTGTTAGGGTTAAGCTATTCTACTCTCCCATTTCTATTATACATATGGAGTTGCAACTGTCATTCTGGAACAAGCAAATCTTTAATAAATGAAACACCCAGCTAAAATAGCATTACAATTTGCAATCCTTTGAATAACTCATTTGTTCCTGCTACTTCTGTCACGTGGTTATCTGAGCTCTACCTTTTAAGAATTTATCACTCTAAATAAACTTTTAAAGCAGCAATACAGTGAAAAGTATTAAAGGAGTGTGTAGCTTCATTTGACTGCAAAGAATGTTGATTGCTCTGTTCAGACTGTGTGATAGACCTTTTAGTAGTATTGTAGTAGAATTCAACATCAGACTTTCATTTTTGAACGATGTTTCAGTAGATAAGAAGACCGAAGTAGACATGATCATCTTAGACTTTACCAAGGCATGCAATTTACTTGTTTACTTATTGTTTTGTTAATCAGGTAAATTATCTGGTTCAATGGATCCATTTCAACCATTAATGGGATCACTGTTTGTGAACAGTTACAAAGTAAAGCTTCTTTTGAGGGATGAATAGTATATCATATATTTACAATTCAAAAAAACTGGCATGCAAGCGAAATATACATGCTGTTGTAATTTATGCATTTAAGATTCAGGCATAACATCAGAAATTATGAGAGTTATTTTTTTTCTATTTAAATAGTTAACATCATAGATAGATGGGACATGTGGTCCTTTTTAAGTAATCTTATTTTATTTCTAAATAAACTTTTTTACAATATTTACAATAGAAATACAAATATAATGAAACACTGGTATCTAATCTGAAAACTAGGTTATAATATAGCTATAATAATTAGCTGACATTAAGGATATTTATCTAAAAGCAATTTCAGTGTTGTTCAATATTTAAAATGTATTATTTTCCCATAGATATCAGATTCATTTTTTTCTGACAAATAATGGTGGTAAGATTAAGAAATTCATTAAAGTTAGGAGCAGAATTATTCTTCCATTTTATAATAATCACATTCTTAGAAATGGCCAATAAAGTCCAAACTAATGAATATTGTGAAGTGCAAATACAATTTGGCATAGGTGCATTGGTTAACAATAACAAATAATTAATAACAAAATTATCTGACTGTAATGCTCTAAAAAGGATTTAATGTAATTCCAACATGTAATATTCATTCACATTTTCAAAAAATGTGATACCAATCTGCTTTTAAAGTTTTATTACAGCTCCAACAACCAGTTTCATTAGTTTTATATACTTTATTAATTAATTATATTTTGTTATTAATCTTATAGGGAATAAAATGTATTCTAAAATGTATTTCCATGCACAAACTTTCCAAAATATAGAAGACATTGTTAAACCAATAGATTAGAATTAAATCTTTATTAAATTCATTGTCTATTTCATTAACATTATATGTTTTAATAAAATCCAAGTGTTTATTATTAATTTTACATTCCAGTTCTGAGATATATTCATATTTATATTTATATAACTTAGATAACTTAACCTTAATATCTACATTTTTATTAGTAATTAAATAGAAATATTTCATAACTTAAGATATGCAATTTTGTCATTTACTGACATTAACTTTGTATAATACAAGTAATTTATTTATTATCTTATATATTAATTCCTTAGTTTGAAGCTTCCAAAGCAAATCTGCTCTTTAACTTGCTACTCATTATAACATTTTGTTCATTAAAGCATTCTAACCAACATGTTAAATTATTTTTTTATTGCTAACATATTACCTAAGGTATTACTTTCTATGAACCCAGAGGTAAAAGCTAATAGGAAAATAATAATAATAATAACAACAACAATATTAATAATAATATGAGGGATTTTATAAACACAGTTTTTACATTTTTGAGAAGAACATTAATATACCAAAAAGCTAAAAAATATATAGTGTTAGTTAACTTATTCTGTGAATAAACAAACATTATTTCAAGAATCTATAATATTTTATTATTAACAGTTAAAAGAGAAGAGCTCTTAGGTTTAAGTTTGGAATGATTACAAATATTTGTGTGTGTTGATTTGCATTCAGCATCCTTTGATATATCCAGCCAATATAACACTGTTTTAAAGATTGAAGCTATAGCTCAAGTTTCAGCATTAGGGAGTATAATATCCAATTTATCCCAATGTCTAATATGATTAATAAATGTTGTTTTGTGTTACCTGGATGTTATAAAATGGTTATAAGTTACTTATTTTTTAAATAAATATTTTTTGGACAATAATGACGCTGACTTGATAAAATAAAAAAAATATTGTGTAATAACACCATTTTTTAACATTAATATATCTTCAAAAGAGTTTACAATCATATTCCACTTATCTATCAATGTTTTAACATTTTCTGTAATATTATTGCAATTTAATTATCTCTTTCATATCATCTATTAGTATACCCAAATATGTAATTAAAAAATTTGGAGAAGATATATTATATTTTAACAGTTTACAATTCAATTTGTGCTTTAGTAGCAATATTTCTGTTTTATTATCATTAAATTTCATCTTTGAACTATTTTCATATACTTTAATTGAGTTATAAATGACTTCTAAAGATATTTGTACACTACCAACGGTCATTAAAATACCATCTGCAAATAACTGAATTTTATATTGATTATTCCCCTTAATTTTAATACTTTTGATCAATTTATTACTCCTAATAAAAATGCAAATGGTTCTATAGTTAAAGCAAAGATTAATAATAAACCATGTTTAGTTTCTTTATTAATATTAAAGCTTTTTGAAAGGAAAGGACCAGTCTAAATAAAATCTCTAGAACTACTATAAATATTATTTAATAATGATATAAAATCATCAGGAAATCCATAAAAATATAAAGCTGGACAAAGAAAATACTAATCTACCATGACAAATGCTTTTTCTATATCCAAACTAATCATGGCTGTTTTATCATTATTATTTTTAACATACTGTAATCAATGACTTTTATCATTCTTTTAATATTATCTTGAACTTGTCTCTTAGAAATAAACCCAGTTCGATCCCTATGTATCATAGAATTTATAGCATCTTAGTGTCTGCTTGCTAAAATTGACATAAAACTCTTACAGTCAGCATTTAACAAATAAGTTGACCTATAAGAAGAACATTTTTCTGAATCCTTCCCCTGTTTTCATATAGGAGAAACTATGCAATAATTCCATGAATGTGAAATTGAATTTCCTTTCTGAATTAATATAACACATTTCTTAATAAATTAGTAATATTTTTGAGTAAGAATTTATAAATTTTCTTAACCTCTAAAAGAGAAATTTCTTTCATTAAATCACCTCCTTTTTCTGGACTTATTCTATTAACAATATTTTTTATGAAATGAGTCAGTTAGCAGTTTATCATAATTTTTAATATTTTTTCAATTTCATGCAGTAAGTGATTAAAAGCTAATAATATATTATCTATATCAGAAGATGTTGTATTTGTAATTGAATCAATAATGCTTTGTATTTTATCTGGTTTACTCATTAATTTTGATCTGTTAGCTAATGTATGCAAGCCTTTAGGAACAGTTGCATGAGAATGTAATTTGATTTTTTTCAAGTACTATTTCAGTTTTATGTAATAACAGACTTTGACATCCATTATTTATTTGTTATATGGTTTTATACTATCCTTATTACCTATTTCTAACTTTCTTTTTCTAAAAGAGGTTGCTCTTATAAATTATCAAGTTTCTCATCCCATTTTTTAATTCTTTCTTTCTCTGTACCAACATTTGATTTGTTTTTTTTAAATAAATGAATTTTATTATAATCCCATAATATAAATTCATTAACTTGACCATTACTATTAAAAGTTAGATACTCATCTATTTCTTTTTCAACCAATCTTTAAAATCTGGTAGATTAATCAAATAAGAAGGACACCTTGAAAAAAAGAATAGGTTCTGTTAATGAAAGAAAGATTAAAGCAAAGAGCATTATGGCCTGACAAGGGAGTGGATAATACAGTAACTTTAATTTATTTTGAAGATCAATATATATATATATATATATATATATATATATATATATATATATAATCAATCTATTCTAGTTTCTGTGCTAAATACACAAGAATAATGAGTAAAAAATAGAAAATTACAATTGGCAAATAACATCATATCTTTAAGATTTAAACATTCTGACTTTTAAGAGCTTTTGCTGAGGCAGATATTCTAGGTTCTTTAGAAGCAATTCTATCCTTTTTATCCTATCAACAATGGAACTCTCCACTTAGTATTAAACTACCTTTCATTTCTGAAAGTAAAATTTTCTAATAGCTCTCTTGCAAATTTTGCTCCTAAACTGAAAACCAGTACATATTAGCAATCATATAGCTTCTTGTGTTATACTTAATAATAACCAATGACAACATTCTCTTATAGTCAGGAAATATCAGTAGTACTTTAGGCATAACTATGAACCAAATCAGTGGAGAAACCAGTCAAAGGGATCTAAATAAAAAACAATAACATCCAGAGGAACCCAAACAATGTACAAAAGCTACCACACAGGAATAATATACAAAACAGCTAGTCTGTTACTAAATTTTGTGACTGGTTTTACATTTTAATCATACTATTTAAGTATTTTATATTTTGTTTAACCCTAAAATTTTTTATAGTAATTAGCATCCCTTTAAAATGTTATGCATGCATTGTATTATTATTGTATTTATTACTGTAGTGCTTGATTAAGTATTTTTCAAACTGGATTGGTTCACTTCAGACATGTGATTAGTTTTTCATGTATTTAAATAAGTGGAAGCATTCAGATGGTTGTTTGTTTTGATGAAGTCCATTAGCTATGGGGATAAAAGCGCATGAATTGTAATTTTATTGTGCTTTACTTTTGTTTGTATAATATTCACTTCATTAAAGTTTGTATTTTAGTAATGGACTACCCATTTTTGTGGAATATTCCTGTATGGTGACTTTTGTATCTTGTTGGTGTTCCTCTGGACTTCAGGAATAATTGCTGATTTTTTCCAAAAAATTGCTGTACCTCTCCTTTTTTCTTTAAAAAACTGAGGCTACCAAAACTAAATACTGTTTGTTAAGCACTTAATATCTTTATCAAGTAGGTGAGTTTCCAGACAAAGAAGAACTATATTCACTTTTTGTAAATTTACAAAACTAGAAATCAAATTCATTTCACAACCATCGTACATTGACATTAAGTGAAACAACTTTCAGGATATTCATTGCTTTTTTATTTTTAACTTTATAATGAAATGAACTAACTGTCAGCTTCTATATCAATAGTAATACTCTTTAAGATTATAATTAGAGATACCAGGGAAAGGCTTCTATTACTGTTACTATTCAGGATGAAAACTATTCTTAAATATAACATTAACCAAAAGTAAAAACAAACATTTTATGATAATATACATAACATTTTCCTTCCTTCAACATATTAAAGCATCCCCACAAGATGCCAGCCCTAATCCAAATACTAAACCAGTACTCAGAAAACCGTCCTCTATGCTCATCTAACAAGACCTTGCTCTGCATATCCAAAGCCAACAACACTACAGGGAAAGCCCTCTTCTCTCATACCATTGCCAAGGAATGGAACAAGCTCCCCCAAAATATATCCTCAGCCACTTCTATCTCACTGTTTAAAAAATCACTCAAGCCACACCTCCTGCAGTCATGGCTCTGTCCTTGCATTACATAAATGCTTTCCTAATCTCCTTCATTTCCTCTTTCTCCTCTCTATCACTACTCACTATGCCTAACACTTGGTACTTCACAAAATCCTAAACCAGGACTACTCTCAGCTACGTTTTCCTACTATATTGCCGTCTGTGATATCACTTTGATTCCACCAGGCAATGAATATATCTACTGTTCTCTTTTTTCTCCCAAAAAACCAACATCCAAGGTCCACTCTTGTCAAATGTAAGCCCACCTTGAAAGAACTTTGTAGGAATTATCTTCTTGATTGTTAATAACTCTTTATGAAACAAATTTTCTTTTCCTTCACAAAAAACAATATCCAGAGTTCTCTGTCTGTAATGTAAACCTGTCTGGATAGATCCATTGTATGTAAAATTTTATTATTTGAATTTTTTCTGACTGTTTATGTAATACTGTATAAAACTGTTGTTGTGGAACTCCCTGGGCCTCTGCTGTAAATGGACCTAGTTCCAGTCAGACTTTCCCGGTAAACAAATGTAAAATAAATAAATAAATAAATAAAATAAATAAATGGTAACTGTAGTTCTTAGTCAAATTCAGAAAATTAAATTGGCTAACCAACCCAAACTACTGTGACAATAATACACTCTAAAGTCTCCTCTCTCTCTCTCTCTCTCTCTCTCTCTCTCTCTATATATATATATATATATATATAGTGTGTGTGTGTATGTGCGTGTGTAAACTGAACTTTACAAACATGAGGCGACTATGCTGATCACTTACTTTTCAAACCATCTCATCACAGGAATTTTACTCTGGGAAATGAGTCAGTTGGCCATCATGGGGAACGTTGCCCTTTTCCACACTATAGTACGATCTCAGAGTTGGTATATTTAGTTAGGGGCGTGTGGGGGTGCAGCCCCCCTTGGGTAGGTTTGATATGCCTCATTGTGTTAGATTTTAATTTTGGCCAACTGCCTCATTTCATGATGTGATGGTTCGATAAAGTAAGTGTTCAGCATAGTTGTCTCGTGTTTGTAAAGTTCAGTGGAGTGGGATTTTGATAATCTCAGGTAGACCCATATATGTATGTATATATATATATATATATATATATATATATATATATATATATATATATATAAAATTATAGTTATTTATCTTTACTGAATTCAATCCAATAATATTAACTTAAAAAGGACAAACAGAAATAGTAATAGTAATTGTAACTATATAAAATAAACAGTCAATAAAGAAGAAGAAACATTCCATATAATTAATTTTGATATTACATCAATATATTATATTAACTAAAGCAACACTCAAATAAGCAATTAAGCATAGTAAGAGAAAAAAACAAACTCAAAATAAAATATCTATCCATAAATAATTAAAAATTGACACTTGAATTATTATCAACTAAAGTTATATTATTAATAATATTATATCCAGATGTTTAATGTACAGCATATGTATAAACATACATATTAACAAAACATACACCCATATATACATCAATACATGCCTATTTATACAAAATATAAAAATACATATGCACTCAATCACTCAATAAAGAAAACTGTGTGTGTATACAAGTAAACATATAAGTACACATAGACATATGTACATACTTTCACACACATTTATATATATATATATATATATATATATATATATATATATATATATATATATATATATACACATACACATGCATACACACACATATACATGCTTAAACACATACATTATGCATACACACAATCACATATGTACACATACATATGCAAAACATATATAAATAAATTATATCCATAGTAATATGTATTAAATTTGCATTTCCTTGTAATAATTACTAATTATAAAAATCTATGATAAAGCATCTGCCACTAGTTGGAATCATAACACTATAACTAAATGTAACTACTACTCATAAATAATATATCATTAAATGTAATGTAAATGCACACAGATCATTTAATATCAGTATTCAAATTCTATTAATTTTTCAAAGAAGAAAATTAAATATTGTATACTTTATTGTAACATTAAAGTGCAATTTACAAAATAAAGCCTAAAAGATTATTATAACATCTACTAACTAAATGAATGACACATATCTCTGTGGTGAAAGTCAATACAAAACTTTAGAATTCACTAATTTACTAAAATACTTAAATCAGATAACCAGTGAATACTTTACCATAATATTGCAACATGGCTATTCAATTATTTAATTATCAAATGAACAATTATGTAGTGAATACAACTCATTGCTATACTATTAAAATGTTCTTAAAATATTAAGTCAGACCCTACCAATGATTTATGTGATATATGACCAGAGCATATAACATAACTATCTTCTTACTTACTAATATGTTATTATTCGTATTAACACAAGATTAAACCAAGCACATTTAATAATTTAATAAACTGTATAATAAACAAAACTAGATCAATATTCAATTACTGAAAAAGAAAAGTGTCTGAATCATAAAATGAAAAAAAAAAAAAAAAAAATATATATATATATATATATATATATATATATATATATATATATATATATGTGTGTGTGTGTGTGTGTGTCCCAAGGTAGTAGGTTATGGTCTTCACCATAACTACAAATCTTGTTTTGTTCTATCAGTATATGTGATATATGAAAAGTAAAAATCTCTAATGAACATTGTTTTTAGATTACTGTCTAAATAGCACCTTAGTGAACCATTCTTCTTGTGCATTCATTAGTTAGCAAGTATATACATTAATTGCTTATGCTACCAAATATGGTAGAAAAACATCCACGCTGTTGGGTATTATACCAGAAATTTTGCAACTTAATACTTTTTATGCAGTATATCTATATATATATATATATATATATATATATATATATATATATACTAACTTCTGTGTTTAAAAATGCTCATCCCACTTATTTTAGAGAAATAACTTGTAAATAGTTTAACACAGCATAATGGTATTGCAGTGGACTATGTTTCCTGTTTTTATATATGCTCCCTCTGTCTGTATCATGTTGTAATGCAAAAATGTAATTATAATCAAATCATAGCACTCCACCAGGAAACAATGAAAAAAGAACAAAAGAACAAAGGCTGCTGAAAAACACTCTAGAGGGAGAGAGATTCACTTAACCAGGCAGAGTTTCTGGGTGAACCCTGAAAAAAGACAGTTGTGACCAGTAGGCTCACCTGTCTACTCCAAGGCGATCTCTGCTTAACATACAAGGCCATGTCAAACCCAGAGCTGTTGGAAATGCTACACTTAAAGAAATCTCAGTCCCTCAGAGCCACATACTCCAGAGATCTTAACCTTGTCATCACAATAAACAAAACATGCTGGAGAGATAGGTTCCTGACCCAGAGACTCCCCAGACTCTGGAATAGACTGCCCATACATGTCAAGCAGATAGCCTCTTTGGCCCTCTTCTAAAGGAACCTTGATGATTGGATTTAAGAAAGGAAATTCACCCTGGGGATCAAGTCAGTCACCCTGCTAGACAGGGGTCCAGGGAAGTAAATAGTGTGAGAAGAAATAGCCAGGGAATTGTTATGGCTAGGTTTGTATAGGCCCTAGGGCCGATAGCCTAATACCAACCTATGAACCTATGAACCTATGGTTAGAAATGCTATGAAGGTTAAAGAGTTTAATAAAAAGGGGAGTGATAACCTCAAATACCACCTATAATTCAATAACTTAAAAGAAATAGTTAATAGTTAATGAAAGAAAAGTTGGTAATTTCTAAGGTATGAGTTAAGCCTATATTTAAGCCAAATGGTATTAGTAAGAAAAGACAAAGAAGAAGAAAAGGGCTAGTTTATAATGTAAAAATATACATTTTATTGTTATTAAATGTGAGATACCTGAATATTACAGAGATAAAACTCACGTACTACAGTAAAGCACAACATGTGATTATTTAATGGAAGGAGAAATAATGACACAGGTTGAAAGAATGAAACAGTAAATGTCTATATCAATATATAATTAAAATGTAAGACATTTTAGTGAGGGAGGAAAAGTATCTGATTTCTTGATTTTTGACACATCTCAGTGGGGAAGAAATATTTTATTTTATTTATTTATCATTTGTTTTATTTATCATTTGTTTACCAGGAAAGTCCGACTTGGAATGAAGCCAATTTTCAGCAGAGGCCCGGGGAGAAATGCTCCAGATGCATGTCTTTCTAATGTGGGAGGAAACCGGAGTACCTGGAGGAAACCCACATGAATGCAGGGAGGACATGCAGACTCCACACAGAAGGCACCCCAGCCAAGAATCAAAACGGAGAACCTACTGCTGTGAGGTGACAACGCTATCACTGCACCACTGCACCGTCCAGTGGTGGGGGCTAGATGTGAAGAGAACATTACCTTGCAAGATATGGAGTGGGGTTCAACTGAGCTAAATGAAGGGACTGTTTATTTCTAACAAAGTTATTTTCCAATATCTAATCCTTAAGGAAGACTAAGCTGTTAGTCTGGATATCAATTTGGTAAGTACAGAAAAGCAGAATTACCATTCTGGACAGTTGACTAACAGTGCAATGAAAGTAGAATCATTTTC
>NC_056737.1:1530016791-1530209291 GCF_019279795.1 Protopterus annectens | reverse complement strand
AACAGGTCTAGCATCATGATGAACTTTACAAACAATAAGAGGAATGAAACTCTAATGCCTGCCATTGTTGACTGACTGTAATAATTGATGATTTATGAGAGAAGGGGCAAAAATAAGAAAATACATCACTGACGTTCTTTACATTAAGAGACAGGTAAGAGACATGTTGGTGTGTGTGTGTGTGTGTGTGTGTGTGTGTGTGTGTGTGTGTGTGTGTGTGTGTGTGTGTGTGTGTGCGTGTGGGAGAGTGAATGGGGACTGGCTTTGCCAAAGTGATGAATGGGCTACCACTGGTGCTCACCATAGGAACGTCCAACTTATTATCACAGAATTAAGGTACATTGTTGAAACATGCGCTCAGTATGATAAAATGTAAAGCAGAATATCAGAGCTTCAATCAAATGAGTACTGCAATATCAAATATTGTTTTTTTGGAATTAGACACATGTATATAATTGCCCACATACGTATGCATACATAGAGTCACAGATACTAACATGCAGACAGAGATAGAGACACACACTCATGAATGTGTGAGCACACATGCACAAATTCAAGTAGGTACACAAACACACACACACACACACACACACACACACACACACACACACACACACACACACACACACACACACACACACACACACACATGTATGTTGTCAGATACACATAGTCACTGACTATTAACTACTCATTTCTAAAAGTATAATAGAAGAACTATTCCAATATAATTAAAGACGGATGTGGGCTACATTTGACAATATGACACAACTGGTTTCAGAAGATAGACTTCTTAGTCTATGGGTATAAGAATTTTGAAGAAATTTTGTCCACTAGAACAGTGTAACTACTATGAAATTTGTGAAGGATTTCATTTGGTGGAAAAGAAAATTGAC
Organism: Protopterus annectens; assembly: GCF_019279795.1. Classification (NCBI taxonomy): domain Eukaryota; kingdom Metazoa; phylum Chordata; order Ceratodontiformes; family Protopteridae; genus Protopterus; species Protopterus annectens. The sequence continues at coordinate 1,530,208,395 of NC_056737.1, read as the reverse complement.
AAAATTACTCACAATGTAGAAAAGAAAGTGTAATATAAGACATTTCCTACCAATATGACTAAAATAATTCTTAATAGCCTATATATGACACTTAAGAATAAAATAAGACAAGCTGAAATAAATTTTGAACTTTGTTTTCTAAGTGATCTTACATTTAAAAAACTTTTATATAAATATTTTAATTTATTTAATAATGATACACTATCTTCCTATACAAGAACTGAAGGTATATTAACAGATTCACAAAACATAGCTAATAAATGTAACATTTTTTGTTAAAATATGTACTAACACTACTATTAAGTCTAAAATTTTTACTAAAGTATATGCTCAATGTTCCAGTCTTACTATAAACATGGTCAAACGTGCTTTAAATAAAATTAATAAGACAATATTGATGGGCCCAGATATGATCCCAGGGTCTCTATTAGTTAATATGAAAACCATTATTGTCCCAGTATTGAATAGCATATTTAACAGGAGTTAAAGATTCTTGAGAGTCTTCAATGTAGGTTCACTAAAAAAAATCACAATGGCAAAAGTTCTTCTATATAGCGACAAATGTAAATATCTAAATCTTTATTGTTTAAGTTATGTAAGAGGAGATTTTATTTTACCACATAAAACATTTCAAGATGATATAATGCACGTCTCACTTAATATAGAAATGTACAAAAATGATAAAGCACTAAAGGGGCCCTCTCACCCCCTAAAGGGCCCATAACCATACCAGAAGAATGTAGTTCCCCGGCAATCACTGACACAGAGGTTAAAACAGCCCTATCCAAAGCCAAAAATACAGCTTCAATGGGACCAGATGGTGTCCCAGGCTGTGTCTTACACGAGCTCCAAAATGAACTAACTCCTCACCTAAACCCACTGTTCAAACTCAGCCTCTCTACAGGCTGCATACCCATAGAGTGGCACACAGCAACTGTTATACCGCTCCACAAAGGTGTAGCCACAATGGACCCCAGAAACTATCATCCTATAAGCCTGGCAAGCCTGGTCTGCAAGGCTATGGAGCGCATCATCATGGAATTCATTAACAGAGACATTGGGAACCTTCATACATTATACCCTACCTAGTTTGGCTTTGTTAAGGGAAGATCATGCCTCCTAAACCTGGTGGACTTCTTTGAGACAGTTACCAAGGCTTTAGATGAGGGAAAGGAGGTCCACACAGCCTACCTAGACCTCGTAAAGGCTTTTGACACATTCCCTATTCTGGTATTATAGACAAGCTCACCAGCCTAAATATAAACTCCTACATCATGAGATGGGTTGCCAATTGGCTTATGGATAGAAGCCACATGGTGAGAGTTGCAGGCTCTAGGTCTGACTCTAAACCAGTTACAAATGGCGTCCCCCAGCGCTCAGTCCTGGGAACCCTCCTGTTCGGTATATACTTCTCAGAGGTACAGGCAAGCACAGGAGGAATATGGCTGACCAAGTTTGCAGACGACTGCAAACTGGGGGCCATAATTGACTCTCCAGCTGATACAGACTATTCCAGAAGGGTCTCACTGAGACAGATACCTGGTGTCAAAATCATGACCTCAAGCGAAATGCCAAAAAGTGCATAGTCATCCCCTTTGGAAAAAACAAAGTACCCGCAAACTACCATATACGTGGTAGTCCCCTAAATACAGAAAATGTAATAAGGGATATGGGGACCCAAGTAAATAGTAATGTCTCCTTTGATAATCATATTGCCACGGTGGTTAGAAAATCCTTCTATGTGGCCCACCTAATCACAAAAAGGTTTGCATCTAGAACAAAAGAGGTTATTGTGCTCCTCTACTCATCACTCATCAGACCCATCATAGAGTACAACGCCCCATTGGGATGTACCTTACAAGACACCTGCAACATCTGGAAAGACCTCACCAAGAGGATTACTGGCCTCAAACATATGCTCTATGCAGCCCAACTGAAGAAACTCCAGCTGTACTCGGTTACATACCTCTTACTCAGAGGTGATCTCTGCCTGACGTACAAGTCCATGTCCAACCCAGAATTGATACACTCTAGGGATCTAAACCTCACCACAACGATAAATAGGACATGCTGGAGGGATAGATTCCTGTCCCAGAGACTCCCCATGCTTTGGAACAGGATTCCAATCTACATTAGGCAGAGCCCCTCACTAACACTCTTCAAGAGAAATCTTGACGAGTGGATGGGAAACAGAATATTTACCCCGTGGATCACTGCAGTGGCTCTGCTGGACAGAGACACAGGGAACTAATGGCTCTGCTGGACCGAGGCACAGGGAACTAATTTAAGGGGCGGCGAAAGTCAACACATTCTGGCTAGGCTTATAGATGCCCTGGGGCAGATAGCCTAGTACTTACCTATGAACCTATGAACCTAAAACAAAATAATATGAAATTTAAGACTTACTTGTCTAAAACCGGGTTAAGATTATTTATTTATAGCAACCTCCATGTCAGTTTTATGGAATAACATGCCTACTGGAACTTATCAGTCAACTACTTTAGATAGTTATAAGAAAGATTTTGGTGCTTTGGCAGGAGATATTAAATGCAAACCTTGTATTATGGAATCAGTGTTCTTTGTCAACCAATTGGCCTCTACACTGTTAAAGTTCTTATGACCTTAGAACTACTGTTTCCTAAAAAACAAGCAAGCAAGCAAACAAACAAAAAAATTAAGAAACAAACAGAAGCATCCCTTAAAATGAAAAGTAGAAAATATAATAAAATATAAAGAACAAAGAAAAAATGCAAACCACAAAGGCCATTTGCTAAATGCAACAATGGCCATCAGTGTGATTATAGAGAAATAATAGAACTTCTAGTATAAGCAGGTTCTCCACATGTGGAACTGGGTCTCACAATGCACAACACACACACACACACACACACACACACACACACACACACACACACACACACACACACACACATATATACACACACACACACACACACACACACATATATATGTACACATGTATATATGTATACACACATACATATGTAGGAAATATATCCTATGGAACAGTAGTCTCACTTAGGCTAAATATAAACATAAGAAGGTATGGAAATATTACAGGGTTCATACAATGCCAGTTAATATCACAAACTATAATAATTAATAAGAAGTCATTTAAAAAGTTCTAAAATGAAGAGCTTTATGTGAGACTAACTTGGGAACAAATTCGAAACATAACAACAGAGCATTGTTCACACAGTTTTGCAGTTAAGATTTGGAAGAAACTGCTGGGTTAAGTTGGTTTGATGGGCAGGTTATGTTACTGAACCTAGAGAGCTAGTAAAACTTTTTACTGATTTTTTTTTTAATAACTTACAGTCTACATATTCAATAAGTTATCCTATTAACGGCCTGACTTTGAACTGTTCTGTTTTGGGGAAAGATGATATAAAGAAAGATTTGTTTAATATAAAATCTAATGTATATGCTGGACCTGAAGAAGGTATGAATTTTGGTATCAATAAATGGATGGTTGGTGCATTTTGGGGATAGCATTTTTATACCCATATGTCCTGGGCAATTATATTTGTAGATCTACTGATTTAGTCAGGGACTTGGGTATACTGGCTGATTGTTCTTTGAAGTTTGATATGCACATAAAACATTTAATTGGGAAATATTATGGCCTTATTAGAAATATATTCCATTTTTTATAAGTAGGGATAAATGTTTCTTGCTTCAGCTATATAGCTGTAATTTACATCCTACAGTTGAATATGGCTGCTTGTTTTGCTCTTTGAGTATATCACAGCTCAATGCATTTGAGCAGATACAAAGTTGGGTCGGGTGAAATATTGGTGCAATTACTTGACAAGACAGAGAAGTTGAGTAGAGAGGATTTTCGGGTGGGGGAGAAAAGTAACAATTTGGTTTTCTTGGGGTTTAAGATTAAGCATCGTTTTAGGAACCACATTTCTATGGTTTGGAATGTCTGTTGGGTGATAGAGTGAAGTTCGGAGGGGGATGAGGCAGAACAAATCAAAGTAGAATCATCTGCATATTGTATACAGGTTGCAAGAGGAATAGTAGAATGAAGATCATTAATTAAAACTGAAAACAGAACAGGGCCAAGAATTGAGCCTTGAGGGACTCCAAGGGTAATGGGTAGGTGGTTAGATAAGTTATTGTGCCAAAGAACTGCCTGCTGTCTGTTATGAAGATAGGCGTGGAACCACTTTATTGCACTTGCGTCTAGTGCAAAAGATTTAAGTAAGTTTATTAGCATCTCATGATTGACCATATTGAAGGCTTTGGATAGATCAATAAAGAGAGCAGAGGTAAGGATGCTATTATTCTATTTTTTGTTGATGCAGTCAGTGAAGGAACAGAGGGCTGTGGTGGTGCTGTGGAAAGGTCTAAAGCCATGTTGACTGTCAGCTAGTAGACTGTAATTTAAGAGGTGATTTAGAAGTTGTTTTTGGACGCATTTTTCCGTGATTTTAGCTAGGGGGAGAGTAAGGCTATGGGTCGGTAGTTTGAGAGTTCTGTTGAGTTACCACCTTTATGCAGGGGAATAATATGTGATATTTTCCAGATTGAAGGAATGTAGCCTTCAGTGATGGTTATGTTAATTAGGATGGAAATGGGATAGGCTAATGTTTTAGCTGCAGTTTTTAGATATTGAGGTGGTAGCTGGTCAGCTGATGGAGAGGAGAGTTTCAGCTTGTGGAGCAGAGAACATATTAGTGATGTGGGTACAGGTTGCAGTCGAAATAAGGGAATAGAAGTATTAGAGGAGGTGACAGAGAGGGTATATCTGGGGATAGTCGATTAGATAGAGACTGGACAGTTTCAGTAAAGAAGGTATTGAAGGCATCAGTAGTTTGTTTTAGGTTGTTTTGGGAAGTACCTGAGGGACTCATTTACTTCAAAGTTTATATCCATCTGTCCATCTTCAACCCCTTTTTCCCATTTTGCACATGGATTCGGGATGTCACTTTCAATAGTGACAATCATCTACTTAAGGTAAATGAATCAGTGACCCCAGTTAAGAGGTTCTAAATTATCTTACAGTTACACAGATCAGTTACAAAAATATGTACTAGTACGTAATGATAAGACTATTTAAAGTGGGCAATGGATCTTCCACAACCTGACTGTTTTTCAGAATGGAATTCAGCCACATATTGCTCAATGTGCATTCTATGTATGTCATCTATATGCATTCTGTATACAAAGTAAAGGACAAGATTTGCATACTCAGTATATAGGAATGATCTAGATAGATTTTTTTCATGTATACTCACACCCTAATAATATTGTGCCTACCCTATCTCATTCAAAATGTACACCTCTCTAAATCTGTCTCCTATACCTTGAAAAACAACTGATCTTTTTTCAGTTGTTATTTGTACAGCAAAGTTTTATGTTTAATCAAGCAGTCTATATATATATATATATATATATATATATATATATATATGGGTCTACTGCTCTATATCGAAAGAACACTTCTTTGAAATAGAGCAGGAGACACACACTTCAGAGAAAGTTCACTTCAACGAAAGTTCACTTTTGCTAAAGTCTAGTTCCCCGGACAACCCAAAAAAAATGCACTAAAACATGTTTTTGCAGGGGTGAAGCCCCCTGCACACCCCATGTGGGAGGCTGTGCCCCCCACACCCCTACTTAAATATACTAACTCCGAGATCGCACTACAGCAGGGAAAAGGGAATATTCCCATTCTGTGCTGTAGTGTGACTGCCAAAGTCACAAAGTCAATGTTTGAAGTTTCACCACTTCAAACAAGTGGACCCGGTGAAGTGGTTTCGAAGTAGTGAAACTTCGAACATCTGTACGGATCCCATATATATATATATATATATATATATATATATATATATATATATATATATATATATATATATATATATATATATATATATAGTTTCACTTCATATACTTGAAATGCTGAAATCTCGAATTTCAGCATTTTGAGTGCATGAAGCCGAAACTTCAGAATAGCCAAAGTGCATAAGCGCGAATGCGAATATGTCGAATCCATGCTTATGCAGTGACACTACATTACGGGAAGTGTTTGTTTAGGATCTTTGTGTTCAGACTTTCAGGTGAGTGAGTGTATGTGAGCATTTTTGTAAATTATGTGTATGTGCGGTTTGTGTGTGGTGTAGTGTATGTGTGTTTGGGTTTGTGATTTCGGCTTTCTAGGGTTTCAGTGTTGCGATGGTTTTGGCTTCATGCACTCAAATTGCTGAAATTCGGGATTTCAGCATTTCGAGTATATGAAGTGAAACCACACACACACACACACACACAGGCTTTAAGAGACTATGTATTCCTGCCCAGAACTTTTGTGGATTATGTTGGTTAGCTTGTTGTAAATGGCAGTAGTAGTTTCTTTTATTTAGATGTATGGCTGTTTTGTAATCTTTCTTATTTGCCTAAAGTTTAGTCGGTCGATGGGATCTTTAGTTCTATGGTATTTGGTCCAGAGTTTATTTTTTCAGAATAATTTTATGCCTTGTATCCTTTGAGCTAATTCTGATAGATCTTGAGGGAGTGTGTGAGTCTAGAATAGATAGGAACTTTGAGTTGTATGATACAGCATCATCCAGTGGAAGGTGTTTAAGAGGGGACCAGTTACAGGCTCTTAGTTCAGCTTGGAAGGTTTCAGGGTTAAAGTTTTTTATTAGTTCTGACGATTTTTAATTCATTTGGGTTAGGGGTATCAGTTTTATGTCTGATTAAGTTAGTAAGTGCATGGTCGCTTATGTCATCAGGTAGTGTTTCTACTGTATAAGTTTGGTGGTGACGATTTATCAGAATCCAGTCTAATATGCTTTCTTTGTTATTAGGTTTGTTAGTTCTAGTGGGAGCTTGAGTGGTTTGTGAAAAACCATGAAGATTTAAGAGAGTGGGAGGGTCTACTGAGGTGCAGGTTTTCCATTTGATATTGGCATTGCCCAGGACTATGGTTTCTTGTGGGAATTGAATGGAGAGCCAGCTGAGCATCTCTTCTAGGGTACTGATGTTATTTCCTGGGGGAAGGTATGTGCAGATTATATAGATGGATTTATGGGTAATAACCTGGATATATACACATGTGTATGTGTGTTCTTATGTATATGTGTGTGTGTGTGTGTGTGTGTGTGTGTGTGTGTGTGTGTGTGTGTGTGTGTGTGTGTGTGTGTGTGTGTGTGTTTGTGTGTGTACTAATATGTATATGTAATATTGATTATGGTAGGCAATTACAGAATTAAAAGTAATGTTATCAGACCTCAAACTCTGTACTTACTACATCAAAACAAATGACTGCTTCCCTGTTTAGCTTGGTAGAAGCGTGAATATAATAGTTTTGCAGTGTAGAGAGAAAGCACACATTTCACTTTAACATTGCCTATAATTCACAGTGATGAGGTTGTTTCATTTTTTTAGATATTGTAATTTTTAAAAATGATAATGCCACTGACTGTAGTATTGTGCTGAGTCATAACAGATGTCATCCAAGATATGTAAGGGCTTCCTTCCCAAAGGGACAGTGTATAAAAATTATTAGTATCACAAGAAACTCTAAAAAAAGTAGCACATCAGTTTAATGCTTTTACCTCTCATTTATGTAGGCCATAAACCTGATTTATTACAGCACTGCTGGAGAAAAGTGAAGAAGGTGACCGGGAGTAATAGAATATCAGCTTACTCAGGACTAGATAACCAAGAGAGAAAGAGAGATGCACACACAGAGAAGTAGGGAGAGAGGGAGACAGACACATACCTAGAGAAAGAGAAACACACACATATGCACGGAGAAAGAGAGAGAAAGGAGGGTGAGAGGGAGACAGACAGAGAAAGACAAGCTAAATGAATTAGTGAGAAAGGATAGATAAAAAAAGCCCTCACTGCTCACTTCAGCTTACTGTGATACCTGTAATATGACAAATGTCAATGTTAGTTTGTAATGCATTTAGTAGTAGTAAAAGTAAGGTTAATGTATTGCTGGGCCCTCTTGCAACATTTAGTAATGTCTTTTGGCTTTTCCCAGTTAGGGTCGCTGCAGCTGAACTCCAATCTGCGAAGGATTGACAGTGGATTTTTATGGTGCCAAGTTGCCAGCCCGACGGCCAAACATGAAAATCAGCCGAAAGAAGCCATGATAGTTAACCCAGTGAAATGAATACTATGTTGAGAATGAGTGGTACTTTATATGTTGTTACTACATGGACTGCAAAAATATTTACTGTACAAGCACTATGGTAGCATTCTGTTACTAAAAATGCATAAAGGATGACATGTTTGGAGATTTCAGTACCACTAGTTTTGTATGTGTTAATGTGTACTGACCTTTGTCATTATTCAAGGGGGAATTAAAACAGATGACATGGGTAAAAACAGAGAAAAAGTTAAGACAAACTCATTTTATAAACAAATACACGTATGTAATCTTGAAGACCATGTTCTTTTTTTAAGGTTTGTGGAAAGTTACTTTGGGGAGGGGATTATTTTTAATAAAAATACCTTTGGTTCAAAAAAGCTCACAGATATTATATGCAAAGGACGAAATGCACAGATATTTTCAAACTATTAGCATCTAACACACACACACACACACACACACACACACACACACACACACACACACACACACACACACACACACACACACACACACACACTTCTATAACACTGCAGACAGATGCTAACATATTTAAATGCAGGACTAAAAGCTATCAGTGTATACCAGAATTTTCTAGCATTCACAGCACACACTTGGTGAAATGCTAGCTCCAGCAGAAGAACTAATAACTGTGTTTACTGTTGTGTGTTTGAATAAATTCTCTTCATCCATTCATTTATTCTCCAGTGCAGTTTTGGGAAGCCTGTCTTATCTCTCATTGGACATCAAGCTAAAGAAGTAATCTTGAAAAGGTCCCAACCCAGTATAGGATGTATGCACTCATTAACTCTCACACTGCACACATAACTAGGTGAATTTTAGTGGAATGCCAGGTTACCTGCTGCATATCTTTGGAAAATGGATCACCTGGTAAAAGTTATTCAAACAGTAAAAGTGTTCAGCCCATGCACAGAAGAGAGCTCAGTCAGGAAGGAAACTCTAGAAGCAAGTGCAGTAAGGCAACAAAGGTAATAGCCATATCATTATACTGACCATTTTCAAAGGAGCGCAGTAAAATGAATTCTGATACTACTCAGTAAATTACATTTATCTGAATTGGACCCTTCTTATTAATTGTACACATAGTTGCTGATTAATGTATTGAAAACATGCAGTTTAATGTTATGCAGATTAGTATCATTTAGTTCCAATTTCAAAATCAAAATTAAAATGTATCATTGTTGTTTTATAAATAAGCATAGTACAATTAAGTAGTACATGAATGAAAACACAAAAGATGAAACATTAAAACAAGAACAGTATTTGGTTAAAACATATGAAGTCAATAAACAGACATAGTATCAATGTCCAAAAATGCTGTATTAAAGAGATATGACATTTTATGGGCCTGCTAAAGCTAGCCAGTTAGTCACCCCTTAAGCAGCTATGGTAGCAAATTCCAAAGGTGTGCTACTTGACAAGCATATGTCTAAGGCCGCATCTTTGGAAATGCTAGCAACCCCAGGGAGACTAAGATAAGCAGCAATGACTAGGTCACATTTCAGGACCAAATGTCAGGTGTGATATTTTGTAAATATCATTTGAGGAACACCACCTGTATTATCTGAATTCTCCTAAGGACATTTCTGTAGTTGTTTTGCTGCATCCACTATAGCAATGTTGTTTATGTTTTGCTAGCAGATACTGAACTTAAGTACCTGCAACTTGTGTGGAACTCTGCTGTATGTTTACTTACTGGCATGTCCCAACACCATCATAGTGCTGAACTTGGGTACCTACAACTTGTATGTAACTCTGCTGTATGTTTACTTACTGGCATGCCCCAGCACCATCATAGTGCCGAACTTAAGTACCTACAACTTGTATGTAACTCTGCTGTATGTTTACTTACTGGCATGCTCCAGCACCATCATAGTGCTGAACTTATGTACCTACAACTTGTATGGAACTTTGCTGTATGGTTACTTACTGACATGCCCCAGCACCATCATAGTACTGAACTTAAGTACCTACACCTTGCATGCAACTCTGCTGTATGGTTACTTACTGGCACACTGGGGAACCATCACAGTAGTGTTATACTTTGGCATCTGCAATGGCTGCACACATCCTCTCACACTGTGTTCAGCATTCTAGTGTTGACACTTTGGTTTTGTGTAAAATGGGTTTACTTGTGTTACAGAGCTCTTGGTTCCTTACAGAGCTCTTGGTTCTTTCTTTAACTGCAAGTCAGTATTGCACTTTATTTTTTAAGATGTAATTTTCTTTTGTATGCTTTTTTTGTTACACTACTGCCCATGGCTAATCAGTCCTCCATGATCATTTGGCCCATTCATACCATATTGGATGAGAGACAATCATTCATGTAGCCATCAGGGGGTTTTCTATTACAGCCTAACCCCACCCTTTGGTGACTGATATTGATGCCCGTGTCACTGTGAGTGCCCACTATGCCTTATTCCTGCATGTGAGTGCTCCCTCAACATGCTAATGAAGGTGACCATCAGCAGCTTGGCAAGCCAAACTTAAGTCTCTGGTTACAACAGTTTCACTTGCAGTCCTCTGCTTGCATGTGGCAAAGCTGCCACTGGATCACCAGCTCCTACAATCTGAGAAATCAAGTTCTCATTTGACACTCGCTCCTACTTTCTCCTGCCCAGCGCTTCCAACACTTGAGCTGCTAAGGAAACTCAGGCCATGTGGGTCATAGTCATGGATTTATCCTTCTATGCCTGAGAGGGGTAGGCTAATATAAGCTGACTTTTCTTTAAGTGGACATGCTCCATCCTTTTATTTATAAAAGGTCTTTGTGGACACTTTTAGTGAAGCTCTGAAGCAGATAGTTAAACTAAGGCAGATAAAGTACAGTAGATTAATTCTTTGCAAAACAGCTGTGAGATACATGATACATCAGTCTCATCATTATGTTGTGATTTGGCAGAAAATATGCACTGGAATATGCTAAGCTTTAAGTATTCGGGAGGGAGTGTCACTTGGCTTTAAGTTCAGGAAGGGTTGGTTAAGCCCTTTCATAGCTGGTTGCCTCTTGTCTTGTGTTGATTACATTTTTTCTAGTTCTGGATGATGTTTATTCACAATGTTTTGTTAACAGAGTTGTCCAGGAGGGTTGAGACCCAGGAGTAATGTCTGATTAGGTGATTTGCTCAAAGTCACATAGCTATCAGAAGGACAGTGAGGTAAGCTTAATCTTCTGTATTAAACTGCCAGGCAGCTAAATGAACATGTTCACAAATTCCTTTCAAATGACAGGTGAAACCTGCAGCTGCTTACATTTTCATGTAGCTAGGTACACCCAGTGTGCTCAAGCTTGTAAACTTTTGTCTAAGCAGCTGTCAGAAAAAGAATAGCTTATAGAGTCAAAGAGCTGTCTATAACTGTCTAAACTAGTGTCAGAAACATAATATAGATATATATATATATATATATATATATATATATGTGTGTGTGTATATATATATATATATATATATATATATATATATATATATATATATATAGCATTTATATTAGAAAACCAAACGTTCAAAATTTCGAGTGTTCTAATATCGACCCGTTTTCAGCGAACGCTGAAAATATCGAAGAAACAGAAAACCAAATTTTTTCCTAGGGAAAGAATTCGGTTGTCCATTTCTGTTGCTTCAGTATTTTCAGCACTGTTTTGGAAAGTTATGTGTCAGGTTCAGGTAAGTGTGTGATTGTGTGGACGTGAGGGTTAGAGCAGGTTATGTGAGTTAGGGTTAGGGCACGTGTGAGGTGACTGTGCGATAGTGACAGACCTTAGGGTTAGGGTTTGGGTTACGGTAAGTGGATAGTTAGTGGTGTATGTATAGTTTAGTGTAGGGTTAGGTGTAAGAGTTTAGGTGTATGTGTTTGTTTGGTGTGCTTGTGTTGTGTGTATGTGTTTTGGAACATCAATTTTTTTCCCAAGGAAATGATTCACTGTTTTGTATGTTCGATGTTTAAAATTTTCGATTCATAGCATTCGATATTAGAACACTTGAAATTTTGAACGTTCGGTGCTCTAATATAGACTCTATATATATATATATATATATATATATATATGTGTGTGTGTGTGTGTGTGTGTGTGTGGTTTCACTTCATATACTTGAAATGCTGAAATCCCGAATTTCATAACACACAAACCACACATACACATAATTTACAAAAATGCTCACATACACTCACTCACCTGAATGTCTGAACACAAAGATCCTAAACAAACACTTCCTGTAATGTAGTGTCACTGCATAAGCATGGATTCGACATATTCGCATTCGCGGTCATGCACTTTGGCTATTCTGAAGTTTCGGCTTCATGCACTCAAAATGCTGAAATTCGAGATTTCAGCATTTCAAGTATATGAAGTGAAACTATATATATATATATATATATATATATATATATATATATATATATATATATATATGGGATCCGTACAGATGTTCGAAGTTTCACTACTTCGAAACCACTTCACCGGGTCCACTGTTTGAAGTGGTGAAACTTCAAACATTGACTTGACTTTGTGACTTTGGCAGTCACACTACAGCACAGAATGGGAATATTCCCTTTTCCCTGCTGTAGTGCGATCTCGGAGTTAGTATATTTAAGTAGGGGTGTGGGGGGCACAGCCTCCCACATGGGGTGTGCAGGGGGCTTCACCCCTGCAAAAACATGTTTTAGTGCGTTTTATTTTGGTTGTCCGGGGAACTAGACTTTAGCAAAAGTGAACTTTCATTGAAGTGAACTTCCTCTGAAGTGTGGGTCTCCTGCTCTATTTCAAAGAAGTGTTCTTTCGATATAGAGCAGTAGACCCATATATATATATATATATATATATATATATATATATATATATATATATATATATAGACTGCTTGATTAAACATAAAACTTTGCTGTACAAATAACAACTGAAAAAAGATCAGTTGTTTTTCAAGGTATAGGAGACAGATTTAGAGAGGTGTACATTTTGAATGAGATAGGGTAGGCACAATATTATTAGGGTGTGAGTATACATGAAAAAAATCTATCTAGATCATTCCTATATACTGAGTATGCAAATCTTGTCCTTTACTTTGTATACAGAATGCATATAGATGACATACATAGAATGCACGTTGAGTAATATGTGGCTGAATTCCATCCTGAAAAACAGTCAGGTTATGGAAGATACATTGCCCACTTTAAATAGTCTTATCATTACGTACTAGTACATATTTTTGTAACTGATCTGTGTAATTGTAAGATTATTTAGAACATCTTAACTGGGGTCACTGATTCATTTACCTTAAGTAGATGATTGTCACTATTGAAAGTGACATCCCGAATCCATGTGCAAAATGGGAAAAAAGGGGTTGAGGATGGACAGATGGATATAAACTTTGAAGTAATTTTTTCTTTATTTTTAATCCATAGAATCTCTTGTTCTCCCTTTAGAATTGTTTTGACTGATCTGAAGTGCAGTATATTTTATAATTATACAATAAGGCAAGTTTGCTTTCCTCTGAGTGCTGACAGAAGAATCATATTTGTTTTCTGGATTGTTTAATATTTCTTGATTTACGTGCAGGGATTACTGCTTTTCTAAAGCAAGAAATATTGACTTGTTGTGCATTAGCTAGTCTCTGCCATAATGCAAGCAACCATGTTGGCAGATATCAAGGTTGGACTTAACATGTGTCTAATCAGTCTGGTATAGTTATCATTTAATTTTATTAACATTCCTTGGATTGTGTTGACTGTTATATTTTAAAGAAAATTCTAATATACTGAGCAATAAAAAATATATTGGACTTAACTCCTCAGAATGGATGCAAAATAAAATGTATATTACTTTAGTATAGCTACACTTATCTTAAGACAAAGGCATGAAGTCTGATGATGTAATGATTGTCAATAATAGCATTCAAACTCTTTCCTCAAGAATTGGGAACATATCCAGAAAAATATGTGGCAAAGTCCTAAAATCAAGGACATTTTTATTCTGATGAACTTAACATGTTACTAGAACAATAGCCATTGCATAAGCATGTATTTTCTGAACAATAAAAGGTATGAAATGCCCATTGTCTGGCATTGCATTTTGACTGTGATCCACAGTGATTTACTAAGAAATCAAAAATTTTAGAAGGAATAAGGTAAAAATGAAACAAAATCAGGGATATTCTACAAAATCAGGGAGATTTGAGAGCTATGGTGCCAATACTACACACACACACACACACACACACACACACACACACACACACACACACACACACACACACACACACACACACACACACACACACACACACACACACACGCACACACACACACGCACACACACACATACATGCATGCGCACATATGCACACACACATGGAGTACCAAATAATGGGGTTATTTGTAAAACTGATTATTTTGTTGTGCTTTTATAATGTAAATCAAGTTTTTAGCAAGATTTTGTTGCTGTCCTTGGGACCGTGTTATGTTTACATACTGACTAATTTAGGCTCAAGTCAAAAGGAACTAGTACCTGAATGAGTCTCATGGATAGTGGAGATGTGCTGATTTTTTTGGGACAAGCAGGTAGTAATACCCAAAAAACAACTGAAATACTTAGAGTTATTGGATTATAACTTCCAATTAGTAATTTAACAATTTAAATTCTGTATTTTTCTTTGTTCAGCTCCCCAGCTAAGAAAGTACGTCAGTATTAATGTTTATCCTTGTCATGCTCTAAAACTGAGAAAAATGACGCCACTATTGCAGTACTGCAGTGATAATAGAAAGTGCAGTTATCAGTACCTTTGAATATCACAGACATACTACAATAACAATAGTGAGCCATAAATATTTGAAATGATGTACATGGTACCTGATAATGTTTGAATAAACAAACAGCAATCATGTTTGCATAAGTAACTAGTAAAAACTACCTTTAAATGGTTTTTAATTTATCCAAAAAGAAAGAATCCACAGACACGAAAATCCAAATGGACCAGCTGTTTATTCATAAAGTTCTGATGAAGTCAGCTGATTAGACTGATGAAAGCGCTTAACTTGTGTTTTGTATGAATAAACAGCCGGTCCGTTTGGATTTTCGTGTCTGTGGATTCTTTCTTTTTGGAGTTATTGTTTAGTTCCTGGTTTTGCTTTGTTTGTGGTTTTTAATTTATGTTTAAGATTTGATTAATATATCCTAAATAGGCAGCTCATAATTAAGCGACATCCTTAGGGCAACACTGTTTAGACTAATGACTTGTTCAAGGTCATACCATACACAGAGAGAAATTGAGAGAATCAAACACATAGCCTTTGGATGAATGTTGCTGACAGATCACAGTTTTAATGCTTTGTATTAAATTGAGAGAATAACAGAAGAACAGACTGGAGTCCAGTCTATGATGCCATTACTGATATTACTGACATTTTAGGACTTCAAACTGTTGGAAGGCAACACGGCTTATTTAGCTTCTTGTTTGCTAAAATGTCTTACAGAGTATGACATTATTGATAACATTGTTATTTTATGTTGCTTTAACTCTTCCCTTTTTAAAGAAAGAGAGAGTTTTACATGGGTTGAAATATACTACAAAAATAAAGATTACTTTTTGAACTAGAGCACTAAACTGTTTAGCGGTTTGGATGTGTCATCATGAAGTTCGACATAAGGGTTCTGAACCTGAACAGATAGAACCACACCCCATTGTAAGTTGACAAGGTATATGGAAGCCAAAGGTGAACTCTTCACCTATGCCTATAAGGCTGTCTTTATGTCTCCTCATGACTGTGCAATGGTCTTGCTATAATCAGACATGATTTAAGAACAAAATCATTTATTCCTACTGCTGTTGTTATTTTCCCTTATGAACTCTTGAGTCATAATAATATATAACAGATTGCAATTTTGCTGGTTATTTTCATTTAAACTAAGGATGGCCACAGTGGTGCAGTGGTTAGCATTCCTGCCTCACAGCAAGAGGTTCTCCAGTTTGATTCTTGGCTGAGGTGGCTTCTGTGGGGAGTCTGCATGTCTTTCCTGTGGCTGTGTGGGTTTCCTCTGGGTGTTCTGCTTTCATCCCAAAATCATGCTGCAGGTGGACTGGGCTCTCTAAATTGGCCCTAGGGGTGTGTGTGTGCCTTCTGTGGAAGGTTGGGTGCCAGGCTAGTAACTTGATATTGCAAAACTTCACTGCCAATTGTTCTGCAGACCATTGTTTTGCTGTGGCAACCCCTAACAGGTGAAGAAGAAGGTTTTCATTTAAACTAAAATTGGCAGTGTGCATTTCTAGCTCTGTTGGCCTAATTTTAATATGATTTGGTCTTTTTCCCAGATGCTTGATGTAGTGGCAGAGATTTAACCTGCAATACTAGCAGTCTGGGTTTGATTAGTATTGACTGAAGCTGGAGGACCACACTGGTATAGAACAGATACTGTTTTTGAAGATGGAAAAAAACAGTGACCGGATATGTGTACATGTAAAAGAGGTAAAAAGTTTGTAAAATTACCTGTGGTTACATTGCATATGCATACTGCATGAAACTCATTTTAGTGATATAAGGCGAGTATGAGGGAAATACCTAACCCTGCAATATGATAATCATCTTCCCACTGAGTTTCGTCCATCAGTTTAGATATGTGAGAAGTGAAAATGATAGTCTCAGCGAGTGACCAGGGAAACTAGATATAATTTCAATCTTTGTTAGAAATCGTTTGTAATGAATTCATCTAGTGGAAACCATAGTTAGAACATTACGCTGGCAGATTCCTTATGTTAGTTGAAATAATGTTTGTTAAACAGTATTTCATTATCATTTACTACATAAAATCACAAAGTGCTGATATTTAATAGTACTCGTAGGTACACGGGTCCCATGTAAATGATCAAAGTCTTAGAACTTCTAATTTCTTATGGCCGACACCATATGATCGAAGTTTTAAGACTTCAAACATTCTAAACGGAGATTTCCATACATGGCAAAATGGGAAATTTTCCCTTTTCCTCGTAGTGTGATCTCAGAGTTGATATATTTAAGTAGCAGAGTGTATGGGGGTGCAGAGGGGGCTTGGCCCCCTGCAGAAACATCCAGGATATTTTTTTGTATTGTTTTTTTGTTTTAGATGTTCAAAGTCTTAAAACTTCGATCATATGGTGTTGGCCATATGACATTTGAAGTTCTAAGACTTCGATCATCTAAATGGGACCCAGGTACACATAGCCTCAATATGCACATGTTGTGAAAAAATATATATTCCTATAATATTACTTAGTATGGGATATGAAAGAGAAAATTAATTTATATTTTCATAGACTATTGCCATTAGAATTGTGACAGTTTAAGAGAATGCATTTATTTATTTATTTAATTACTTGTCAGCTGGGTAGGTAGACTCATCTAAGGGCTCTTTTCGGTCATGACCACAACCAAAAAAAAAAAAAAATGCATGCACAACAAACATACAAATTTACAAAAGTAAATTTTGATTAATATTTCAAACATGAAAAAGTGATTGTAAAACAACCTACAAACATGCAAAAGCAAAACATTCTTCTGATAATATAAAAAGGTCTATTTACACATGCAATTTTACTGAACTTACCAAGGCTTTCAGGCTTGTAGATCCTAAGATACTTTTACATCACTTACATAAAATAGGAATTAGCTCAGATGCTTTGCCGTGGTTTTGATGTTTCATTCAAATCAACATTTCATTCTCAATGTTGAGGCCTCAGTCTTAACACACAAACAAGATCAAATAAGGTGTTCCACAAGAATGTATTCTAGCCCCACTATTCTTTTTTGTTTTTATCAGCAGTTTGCCTTAAATCTCTCAAACCTCCCACTATTACTTTGTGCCAATGGCATGGTCTTATTTTGCTGAAATCAATACCTCAAAGTACTACAAAAGGAACTTCAGGCAGATTTCCTCACTCTGTTTAACTGTATCAACAACAAAAAGTGGTACTTAATTCTTCAAAATCAAAAACTACAATCTGCATAATGGTTAAGGCATTTACTTTGCAGACACAAGGTGTAGGGTTTGATTCTCAAATGCAGTAATTGGCAAGGTTTAAAATAACCCACAAAGTCAATTTTCTTAGTACTAATCTATGAACATAAACTGAAAACAGTCTCTAAATATCTAAGCCCAACAAAACTCTGCACCAATTTATCTTTATTTTCTCTACAAAACGTCTAAATTTCTCTAAATATCACACGATTACCATATACCTTGTATCAATTCTTAACCAATGTTTTGTATCATTGCTAATTTGTTATAATTATTTAAACTGCAGAAGTTTTTGTTTTATTTTTGAAGATTGTAAAGTTATTGTTCTTGAAATGTTTTGTAATAATTTGGAGCTTTTTCCTCAAGCCTCTGCTGAAAATGGTCTTCTACCCAGTGAGAGTTTCCCAGTAATCATATTTCAACAAACAAACAAACAAACAAACAAACAAACAAATAAATAAGTACTCTTATAGAAAACACTAATGCATTTAAATATGTAGGACACTGGCTAGACCCCTCTGCCAACTTCAGTCTTCACTTACATAGCATTAGGAATAAGTTTAACCCATTATTATTTTTGGGCAAACAAAATCTCACCCTTCCTCTATATGGCCTCCAGAATAGCAATAGGAAAATTTGTCTTCCTTTCCTATCTTGAATATGATCTTTAAATAGTAGAATGTGCCTCAGAATGAAATACCACAGTCCTTCAAACTATCACCACCAAAATCTGCAGGTGCATTCTCGAAAATAGGAGCACTACTACAAAACATTGCAAAAATGCAAAATGGCTTCCAGATAAACAAAGAAATGGCTTCTTGCTTTGCTGACAACTATTCAGACTTATACACAAGCATACTTTCTCTCCTCTAGAAGCCAAACTAAATACGCAGCCCCATCCTAAATCACTGCTGAATTTAAGGTTCCTTCTATTTTGCTCTTGTGGTAATTCACTAGGTTAAGTAGTTAGGGACTTATCTGATTGCTCATTTGTGCCTCTCAACATGAGTTCATAAACTGCATTGCCCTTTCTACTGCCAACTTGCTTAAACTAGAGACTGATACAGTAAGACAACTGCCAGTTCTGTCACTGACAAGTCTTTACTCTGATCTCACAATGATACAACTAGTGAGACATGCAAAGACTTAATGAATTTGGTGGCTTACCACTCACATACCACATATGTCAGTATTTTGCAACCACATCACAGCCACCAAACATTAGAACCACTTATACTGAGGTTGAAAAGAAATTACTATTTAGGCCTCCTAGACAGTAATGACACCTCAGTTACATACTACTATGCCCAGAAATACATTGTCACCTACACCTTCACCCACAGCTAATAAGAGTTACCCTAGATTCAAGCCCACACTCATAACACCTCCAGTGGCTGTGACCACACATGACAATGTGCATAGTAGTAAGAGACATGCTGACATTCCACATACCATAAAGTCAGCATCAAGGTCAGCTATTTCTATGGTACCAGCATTCATGACTTGACCAGAGCCTCTCCATCAGGAATGTGATTATGATCTTGTAGTTAACCTTGTTGGAGTGAATAACCTTAACTGTTTCTCCATATTGGAAAAGTAGAAATACATGACTGAACATTCCATTCATGTGTCCAAGGCAGCAAAGATGCTTATCTTGAGCAGTATATTGCCATCTGAGAATGATGCCACAATTCCAAAACAAAATAATTAATTTCATCAATTGGTTAACTAAATGATGTCATTTCTGGGATTTCCAAAGTATGTCAGTGTTTGTATATATATATATATATATATATATATATATATATATATATATATATATATGTGTGTGTGTGTGTGTGTGTGTGTTTCATCAATGGGGAAGACCTGCATCTTTCTCCTCAGTGCTTATGCATATTGGAAAAAACTATTTTGTCGCCACCTTGCCTTTTTTTAGGCAAGAACCATCTCTTGAACATTCCAACCATGCTAGAAGAATTGAATGCAGTCAGCAACAGCTGATGGTACTTTCTACTCTGAAAGGCACATCACTACTGCTGAACATTAGAGTTTTGTGCTGGGTATCCTCCTCATCTGATTCTTTATCTGGTGCCAAAGCAGATGTCAAAAGTCCAAGACTAATGATTTTCCCTATAACTGTAAACTGAGTGCTTTCATTGACTCTCCTGTACAGACACTTATATCATCCAAGAGTTGGTCATAATCAAATCTTGGTGAACTGACCATGAACTGACCGTGGTCTTATACCTAAATATAACATCAAAAGTGTAGTATAGTTGGCTTTGATTACTGTTGATTACCACTAACCTACCAATTACCACAAAAATGGGACCTCCCCATTTAAGATTTACAGTTTCCTTCACTGATAATGAACCAATCTTCAGTCATCATGTTATCTCTTATAGTTAGGAAATACTTCTACCCTGTCCAGTTAATTATCAAAGGTATACCCTCCAGGTCCAATCATATCATAATCTCTATCTAGTCTACCATCATTGAATAATCAAATGCTACACACCATTTAGAATGTACCTCTGCAATCACCTTGTCTAACTAGAAAGGCTTCAACTCTTTGTTAAAAAAGGGCTAAGTTCCTTTAGGTATCCATGTAGACTAAAAAATATCTAGTGCTTCCCTGTTTTATACTCAGTTCTCTGTTACCCCTTCTGGGTTATGAAAAATTATGTCCTCCTTTGCCTCGGTTTATAAATACTGATAATATTAAAAACACTCAAAGAAAAAAAACAACTCTTAGACAGGAAGTGTTCCTCACCCAAAGAATCCCTTACCTGTGGAACAAGATTCCCTTGCATGTCAAACAATGTAAAGCAATGACTTCCCTTAAGTTTTGCCTTAATGATTGAACAGGTTCCCACAGGTTTAGTCTTGATTTAAGTACTATGTCACTTCCAGCAAGATGGCAAAAACACTGACTAGACTGCAATGGATTGCACAGGCAGGAATTTTATAGTTGCTTAGACCTCTTCCTAGTAAGAACCTAAGAACCAGTTTCTTTGTCAGTTTTTATTACATGTGCTGCCAAATCAGCCTTAATTGGAATGCTTTGAAAATGTTACTCAGTTATAAAACATTCACATATTTAATGGTATTCTAGAGTCCCATCAGCATTATCAGGTCTCTTGGAAACTCATCATGCTGAGAACCACATGCTTTCAATATTCTTTCACATCTTTGAATTATTGATACTACTCTAGGCAAATTCTTATGCACACTGAACAATGTTAGTAAAACGTTATGCTAAATAACCAACTTAAATGTTACAGCCTAGAGATCCTGATATAATTTCCTAACTCCAAAAATGATACCAAGTGATTCCTTTTCAGTCTAGAAATACTCTCTCTCAGAAGAAGGAAGTAGGCATAAACAACCGGTCTTTAACCCCTGAAAGCATGATATGCTGAATTACTGTTCCTATGTTGTAGGTTGAGGCATTACATAAAAGTGATACTTGTAACTCATAAATATGTAATGCAGTAATATATTATCAGACGTCATCATTTCTTTACATTTTTCTGAAAGCATTTTTTGCAAATTATTTTCATTGCCAAAACATATTTTCCTTCAGTGACTTATACAGCAGTAATAGCAATGTGGTTTGGTTATGTATGGGAAGGTTGCCTTATGAATGACCATCAGTTTTTCTGCAGTAGGCTGTATCCTTTTTCTGTCCAGCACTTTTCCTACATATTCAGTCTGCAATTTGCCAAACTCAAATTTTGATTTTTTAATCTCAGTACTAATCTTACAGTTTTTGTAGCATTTTATGAAAATTGCTGAAGTGTTCACTCCCTGCCTTTCAAATAATCAGTAGACCATTTATATATACAGCTACACCAAATCTTTGAAAAAAATCTGTTTCTTTTTTGAAAAATAGAAGGTGCAGAGTTAATACCTGATGACAGTTTGTTGCATATAAATAAGCATCAGTTTGGACTAGGCACTATATACTTTTTAGAACGATCACCATGCTATACTTGTTCATCAGACACATCTAGGTCAATTTTAAAAACATATTTCCACCTCTCAACATGACCACCAGCTCATTCACTCAAGATAGAAGGCATGTCTCAGTGCATGCAACTTGGTTAATGATAAAGTTTGGAATCACCACAAATACATATGGCAGAATCCCTTTTATAAAAAGAAAAATATGCTTATTTCCTCTGCTTCACATGATTAATAATACTTTCCATTTCAGGACTTTCAGCTTTTTATCCACTATTTATCCTATAGCAAATTGTAAAGACCTATAACACTAAGATTTTGGTATGACACCCTGATTCATAAAAATTGGATTTTAAACACTGTGCATTGCTTCAAGTTCCTCAGAAAATACTTCCCTATGCATATCAAGCACTTCTTGCACTAATTAAAACTTGTGCAATACCCTATGACTTATGAGTGCAAGTGTTTTCAGTTAAACAGTGATTTCTGCAGGCAATCCTTCCTGCACAAAGCTGGTCCTTCAGTGTTAACCACAAATATAAAGAAGACAAGCATTCCTTCTGTTTTTCATTTCATACGATACCTATTATTTCACCCAGCACAGATAAACTCTCACCCGCATATATTACAAGCTTCACAGAAGTACTTTGCATTTCTTATAAGGCAGCATGTGAAACATTCCTTTACGTATAACAGATGCTACCATACCTAAATCAATGTACAAATCTACCTTTTATCATTTCTGAGTGTAGACACAAATTATTCTTTAGTCTCACTTTCACATGCTCGTTCACCTTTCACATGTATCTTTAGATTTTGCTGTGATTATTTCTGTACTCATTTTAAAGATGTATATTATGATAATTATTGCTCTATATTGCTACTTTTTCACAATGGAGACATTTAGCTTCTTTTTAATTACGACTTGAGAGTGTTTTTTACTGTTGCAGCAACAAGCCATTTATACGTCAATATATGCCTCATTATTCCTCAACTGTCCGCATCTGTATCTACTGACTACATCCTTAAGGCACACCTTTGGAAACATTAAATTTGATTCTTAAAGTAGTTTTCTCTGGCAAGCTATACTGAAAATGCCACCTTCAAATCTGTGTTTAAGTGTTTCGTTCAAACTTAAACAAAATTCATAGTTCACATTATACTGTTTTAATTCAGCAGAATTCTTTGGTACTGTCTCTTTGGGCTTCTAGTTGAAATTATTAAAATGAAATCCTTTGGTAATTTTTATCAATTTAGGCTCTAATATACATTTGATATTTTCACATCTGGTTGTAGGATTTGCAGTCAAACCATGGTACAAAGCAATCCATATGTGGACATACCCATAATGTTGAATATGGTAATAATTTCTAATGTATGCCCATTTGCCAACATCTTAAATGCACCAAAACTGTAACCCATCTGATAATTCAAGCTGCTGAAAGAATAATGGCATGAAAATGCCAGAACTGTAACCAGACTGTAGACACTGCAGTGACAGCAGTTCAAGGCATACAGCAGCTGTGCATTAAAGTATATAGGACTGTACAGCATTGCAGAAACAGTTCACTGACATGGAATGAGCAATACTAGGCTGTGAATGAGGGAATGGGTTGTTGTTTCACTAGATAAAACAAAGTATTACATGTGTGGCTAGACTGATATTTAGACTCAGTTATGTGTCATTTGGGGACAACAGTTTGTACTAGTGCTAATGTGACTTAAAGATGCTGCATAGCTGCTGTTGTCTTCACTGTTGTTTGGAGTTGCACTTAGGTGAGAGTGCCTGGAACTTGATGCTCCAGGAAATGTGATTTATACTGTCTACAGTGTTTGCTAACAATTAGTCTAGGGATGGTGTGCACCTACAGTGGATGCTAGTTTTTAGAAGCCCACTTCCTGACCATTTTGTGACCAGTTGTGGTTGAGATATCTATAGTGACATGCGCATGACATTTGCAGAGGTTTTGACTAATTGGGAATTGGCTACCCACTGAAATTCTAATTTAGCCATTGTTCTCTAAAGGAATGCCGTTTGTTATGAATATTGTTCAGTTCTTTATATATATATATATATATATATATATATATATATATATATATATATATATATATATATATATATATATATATATATATGTATATCGGATTAGGGAACACCTCTATGACATATCTGGACATGCTGACACCAATGCATTGGCATGACATGTCATGACCGTGGGTATAGAACATGAGTTCAGATTTATGGTTATAGATATGGTAGCATCTAATGCCAGACAGGGCCCTAGGGTTGAAAACAGTGAGCTTAAATGGATCATTAGAATGAGGGTGAATATATGAGTAAATGACTTAATGATAAGTTATCCATTCAACCCATATTAGCCAAAGGACCTTTACATAGATGAGAGGATGTTGCATTGTTTTTATGGAATCATTTTTATGAAAATATTTTTATGAACACATCTTTTATGAATGAATGCATGATTTTTATGAATATGTATCTATTATTTTTATGGTTAGATAGGGACTGTTTTTGAGTTGTTGGTCTCTTTGTATTTATATATATATTCTTGATGCACACATTTTTGATGTTGTATCTTTGAATGTTGAATTGATGTGATGTCATTGTGTGGGGAGTGAATTTAAATGTTTGAATTTGTCAGTTTAAATTGTCTGAGGAAGCATCTTGACTGCGAAAGTGCTCACCATTGCATTTATTTCATTAAACCAGCATTTTATCTAGCTGTGGTTCAGTGCTCTTTACATATATATTTTCTACATATTTCTTTTTGTTGTGAGAGCACCGGTTTATCCACACAGTCTACTTTGTTTTTTGAGTATATATATATATATATATATATATATATATATATATATATATATATATATATTCACTTCAGAAGCTCGAAATACTGAAATCTCGAATGTCAGTATCTCAAGCCCAAGAAGTGGAATCCACAAAACAACGAAAACTAAAAACCGTGAAATTCAAAACCTTGATTACCGGAAGTTTTGAATTTTGCGGTTTTACTACACACACACACACACACACACACACACACACACACACACACACACACACACACCATCCACCACACAAACACACACAATCACTCTACTACATGAAAGCAGGGGACCAAGCCCCCCTGCACTGCCCACTTAAATATTCTCACTCAGAGGTCGCACTACATACAAACACACACAAAACACCACCACACAAGCTACTTTCTCTTCGCACACACACGACAGCAACAAAACACACTGACACACACCACAGCCCCTACACACACACACACACACACACACACACACACACACACACACACACACACACACGCACACACACGCACACACACACACACACACACACACACACACACACACACACACATGCACACACACACACTTACCTGAATACATGACCATAGCGGAACTTTAGAAGCGCGAAATTCAAAGCGCTTGTGTGATTTTTTACTTCGAGGTTTGTGTAACCTTTTACTCGAGAATTTTATTATTAAAAGTATTCTTTGATTTATAATTAAGAACTGATTCCTCATTCATTTGTAACACATCTTGAAATGCTTTACAGCACATTGAGGCAGGCCAGCCCCAGTGGGTCAGCCTCTCCCTATTCCACCCGCTCCAGCACTGATGCTCAGCACATCTGGGACTCAACCTGGCAGCACTGCTTCTGCTGTCCTGCACTACCTGCACCCTCAGGTAGCACTTCCCTGGCAGCTGGTACTGTGGTACCCTCCAGGAGTAGTGGTGGAAGTGGGGGTTTCATCACCTGCCAGAATATGCCAGGGTTGGTGCATAGGGTTGTGCACTGCACCATTGGTGTACATATTCACCAGATGGGGAAAATGTCAGGCACTTCAGCACCCAGTGGAGTAAGGGGGCAGTGATGACAGTCCTGTAGGTGAGGACTAGATTTTCACTGTCTCCATGTTTGGCAGGCATGAGCTTGCATTGTCCCCTCCCTCACCCCAATCACGGTGTCCCCCAACCTTTTGCATCCCTCACAACTCCTGTGTCTTGTCGTATTTGTCTTGTTTGTTTGCATTTTCTTCTTCTTCACATACCCAACTTACCTAACCCAGCAATACCAACGTCCCTTACCCAGCATTAATTTAAAAAAAAATGGGCACCTGTCCCACAGAAAACATCAACCCATACATAGCTCTCCATTTTGCACACATGCCTTCTTGGCACACTTGATTTGGACCATTTGGCTATACAACATGAAGATTTTATTGTTGTCACCGCACTTTGTGGAGGTGACAGTCCAAATTTAGCTAATATTCTGTACATATTTTCTATTTACACTGTTAAAGAAATGGATAGCTATGGTTCTTTCCTACTTCCTTCCTGCACCTTCCTGTATTTCTTTCCCTTTGTTCTTCCCCCTGCTTGCTCCCCATTTCAACACTTTCCTGTCTACCCCATTTTAGCCCCTATAATCTGATCGAAAAATAAAATCACACAGTACACATAAGTACCAAAAAAAAAAAAACCCAATGGATCCCTTCACTTTGTGGCCTCTATGTTTGTGTGGAGTTTGGCATTGCACATCAATTACAAGTGATGGTGAATGGCTGTACAATGCTGTGGTTACCTTTGCACAATCCTGCTTAACTCTGCTGTGCTAGGTCATTACACAGTAACACATGCCGAATGTACTATAAAGAATATTGTCATTGCATTATCACTGTTTATTTAAAAATATTAGATACAATTGGATTCAAACCCAGTATCATCTGGGCTTAAAAAGAAATTTGTTAATGCATTTACACCTGCTGCCACAGAGCCATCTAAACAGCAGGTGTGTTTCATGCACTCAATACTCACTCTCAGAATTTTAGTAATGAGCCCTGTGTTTGCATACTGCTTAACTATATGCAGACAGGGAAAGTAGTGGAAATGTGTATCTTGCATGTGCAAACACTTTGCCTGCCATAGAGCAAACTTGCTGCTCACTTTTGTGCTATGCAAAGTCAATATTAACATGTATTAGTGCTGTTTATTGTCCATTTAGTCTTTATGCCATGTAACTACATGTGGAAAAATAACAAAATGAAGGACCTATCTAAGAATATGTCAGATATTAACAATGCTGCCATGTGCTACCTCCCCCCATGTACTGCAATCCCAGTTTCTCAGTGCTTGTTGACAAATACATCAACTACACTACATAAATTAATAGCAAATGTGTGATATACCATGCATATCAATCTTGCAACATGCAGAACTAGAACTATCTTCACAATTGAACATGCCTGGGTCTACTTCACTTGACCTAAAACCCATTTGACTGACACCCATTTGACCGACACCCAACTGATCTAAATTTCATTTGACTGACTCCCATTTCACTGGCATTTAAGACATAGACTTGCTGTGGGTTTTCCTTCAACTGTGCCTTGCTTGTGATAAAAAGAATTACTGTAACTTACAGTGCTGACTAGAATTCCATTAGTCATTTAGGAAGTAGTGTTGTAGTGTTTCTAAATGTGGGTTTGTCTCTTTACATTTTTATGGAAGTATCTAAAGTAATTTGGCAAATGTTTTGTGCATTCCCAGCAGTAGTGGCAGTGTGTAGGGTACTGTAAAGCAAGTTAAAGGAATATACCCTTTTCCCTACTGTAGTATGATCCTGGAGTTAGTATATATAATTATGGGGGTATGGGGGGCACAACTCCCCACATTGCATGGTGGGGGGTGCAGCCCTCCACCTAGTTTGGTTGTACATTGTACCCATTTCTGTTACTAGGGTAAGTAAGTAGTTTTTAAGTTGTGGAAAGGGTTAGTTATTGGTGTTCTAAGTATGCTTGTCTATGGTTTAAGATTTGGTATGTTGAAATTCCGCTTTGTAAGCTGTCGGTGAAATGGGAGTCAGTCAAATGAGTTTTAGGACAAGTGAAGTAGATTCACATGCCTACATATCCATTTCATACAGGCCTCTCAACATCTTATATTCAACATCCAGTGCTGATGTCATCCACTGTAATTTGTCCTGCAGCCTTGTAAAAGTCAGATTTTGTGCTATGGCACTTGCATAAAGTACTGAACTCTGCAGTCTGTGTACTTAGGTTGGGGGTTCTGTTCTCACAACAGTCAACTGCTGTGTGTGAGTCTGTGTGTGTGTGTGTGTGTGTGTGTGTGTGTGTGTGTGTGTGTGTGTGTGTGTGTGTGTGTGTGTGTGTTTAGCTAATGAGAATAGAATTACTATGTATCCTACCGGATTTACTATGGTAAGGTTGAACCGGACCCCATCAAATGATGGGATCATTGACCCATGTCCGCAAAAATGACAATGTCAAATTTCAACATTGTCGAAATATGACTCAACTTCATCCTTGGAATGGGCTTTAACATGGGTCAAGATAGGGGCAAGATTCATACTTTGACAATGTTGGGTTCGATATTATTGCCATTCAGCCTCCAGACTTCAACTGAAGTGGGTTCTACTGAATCCTCTTCAACCTTACCATAGTAAACCATCCTGCAGTTAGCACTCAAATTCCATGGTTTGACAGTATTTTGACACTTGCACATGATGACACATCCATTTCATGCAGACATCCCAATATCCTCTCTCCAACATTCAGTACTGATGTCATCCACTATAAGCTGTCTTGCAGCCTTGCAAAAGTCAGACTTGTGCTGTTGCACCTATGTAAAATACTGATCTCTGTACTCTGTGTACTTTGATAGGAAGAGGGTTCTGTTCTCACTCTAGTTAACTGGTGTGTGTGTGTGTGTGTGTGTGTGTGTGTGTGTGTGTGTGTGTGTGTGTGTGTGTGTGTGTGTGTGTGTGTCTGAGTGTGTGTGTGTGTGTGTGTGTGTGTGTCTGTGTGTGCATGTGCATGTTTGTCTGTGTATGTTTATCTAACCAGAAGAGCATAAGAGTGTATCCTACAGTTACCACTCCAGTTCCATGAATTGACAGTATTTTGATATTTGCACATGCCTACACATCCATTTCATGCAGACCTCCCAACATCTTCTGTCCAACGTTTAGTACTGCTGTCATTCACTATACACTGTCCTGCAGCCCTGTAAAAGTCAGACTTGTGCTGTGGTGCTTGCATTAAGTACTGAGCTCTGTAGTCTGTGTACATAGATAGGCATTCTGTTCTGGTGTGTGTGTGTGTCTGTTTATCTATCTAACCAGAAGAATATGTGTGCATCCTACAGTTACCACTCCAATTCCATGGATTGACATTATTTTGACACTTGCGCATGCCTACACATCCATTTCATGTAGACCTCCCAACATCCACTGCTGATGTCATCCACTATAAGTTGCCCTGCAGCTTTTTAAAAATCCGACTTTGTGCTGTGGAACTTGAGTAAAGTACTGATATCTGTAGTCTGTGTACTTAGATAGGTAGAGGTTCTGTTCTCACTGAAGTCAACTGAGGTGTGTGGGTGTATGTGTTTGTGCACTTGCTTGACATTAGGGAGAGCCTTTTACACCAGCATGCAGGACACTGCCATTATCATAGTCTTCTCAGCAGACACTGCTGATGTCATCACCTATAAAATGTTGTCTGAGAATCTGCTTGATTTTATTTGGCTGTGGAATAATTTGTAAACAGTAAAGATGTAAAGGGTACAATACTTAAAGTGTAACATGGTCACAGGATGTGTAGAGGTATTTATGAGCCATTTGGTGGATTTGTTTAGGGGCAATTTTTGGTTTTGACAGGAATTAATGGCTGGCAGAAGCATGTGGCACTGGTAATATACAGCTAGAAAAATGCCATGATTATAGCTTGCTATTATATCTTTGCAGACCGTCAGACATGGAATGGTGGAACAGTGAGTATTGAAGACGATTCAAAGAAAAACAAACCAGAAGTTCAATGTCCAAATTTTAATAGAAAAATAGCAGCAAAAATATAGAGAGAAGCAAAGCATTCGAGTCTATGGCTCTTTTTCAGTACATAATAATACTAAATCAGATTATCCCCATTTAAATAAAACAGCAACCCATCAAATACATTGTCAACCACGACTTACAATTAAAAGTTCTAAATTAATTTTATGTAGATAAACCACTCTATATAAAATAATAAATAGATAAAAACATATAAATAAATAAATAAATAAATAAATAACAGCCCAGATCAATACAAGAAATTCAGCATAGAATCCATATACGATATCACAGAAATTCATATAAAATCACGCCTAGCTTTCAATACTAGTTTAATACTATTAGTGCTATTCAAACCTGGTGTTTTTTTAGCCCTAAAATAGTTTATCCATCTGTACTCTGCCATTTCAGTTCTTGTCACTGTATCTCCTCCTCGAATATCTTAAAAAACTCTTTGTAGTGTTATAAATTTAAATCTATGTCCCTTGCCCCTGCTTAAAATGGGTTTAGTCAGTGCATTAGTATTAATATTCCTGTGAATATCAGAAAAATGAGCTCCAATTCTTTCTTTTAATTTCATATCAGCCTTCTCTATGTAGAAGCTTTTGCAGTGAATACAATTAGTAAAATAAACTATATTGTTAGTACAACAGGAACCTGATGCTTCGAATGCAAAGATCTTTTTGCTAATAGGATGTCTAAAATGCAAATCAGTGTTAATTTCATGGTAATAAATACAATTATGGCAGGGGATAGTACAATTATTTTGGATTATTCTGTCAGTATTCTGAACAGCTGTTACCTCTTCATAATATAAATACTGCTTAAGATTTTTTTTCTTTTTTATATATAAATCTTGGTCTGTCCACTACAATGCTACTAGTTTCTGGGTTGGAATGCAATATGGCCTAGTTCTTTTGAATTATCTATTTAACCATGTTAGTATATCTATTATACTTCATTAAATATCCAGTACTATGATCTCTATTAAGTTGGCTATTAGTCCTATTGCTGTTAATAGCATATAAATAAGGTTTTGCCGGATCATTCCTTTGACTGATCACCACTTTCTTAATATTCTCAACAAGTATATTTGTATAATCCCTACTCAGAAAGTCTTTAGTTATGCTATCTATTTCATATATAAAATTCTCATCCTTTGTACTAAGCCTGCTGGCTCTCAAAAATTCAGTTTTTACTACTCCCTTATATATACTTCTCAGGTGCATGCTATCAGAGTGGACATACCTATTTCATGTAATAATGAGAAAGGAGTAAAGAAGTTAAGATCTGAACATGGTATTATAAAACCTTCCTGTTGTAAGAAATTGTAGAATTTAATAGATACAGTGAAGACCAATTTTGAATATTTGTATTTAAATGAACTGATACATTCAAATGAAAGATATTTAATGTCAGATTTGAAAATTATAAGTTTTTTCTTCATGTTATGTATGTATATTTTGTGAATGTGTTGAAATCAAGAAAAATACCTGAAAAAAACAGCAATACAGAAAGATTTTGCATTGACTTTGCTTTTTTTTTTGTTAAACAGAATCATGCAACTTGTGGGGCTTTGTCTGTATATACATGACTGGATGGAATGCAACCAGATATATTTAATTTAGCTTTTGAAATGCAGAAAAGTTTTTATTTTCATGTTTTAATAACTCCAGTATATTTCTCTATATAAGAGGCAGTGGTTATAATAAACAACTGTTTAATAAAATGAGATTTAATCTTTGTGTTTGTAATTGTTGTAGCAGAAAAAAATGCATCTTGTTTTCCAGTTATTACACCCAAGTAATTTAATTTCACTGCAGTTAAGCAAAACAAAGAACTTAAGTATATTTTTTAAAAAAAATTGACATTTGTTTTTCTTACCACTTTTTGTAAATAATTGTACTCTTTGCGTGAAACATAACAAATTAAAATTGCTACTTAGTTTATTAATTTCCTAGTATGCTAATATCAATTTGCTTTTATTTGCTGGTGTTTTATTAATCTGAGATGTTTTTCCTTTCAGAGATTTCATTTTTTTCTGCAGAACTACTGATTAGTTATTTTTTTTTTAATGTAATTTTCTTGTGTCACCATTTAGACAAAGTGTAGGAGGCTTAAGTTCTATAGTAACTGCAGGTAATATAGGCTAGATGTCACTGTTCACAATAGTATAACTAGATTGCCATCCAGTAATATAGGCTAGATGTCACTTTTCATAATAGTATAACTAGTTTGCCATCACCTTGGATGACAGACAGTATATCATTTTGAAGAGGCATTATTTGCAGACTTTGCTTTAATTTTTGCTGATTTCATATGGATTTATTTTCATATAGCCAACTCATATAAGGACCTTTGTGACCAAAGCAATATCTTGCACGCATTTGCAAGCCAAAAAAAAAAAAAAACAGAAACTGAAAATTTGATATAGTTGGCATATTTTCTGCTGTTGCTTTCCACCCATAGACTTCAGCAACATAACATTTTTAATACACTGAAGGATTGCTGCCTTAGTTTCTACTTGCCAAATGCCTCATTCTAATTTTATAAACCATGCATCTTTAATCATTACTGCTGCAGTTCTGCTTTAGTAAAAGCCAACATTTTGCAGTAAGATAGATTCCTAGCCATATTATATTTTGTCTTTGATATAGACTGTGCAGATGAAAGGGCCTGCCTGGATCAATAAGTTCATATCATTTAGAAATTGATAAACAGCATTTCATAATAAGTACTGAACTTTTAAAAAAGCTTCTATAACTGAATTTTCCATGCTTTACTGCAATAAGTCAATGTGATATAGCTTATATTCTCTTGAAACTTAAATGTGGAGATCTGCTAGTGTTGCCATTAAGTTCAACTGTTTTATGATAGTCCACCATGAAAAAGAAAACAGTGATGTGCCCCTTGACTAAATCTAGCATTATAGTGTGCACATTTATAGCATCATAAGCATTTAAGAGGCTAGCTGAATATTCACAGAGTATATTTTGGTTACGTGACATGGTCAGAGT
The DNA here is from genome assembly GCF_019279795.1 of Protopterus annectens. Taxonomy (NCBI): domain Eukaryota; kingdom Metazoa; phylum Chordata; order Ceratodontiformes; family Protopteridae; genus Protopterus; species Protopterus annectens. The sequence goes on along the minus strand of NC_056737.1, from coordinate 1,530,175,393 downwards.
AACATACTAGGCAAATACAGAATGAGTGAATTAAACCCCGGAATACAGAAATCCACTCATTAATAGCTCATAGCCTTAAACCTCTGCATAGCCACCCCAGTCTGACATAAACATGTACCAATTAATTAAGAAAGACCAGCATACTTCTCTATACTGTACACATACAACCACCTCACAGTTAATTATAGTAGAGTACACACATCAACTTTATAGGTTCATATGCATTGTGGGCCATTTTAAACCTAACCAATTCCATCAAAGGTGAGAATCAACCCCTGCCTCTTCTGTATCCTGTGTGAAGTAAACATCTTAACCATTATATCAGACCTCAACCACCATATTTTGTTTCCTGCACAGATTCTCCATTTTGAACTTAGCCTATCTTAAATCCATATAAATTGCTCTCATACTGACCACTGTCCTATACATGGTCTCCCTGGGCCTCCACTGAACTTAGGCCCCAATCTGGCTCGGATAACTTGATCAACATAAATTACTTAATCACTAACTGACCAACTACTGGTTCTTTTTATGCCATAGTCTGTGAAATTATAAACAACACATTTCAGAATTTATCTTCATACTGTTCATAAATCCAATAAATACATTCTGTCATGATCTGTCTGTTAGAAAAAAAAATATTGCGAGACATTTGTGACCTGTCCTTGACGTGTTAAGAAGTCAAAAAGAATAAGAGATAGTAAGTGATATTAGCAGTATGATTCCTTTAATGTAAAAACAGAAATATGGGAAAAAGATTTTTTTTTTCAACAAGAACCATTTTCTATTAAACACATCATTTATTTTTGTCATCAGAACTGACATTGCTGGTACATACAAATTGCAAAGGTGGTTAGGAAATGCCAGGGCATTTTAAGAAATTACCATTTTATCCATGAGAAACTGAATTCTGCCCACTTGTCTCTTATAGCCATAGTAAAAAAATAGATGGTACATAACAATTTTGTATGGTCTAAAATACTCTTAAAACTGGTGCAAGAGATGAACATGACATTAAAGAAACAATGCTTTATAAAGAAATTGTTTACATTTTGAAATTTGGTATCTTAGCCATGTATGGGCTAAATAAAGAAATTGATTGGAAATGTACAGTTAAATAGTGGCTTGTTGCATTTTATTGGTTTTAGTTAACTTGACCTTCCTCTTTGCAAACCTTGATCTTTATATGTTCTGTAATACTCCTGGAATGCTTCTTGCTAGGGTACCACAGTATTTATCCTCTGATTAAAAAATAGCTTGTATGGTTTACATCATTTTTATTGTTTTATTGTTTTATATAGTTTCATACTGGTTACCTGAAATTGTTGATTTGTGCCTGGCCTGCCTAAAAATCAAACAGAATAGGAGGCAGTAAGTAATATTAAATGTAGGATTTCTTCCATTTAAAATAAAAATGCAGGGAAAATGTTTTTTTCAGAAAGACTATTTTCCTATTAAACACATTAACTACCTCTATCAATAGAATCCATATGCATATCTATTTAGTGGAACTGAGCATAGACCAAAATCAGGAATATTTTCCAAGAACTAACAAGAGTCCAGATCAATCTACACAAATAGTTTCTCAAGCACTTTTCATTGGTGTTAAGTTTTATTTTTATGGTGAGTTGCTGTTTTCTTGACATTCACTACAAATCTTTATCTATTTTACTTTATTTTCATTTACCAGGCAAAATCACATAATAAAAGCCTTTCACTGTGGTCATTACAGGATAATTTTAAACCAGCATTTTCAGCATTACATATTAACATCCTGTATGACTTTAGCTGTAGATTCTCAAAGTACACAACCTCACTGAAACCTAATAACAATCTTCTGGAATGCTAAAGCATAAATGCTGGCTCAGAAAACATTTCAAGACTTATTCATAGGTGTATCAAACAATCTCCAATAATCATTGTTTAATACTGACACTGAAGGATAGTATTTGGGGGGGGGGGTGCTGAACTGTTGCATGTGCTGCCCTTTTCAGTAGGTGACAGAGGATCTTTTATGTCCACCTGAGCTACCATAATTTCAGGCAGATGTTAAATTGAAGCCCTGTCTGCCTGAGAAGGTGGTAGCTCAAGTGGATATGAAAGATGCTATGTCACTTATTGAAAAGTGTAGAGGGAATTTCCCTAATGACCTGGGCAAATTTCCCCAGTCAGTATGAATACCACAATGGGTCTCCCTGAGAAGAGGCCACATACCTAGTGGGACTAACCTGGTCAACAAAAATGTAAATAAATAAAATAATATATTTAGCAGTCCAACATTTAATTTGATCACTATGCTATAGTGCATTGACTACATCATTTAACAATAATGATTGATCAGTTATGCTCAAGTTCCTAGTCTTTTGTGGAATAAGCAACCGACTTAGTGCACCTGCATTAGTGAAGGATATGATATAGTTTTGAAACAAGTGAGATTTGTATCTATTGGGAAATGAATGCTAACCGTGGTTCATCTGAACATACTTAGTTTTACCATCTCTTCTAGAGTTTCACTTTCCACATGCATGTACTTTATTTCCTCAAGTTTAAATGAATTAACTTTGGCCTAGTGTACCCATCAACGTTGGGACATTGCATTTAAATATTATTAAAATTATTATTCCAGTTGTTCTTTATTTAAGGGTTTCACATTAGAGAGTCATTCTGTTTTATAAGTTATTTCTTGCAAGTATTCAATACAAGATTCAATACAAGATCATTTGGTTACAAAATTGTGCTGCTTATTTCATTCAGTTTTCAGTTCATTCATTGTGGTTGTGCTGCTTCCACCACCATCTCAGAAAACACAGGCTTATCCTTTCTTTTCATTATAATCAGGAATACAGTAGGTGAAACTTCTGCAAATTGAAGTTGACTACTTTGTGAAAATAAAATGTTCCCTTTATGATCTCTGTACTTTCCTTTTCAGCAAGAACACTATGGATGCATAAATGCTAAACTTCCTTTCACCTCTTTCACTGCACCTTTCTTGCAAGATATAAACTTACTGTTGGAAGCTATGTTCTGTTTAACAAGGCATCAATATCATGCACCAGATGTCCTGCAACTAATATTGTCGGGACAATACCCTTTTACTCTGTGAGATACGATCAACTGCTGACACCATAATGTGCAAATTTTATTCTTTTTATTTCTTGGTTTTACTTTGAAGGCAATATTTAAGGTACTTTCAAGAACTAAGATATATTGTTGATGATAACAACCTTGTTTGGATGCATTTACAGTTTATTTCCTAAGTGTAATCTGATCTTTATAGAATGAAATGGAAATGCATATCTTTTAGTATCTTAGTATGTTTAGGATTAAAATAATTAAAATCATTTTGTAAGGCATATATTAGCTGCATGTATTTTTTTTCAAAGATCAGTAAATTCTAGACATGTTTTACAAGGATCTGTGTTCTATGCATACCTGAAGGTCTTCACCATTGGACATATTCATGGATTTGTTCACAATCATACATTACTGTTAACAGTTTGTCTTCTACATGATCATCTAGATAGGTACTGAAAATTAGTAAGTGTTCTTGCCCTATGGGCAAATAGTCTATTCACCCAAGCTCCTGTACCATTCTATCATTCACTTGCAATGCACCTGGCTAACCCATGTCAAAGTAGTTTAACATGCTACATTTATTAACATGTTCTTGAGAATTTGAAAGCTCTTTTTCTAGTTGAATTTCCAATTCTAGTCTATATCTTACTCTAACAGCTTTCTTATTGGCATACTTATCTCAGACACATTTGGATTAAGTACAAACATTTCAAGATGCTGCATCATTCCTCAAAAGTGTAGAATGCTTGTTTGCCTTCTGGCTTTATCATATATACAGTTGCTGTCGCTTTTTCTGTATCAGACCTTAAATATTGTGGGAAGAAATATCCAGGGAATTGTTCTGGCTAGGCTTGTATAGGCCCTAGGGCCGATAGCCTAGTACCAACCTATGAACCTATGAACCTATGGCTGAATATGACCTACGTATTGCAGATTAGTCACTCTAATTTTACATTTGTTCTTATTTAGCTCAAAATCATCCAGTCATAATCTACTAGGATCCTGTATCAGTTTCTTATTATGTTATTGTTGTGTCTGACATCACACCAACAAATTATCTATAATTCAATTACTGATGTAGCTTCTCTTTGGAATATATCTGGTGATAATAGAATACTGAATAGAAATGTAATGAATCTGTACATTTTAAAGGTGTAATAAATGTACCTAGTTTGGAGAGTTCATCTAGATTTATCTGCCAGAATCAGCAGTTTGCATTTAACACTGAGAAGAACATATTGTTTGGTACAGTTAAGACTACTTCCTGAACTATGTGCAGTGGACAATGCTTTTTTTAATCGCTTTATTCAGGTCTTGTGGATGAATACAAATGTTGATCACATTTTGATTTACAATGAAAACTATACTATAGATTTATTCTGCTGACTGCATTTACTTTCTAATGACACTTAAGCATCCAATTCCGTTTACTTCCTGATCTTAGTTGGCCAGAGACGAATGTCAATGGTCTCTGGTTGACTAAATTTGCAGATGATTGCAAATTAGGAGCTGTCATTGAATCTCATACTGACACAAATGTTCTACAGGAGGGGCTGACACAGACAAACAACTGGTGTCAGAGCCATGGACTAAAACTAAATGCCAAGAAAGGCATAATAGTATCTTTTGGGAAGTCATCCATCCCTGGTAACTATGATATTGACAACACACCCCTTAGAGTTCACCCAATAGTCAGGGACTTAGGGATACACATAGATAGTAATCTAGCCTTTGATCATTGCATGTCTACAGTGGTGAGGAAATCATTCTATGTTGCACAACTTATAAACAAATGTTTGGCATCTATGTCCAAGGAAGTCATTGTTCCACTGTATTCGGCATTCGTCAAACCTATCAGAACAGTATTTAAACCTATAACGTTAAACCTATTGAGTAAAATGCCCCTTTGGTATGTACCTAACCAAGCATATCAAACAATTGGAACTTCCACAGAGGTTCTTCCTCACTAAAAGAATACAGGGTGTAAGTATTATGTCCTATGCAGACTGCCTCAAGGCTCTATCTTTGTATTCTGTCTCCTACAAACTTTTGAGGGGAGATCTATGCCTGGCATATAGGGCATTGTCAGACCCCACACTGATGGACCTCCTGCATATCCACAAAACAAACAGCACCAGAATTACCCATTATAAAGACTTAAACCTTGCCTGTGATATAAATAGGACCTGATAGAGAGATAGGTATATATCTCAGAAACTACCCCATATATGCAACAGGCTCCCCATCCATGTGAAGCAGAGTTCCTCCCTAAACCAATTCAAGTGCAACTTGGACAATTTGATGGGAAACCAGAAATTCATCCCTGGTTTGGCCCCTATATTTCTAATGGACACAGGTAACCCATAAATGGTTCATCTTCCAGGCTCTTGCTTACACTTATCAAGGGTATCAGAACTTGTCATAGATTTGAGATGAATGGCTAGGCTTAAAAAGGTCCTTGGGGTCATCAGCCTAGTAAACACCTATGGACCTATCCATTGTACTTTTGAAAGATATTGATACTTTCCTCAGAGCAGACATTACTGGCATAGCATTGTGACTTATTTATATATGATACTTTCCTGGCAAACTTACAAATCTGTAACTATATTATCATAGCTATGAAAAATAAGAATTCTAGGGCTCTGCATAATATTTGACATGGCTCTGTGATTTTGTAACTCTGCCTGTACTCAATCACTCTTTGCTTTTACTAAATGACTTTATCTTACTATTCGATTTCATGTAAGCCAAACAACCACCACTATTAGGATAATTTACAACTTTATGTGCTGTAGTTTGAAACAGAGTTTTGCACTTATTTTCATATTTTTAAATTCACATGTCAATAGCATTTGACTTGTAGCTGCACTGGATGCCCTGAATATTTTAAGAATGAACATACAGTTCTTTTTTTTGTAACACTTCAAACATATCTTCAGAGCAACCTAATTTTCACCTTTGTCTTTTAAATTCAACACTTTGCTTATTAATTTGTAACATTTTTGCCAGCAGTTTTACTTGTTGTCTTGTCTGAATGTATCTGATGCATTTTGAGACTTCACTGTAGCATCTATTTTCATTTTAGCTGTGCAATCTAATAGGTCATTTTCATGTTTCAGTTAACATACACCTTTTCTTTTGCATAGTTGTCTTTTCTTTTGTACTTCTTCGGGAAATGTTTCTTTCAACTACAGATTTTAGAAAAATTATAAAAATGTGGAGAATTCACAGCCATCTCTAGTACCATAAAGTTATAAATCCCTAACTATGCAGGGGTGACCCAAATTCAATTAGTGGCCTGGGTGCTTGATAAAGTTAGCAGAGAGGATGACAGTGCCCAGCTAATGGAGAGGGGTACCATTTAACAGTCTTTTGGAGGAAGGAGGTAGGCCCATGACCTGGGACCATGCAGTTGATACCACTCCTATGATATGCAATACCACTTAGCTATTTGAAGTATACCCTGTTCAAAATTAAGCAAAATTTGTTCACTGGGGTACGGCCCTCCTCAGATCAGTATGAACAAATGTTTGCAGCGGCATATCATGCTAGCAATAAAGCATGGGTACCTGTGAAGGATGCAGACTTTATTTTTGAGGAGAGAATACATTTACCAGATAAATATCCAGTGGTTAGGCTTGGATGTTGCAGGTATGGCATTTGCTATTGCTCAGTTGTATGGTCGCATATTAAACACCTGGAACACAAGCTAAAACCATTTTCTGATATATATCTATTGAATCAGAGGAATTATCCAGAAACAATGAAGAAATATATTTATTAAAATAATTTATTTTGACTATATTTTACATTTCCATAGGTGCTACCTTTTCTGCAGGTGTTTACATGACAATTGCACAAGCCAACAACATTTTATATATTTCAGCATTCTCAAAAATTATGAAAATCAAATTAAGTCAACAAAGAGATACAATAAATGTTGCTTTATCTGAAAATGTTACCACTGCTATGAAAAAAGCTTAATATTGTTTTTTTAATGGTACATTTTATTCATCTTCTGTGAATTGTGATTAGCCAACTAGTAAACAAGGATGTTCATTTGAAATCCCTTCTCAATGCAAGAAGGTCAAAACATACTCAAACATGGGATTGCTTCAAGTATATATCCTGCAGATATTAGCACAGTGAAGTTGTAACCCAACCGATTCCTTCAACATCAGAAGCTCCAGTTTGCCTTGCCATGTAAGAGTTAAAATAGCCTGCAGAGTTCATAATTTTGGGAAGTTTTATAAGGGACATGGTGTTAAGGAAGGGTTACATGCAGATGTAGTCATCTTTGCTAATTCACTCTAGTAGACACAGACGAGTGCAATTATGATGTGGAGCTTCCTGTAATAGTTAACACAGAGGAGGAGGAGGTGTAGCCCTGCTGAATATTAAATTACTATTCAGGATGGTTCAAGAATATCCAACATTATCACTTACAGAGATGGGTAGAGTGTTCTTTCATGACATGCAGGGATACTATAATGTTTAATGGAATATTGATAATATAACTTTGTTTCCCAGGTTATATTGCTGATGCTAATATGCATATTTGCAGGGTATGTGTGGACAGTTTGCTGAGGAAGCATCAACTTCTGTCACTTTAGAACTATTATATTACCTTCAGACAGATGCAATGGTCACCATGTTAGCTACATTTGGAGACTTCATTATTAAATAATTCTATTCTGATTTCCTAATTCCTAAAACTTTACCTTATATCAGCATTATTAAGAATAATGAAAACTGTTTCTTTCTTATGCCTGAATGCTAACAGCTTGCACACATTATCGTCTTTAGCCTACATTCTACATAGGGTATGTCTGAAATGCAAATCAGTTTTTTCTTAACACTGAATTGCTGATTATCAGCTTTGGTACTTGTCACATGCAACATGTGAGTATACTTTACCTTTAAGATAATCAGTAAGCTGAGGTCTGTGTCTCTAACATACAGAGTATGTGAGTATACAATAACTTTAAGCTATGAGTAAGGTTAGATCTGATTCATGTGACTTGGGTTGGCTGTTTGGACTAAAGTGAAGAGTGGAACTGAAAACTTCTCGTGTGTATCATTATATACCTGTTTCAGCCATCTTGAACTGTAAATTTACTAAATCTTTCTTTGCAGATCTAACATGGTGTCAGATGGAAAATAATTTAATGGGCATTAAGATGCTAGATTTTTGTGCTTCAACTCTGAGCTTGCTATTTTAGTACTGTTGTAATTTACTTTCTTTTGGGACTTTATCAGATGTGCCATGAGGCTAGGCCAACAGAGTAACTGAAAGTCATCTTCTATTGTTCTTACTCTGTCATTTGGCTAATCTTTTGTGTTTTGAAGTAAAGCTACAATAGTTTATTTTCACTGCACAGCCATTCTAAATCTCATTCTTGAGAGAATTAAATTATTTTTGCACTCCATCAAAATACTGGCATGTCTTCAATTTGTTTATTCAGTTTTTAGCTCAAGATGATTAAATACATTCATGCTTATGTTGGTACCTGATAGTTGGCTATAACAGCCATATATAGTCCAACCACACAAACATACAAGTGTTGCTTTAATGTTTACCTCCCTTCTTGATAAGGGACACACCACTAATCCATGGGGTAGATGTATATGAACCCATTTAGCCATCAGGACGTAACTTAGATGATATTAAGATGCTACACTGTTTAACATGCAGAGGAAGAGTGTTCCACATGTGAATATTGTGGGAAATGAACCTATCCATCCAAGAAGCCTATTTATGTTATAATATAAGTGAGAGTTTTGGATCTTTCATATCAGTAACAACATTCCAATGTTTGAAGATCTAGTAAAATATGATCTGTCATAGCCCAAACGATAAGACAGAGATCTTCACACAGAGCTCTGGATGAGATGGAAAAATATGAGATCTTTTCATTTATTTAGAAAGGTAAAGGAGACTAGACCCTTGATTCTCTTGGTTTAGGAAATAAGTCTTTCCCACTGCTGATTACATAAGTGAAACCCCACTAAAGGTCAGTGCAGTTGTTAGAGAGCTAAGTAGTTCCACTATGTCTAACTCATGAAGTGTCAGTTACAGAAAGAAATATTTTTACATTGTGCAATGAATTATCAAAGATATAGTCTCAAAATTCAAAGATGTGCCAAATCCCTTTATCCATCTCTTATTAGGCCAGGCCAGTAATTCAATATAATGCTCCAGTTGGAATGCACCTTACCAAACATACCACTTTTGTGAATATTTTTGGGATATTGCTTATTAGTTTGGCAGTTGAGAATCAAATCTTCCCTATGTATATTGCATCAATTTTTGAGAAAGAAACTGTCATTATACCTTTGGGCTGGGTCTGAATTCTACATATATGTCTTCACTAAATTGCAGCAATCAATTTATATAGCTAGACTTGCATTCCCAAAGTACCTTGGACGACAGGCATATACACGTCTATGTATATACATATACATGGCATATATGCCCAGTGCAGCCTACCTAATTAATAAAGACAGCACAAATAAATGAAATTGTTATTAATTCTGTTTTTTTCAAAGAAAGTGCTCTCTCTCTCTCTCTCTCTCTCTCTCACACACACACACACACACACACACACACACACACACACACACACACACACACACACACACACACACACACACACGCACACACACACACACACACACACAGACATACATCCATAAAACCTACTCTTATATAGACTATTTCACTAAATATCACTGTTCTTAAGGAAGTACACCATAAAGGATTGCAATGGCATTTGAGAAGGGAGTCCGTTAAAAGGATATATTAGCAGAACTATCAAGAGGAGTAAGAGTCCAGATAGGCTAGAATTATGATTCTCGATTTAAGGTTTATAATGGGATTTGCCTGCAGGCCAGAATATGTGCAAGACCTAAATATGTCATACTGAGAATTGAACTGCTCAGACACTCCTAAGCCATTGCTAATGCCTGAGTTAATATACCACACAATGTTCATGTTCCTGTAGCTTTTCCTTTGGGGACTGCAGGAATATTCATCTTTGCAAAACAGTTATTCATTTACAGTATAAGTCACTTCTGAGTACAAACGTATGATGTGAGTGCTTTTTACTTGTCATACTACAACAATGTGAACGCGTGACCCAGTAATTACCTTAGTGACCTTACTGCCGAGTGAATCAAAACTGGGATAGCAAAGAAAAGGATGTTTATATCATATATAGGAATTTATAGCAATTGTAGTTCTATGTCACTTGAATGTATTAACTAATAATTTTATTATTGTCCTATATTTGAAAGGGTTGTCCCAAGTCTTCTCTAACCATGATTTCTTAGAAATCAATTAATTGTACTTACTAAAGTGAAACAGTGATAACACTGTCTGGGAGAGCTTCTCCTTTTATAATTATTGTACAACCTTTGGTTTGGTACATCTAAGATCAGGGGAATTAAGGAAAGGTTCATAACAATTTATTGATAGCCATTCACAATCCAGCCATCCATTCTCTACTCTCTTTTGCCATTCTTTTGCACATGGGGTCAGGGTGTCACTTCAACAGTGACAATCATCTATTTTCTAAGTTTATAAGAACAATATTTAAAATCTATCCCTATTTTTGGACCTTTGTCCCCCCAGTTTGTCATTCTTTGCCAAGATGTCTTGCACTAAGAGGTTGAGAGGTATGGGTGAGGGTACAAACAGTTTTCATATTTTTTGCATTTTGCAGTGGATGAGAAATACACTGAAATAACACTCTACTACCATATTTGTCAAAATATAATAAATGTATTGACCTTCTCCATCATCATACACAGAAGATTATAATATATCTTCGCATTAGTAAAATACTTAATACACAGAAGATTACAATACATCATTTTAGTATTAGTAAAGCACTTATTTTATAAAATAACTATTAAACTCTAGTCATAATAATAATAATACTACTAATAATAACAAAAATAATATTAATATTAATAATACATCATGTCAAATAGATGTTCAACTGTCCTCACTGAATATATACCACTGAAATACAGTAGTAAATTAAAAACAAAATTATCATTTTGAAGTACTGATAACTGTGAACTTTGCAGCACTGTCTAAATTAATGTTTGTTAATTAGTGAACTGAAGTTAACAATATGTGCAAAGAAGAGACTTCGCCCAGCACATGCATTTCTTAACTTAAATGTTATATAAGGTGCTGATTAGTATATTACCAGTACTTTCGCAAACTGCAATGCTATTGTTGAAGATGTATTAACATTGGATTGGAGCATGTTGTAACCCTGCATGATAATCATTATTAGATTATGATGACTAGTGTACAATCCCACAGCCTGCTTTTATGAATCTGGTACTGCACCCTACACTGCTTCTTACTACACAATTGCCCGAATCACTGTCATGCGAGCACTGTGTTTAGGAAATGTTAGGTTTTCCTTGATTTTGCCAAAGTAAAATACAGACAGATTCTTAATGTTTTGGTAGAAAATATTTGCCTTTTCCAGGGGTGGCCCGTGCTATTGGACTGCCGGAAATGCGCAGATTGTCTCAGCAGCAGTCCTGACTGGGAAACATGGAGAACAGAGCTCCCAGAAGTCTATGCAGTTTTAAACTGCATAGACTGTCCTGGGGAAACATGTTGGGGTTGGACTGCAACATCAGCAGTCTAGGATCTCGCGATGACTACAGGTGTGTGTGTGTGTGTGTGTGTGTGTGTGTGTGTGTGTGTGTGTGTGTGTGAGAAAATGCCCCAGGTGCCATATACTGGTGGTTAGACTCAGGCTTGAACCCTGTATCTTGTATGCAGGTGTTAAAGACCTGAATTCCCTACCCACCAAAATTTGTAAAAAAATTACAGATTTTTGCCTCATATTTGATCTGATCTCTTCCTCATAATATTTGTGGTTTGTAAATATTGCAATGCTTGATATTTGATGGTGCAGTGGTAGCATTGTTGCCTTACAGCTGAAGATTCTTGGGTTTGATTCTTGGCTGGGGTGCCTTCTTTGTGGGGGGGGGTCTGTATCTTCTCCCTGTGTTTGTGTGGGTTTGTTTTTGTGTCCTCCCATGTTACAAAGACATGTCTGCATTATTTCTTCCTGGGCCTCTGCTGAAAATTGTTTTTTTTGTTCCAAGTCAGACTGTCCTGATTAACAAATATTAAATAAAATTGACAGGCATTTGAATTTCAGACTTCAGGTTTCTGAATGTTTACTTCTTTGCATATTTGATGGTACAGTGGCAGTACTGTTGCCTCACAGCTGTAGGTTTTCTGGTTTGATTCTTGGCTGGGGTGCCTTCTGTGTGAAGTCTGCATCTTATCCCTGTGTTTGTGTGGATTTGCTCTGGTGTCCTGCCATTTTACAAAGACATGTGTCTACAGTATTTCTCCCTGGGCCTCTGCTGAAAATTGTTTTTGTTCCGTCAGAAGTAAAATTGACAGGCATTTGAATTTCAGACTTCATATTCTTCAGAAAATACATAGTAAAACAACTTTTTATTGTAGCAATAAATATATAGTAACACAATCTTTTATTATAGCAATTTTTTAAGTTTATAAGATGACTATTTGAAATTTGTCCTTATTTTTGGGACTGTAATACCCTGTTATTGGCTTTGTCCAGTTTTTTTGTGCTAAGGTTGACAGCTATGGCAAGAACTGAATTCACTGAATATGTTTGAGGGCTGTATTCCCTCATTACTGGGTTTGTCCAGGTGTTTTGTGCTAAGAGGTTGACAGCTATGGTGAGAACTGAATTCATTAAATCATAGCCATTTAAGTTTCAGTCTTCCTCTCTTTCACAAAGCAACTGATTTGGTGTAGTGGTATGTTGCTCTTGACTGTTTTGCACAGGGACCTTGGCAGTAAAATGTGTGGTGGTAACACAGCATTTTTCTTTCACAAAGCAGGTGATTTGGCATAGTGGTATGTTGTTCTGACTCTTTTGCACGGGGGACCTTGGCAGCAAAATGTATGGTGGTAACAGAGCATTTTATTCTAGCAGCTTTCCAAAATTATACAAGCAATGTTTAATGTATCCCTGGTTTTTGCCCTTTTGACCCACCCCAATAAATTTGGCTTTTTTCAGACTTCTTGTGCTGCAAAGTTGAGATGCAGTTGAGTATTGAGTAGATTTTACAAGGAGCTGAGAGCTGCAGGGAAAGAGAAGTTTAGTGTTGCTTATGCTAAGTCAGCTCACATTGCTAATAGCACAACAGGTTGTGTACTTGCTTTTGATGCCAAAGGTTGTTGGTTCTACTCCCATAAGGGGTGAATGCTGCCATACTGAAAGTTAAAATACTAACTATGAGCCTGTTATCAGTTTGCCATCCATTTCCTATTGCAATATTACTAGCTTATTTTTAATGTAATTTAGGCAATTTATTCCTCAGGGGCATCAGACACTTTATTTTTCGATGAAACCATGAAATATAAAGGTGATTGCTAGCAGTAACCTCTTCATTATAGATTTATTTAACGTGGAATTATTTAGATGACTTTTTTACTACTTCAGAGATTGTGCATATTTACTGATAATGGTGGACTGTAGAATTGTGCATATTTACTGATAATAGTGGACTGTAGAAGTTTGAGTAGACTTTTATGATGGAAATGTTCTGAATTGGGCAGTTTGTTTCATTGTTTATTGGAAAAATGTTCAAAGCAATAGGAAGCTGTATCAAAGAGCTCATGTATGTTTCATATGCAAGGGGCCTATGATTTGAAAACAGCCCAGAATTAATTTTTATCTGCCATGGGTAAAATGTATTTTCTTTGAAGGTGGGTTTTAATGTTGTTTCAATGAATGTGAGTTTCAAGGGCAGAGAAGTTTTAATGCCAAGTTTATTTAGCAGATGTCTTAGTGTTTGTGCTGTAAAATGCAAAATAAAACTTTCAAATGAAGATCAAATCATCATAGAGGTAAATCAGTATGCACATTAGTGTTTATGGTAAATGGAGTGAAATAGCAAAGTAATGGATCATTGGAATGGCTGCAGGGGGAGGCTCCATTCGACCATGGTTTTGTGAGGGGGAAGGGCGGCAAACCTAGGCAGCCCCAGCTGAACTGTACCTCCCAGCTGTCCAGATTTTCAAAGAATGAATAGATTTTTTGCTTCTTATTTTTGGTTTGTTCCTCATAAAATTGGTGGTTTTCTGGCAAATCATTTAGGAATTAACTCACTAAATAATGACACACTAGTTTCAGACTTCATAACCTTCAGAAAAATGAATGCTAAAGTAAGACCTGTTCTATCAACAGTCCCAGTTTATACAAGAGCAATTTTTAGTACTGTTTATATGTTCCCCCAATATATTTGGCCTTGTTCAGATTTATTGCATTAACAGGTTGAGAGGTACATGCAAATAAATTGCTTTATAGAATTAGGCATAGCCAAACCTCTCAACTGTCCCTGATTTTGGCTCAAAATGTTGCTCTTCCCCTAATGATCCCTCCGCAAAATAGCAATTTTGGAAGAAAACATGGAGGGTTTATAATTAAGAAATAACTGTAATAATCAGATTACTTTTATTTCAGAAATGCATGTAGATTATTTTATTTTGTCAGCTGCTCAAGTTAGCAGTACTAATATTAAAGTGTCCCTTCTTTGACAGGTTCCCAGCTGTATTGTGTTGCTATTTTATATTTTTACATCACATTTTTGGTCCATTTTTCATAAAATTGTGTTTTTATTAGCAAATTAGTGACAGATAATTAAAGACTGAAGTTAGAAAATAATGACAGACATTTGAGTTTCAGATTTCATACCATTCAGAAAATTCATACTAATGCAAAACCTCTATTAGATTTCTGAGTTTATAAGAGCAATATTTTAACAATTGTCCTTATTTTTGGGCCTTTGTCCCATTTCTTTGTATGGCTTTGTCCAGATTTCTTGCTCTGAGGTTGAGAGGTATGACAAATGTGTCAGGGCCATCACAAGTCAGCCAGAGACATTTCAAACTGTGACATACTTGTTGCACCCCACTCCCCCATGTAGTGACTCTGGATGTGTCGAAGCAAGGCAAGGAGTAGTTATGCAGTGTAAATGTGCAGAGAATCCCACCCATCCAAGGTAGACACAAGTACTAGAGTGTCTTTTCATCTGTCCTTGATTTTTACAAAATGGTCTGGTTTCTGTCATATGTTTTGTACTGTTGATTTATGCTTATTACTCAAAGTGCCTGTTCCTCTGTGTTTAAGTAGCAACACTTTAATGACCATCAGGTAAGCTTGGTTGAGATTGCAAGATGCAAGTAAGCTTTAATAAGCATACTGTTAAAGAATTGCCAACATTGAAAGCCTTTCTGTTGCCATGTAGAGAATACTTAACTAGATCATGTATAAGCCTTAGGTATTGAAATGCATATGCCAGTATTTGTAATAAAGGACAGAATTACATTATTTTAAGAGTCTCATTACACTTGGAGACTTCCAGTCATCTCTGCAGGCTTTACCCGTAAACCGAATGCCAATCGTGTGGTCAATAACCTGTACAGTAATCCTTTTAAGCAATGCATCTTGAGCTTATTTCTTGTTTACTTTTCATTTTTTACTTTGATCATGTTTCCCCCATGAAACAAGTAGATGTCAGGCAGCAGGTCTTTTTTTTGGATAAGGAACATTTTTACAAGTGGGGGCATCAGAGATTTCTACTTTCAGCATGTTACTTGTTACTTTAATAAAGCTGAATATAAATTATAATTAGAACTGCAGTGCAAGAAGGGGTTTGAGTTGAGTGCTGCTTATTTTTCTTATACTTGATTTTGACTGGCATTCCATTAATGTATTTAAAAAAAGTAATTTATTTTTTCATGCCTCACAACCTTTTTTGTTTCCATCTAGATATTAAGCTGTCATGCAGCCAATGCATTGAAATATTTTTATTCTTCTACACTTCATTTTGTCTTGATTGGACTCTTATAATGATGGTTTGGCACCTAGGGCAGTATATTTAGTATTTGTGGTTTGTTACTACAGGTGTGTGTGTGTGGTAGGGAATACCTCAGGCTTGAACCCTGTACCTTGTATGCAGGTGTTAAAGACCTGCATTCCCTACCCACCACCATGTGTAAAAAAAAATTGCAGATTTTTACCTCATATTTGATCTGATCTGTTCCTCATAATATCTGTGGTTTGTAAATGTTGCAATGCTTGATATTTGATGGTGCAGTAGTAGCACTATTGCCTCACAACTGTAGGTTTTCAGGTTTGATTCTTGGCTGGGTTGCCTTCTTTGTGGGGTCTGTATCTTCTCTCTGTGTTTGTGTGGGTTTGCTTTTGTGTCCTTCCATGTTACAAGACAAGTCTGCATTATTTCTTCCTGGGCCTCTGCTGAAAATGTTTTTTGTTCCAAGTCAGACTATCCTGATTAACAAATGTTAAATAAAATTGACAGGCATTTGAATTTCAGACTTCAGGTTTCTGAATGTTCAATTCCTTGCATATTTGATGGTGCATTGGTAGTGTTGTTGCCTCACAGCTATAGGTTTTCTGGTTTGATTCTTGGCTTGGGTGCCTTCTGTGTGGAGTCTGCATCTCCTCCGTGTGTTTGTGTGGATTTTCTCTGGTGCCCTGTCATTTTACAAAGACGTGTCTGCAATATTTCTCCCTGGGTCTCTGCTGAAAATTGTTTTTGTTCTGTCAGCAGTAAAATTGACAGGCATTTAAATTTCAGACTTCATGTTCTTCAGAAAATACATAGTAACACAACCGTAACACAACCTTTTATTCTAGCAATTTTCTAAGTTTATAAGATGAATATTTGAAATTTCTCCCTATTTTTGAGACTGTAGTCCCCCATTATTGGCTTTGTCCAGGTTTTTTGTGCTAAGGTTGACAGCTATGGCAAGAACTGAATTCACTGAATATGTTTGAGGGCTGTATTCCCTCATTACTGGGTTTGTCCAGGTGTTTTGTACTAAGAGGTTGACAGCTATGGTGAGAACTGAATTCACTAAATGATAGCCATTTAAGTTTCAGTCTTCCTCTTTTACAAAGCAGCTGATTTGGCGTAGTGGT
Organism: Protopterus annectens; assembly: GCF_019279795.1. Lineage (NCBI taxonomy): Eukaryota > Metazoa > Chordata > Ceratodontiformes > Protopteridae > Protopterus > Protopterus annectens. Next base: position 1,530,158,288 of record NC_056737.1, on the reverse strand, counting down.
ATGTTGCTCTGACTGTTTTGCACAGGGACCTTGGCAGTAAAATGTATGGTGGTAACACAGCATTTTATTCTAGCAACTTTCCAAGATTATACAAGCAATGTATAATGTGTCTCTGGTTTTTGGGCTTTTGACCCCCCCCAATACATTTTGGCTTTTTCCAGTTTTCTTGTGCTGCGAAGTTGAGATGCAGTTGAGTATTGAGTAGATTTTACAAGGAGCTGAGAGCTGCAGGGGAACAGAAGTTTAGTGCTGCTTAAGTGAATTTGGCTTACCTTGTTAATAGCACAACAGGTTGTGTATGTGCCTTTGATGCAGAAGGCTGTGGGTTCTATTCCCACAAGGGGTGGATGCTGCCGTGCTGAAAATGTTCTCCTTGGTGAAGATGCTAACTATGAGTCTGTTATCAGTTTGCCATCCATTTCCTCTTGCAATATTACTAGCCTATTTTTTTAATGTAATATAGGCAATTTATTCCTGAGGGGCAACAGACACTTTATTGTTCGATGAAACCATGAAATATGAAGGTGTTTGCTAGCAGCAACCTCTTCATTAGTTACAGATTTCTTTAATGTGGAATTATTTAGATTACTTTTACTTCTTCAGAGATTGTGCAAATTTACTGATAATGGACTGTAGAATTATGCATATTTACTGATAATGGACTGTAGAATTGTGCATATTTACTGATAATGGTGGACTGTAGAATTGTGCATATTTACTGATAATGGTGGACTGTGGAAGTCTGAGTAGACATTTATGATAAATGTTCTGAACTGGGCAGTTTTGCCATTATGGGTGCATGTGTTTTGTTTCATTGCTTACTGGAAAAATGTTCAAAACAAATTTAAAACTCCCTCTAACAACTGTACTGTATTGTACAAGGAATATAATTTAGTACAATGAGGAAGGTGTATCAAAGAGCACATGTATGTTTCGTATGCAAGGGGTATATGATATGAAAACAGCCCAAAATTAATCTTTATCTGCCACTGGCAAAATGTATTTTCTTTGAATGTGGGTTTCAATGCTGTTTCAATGAATGTGAGTTTCAAGGGCAGAGAAGTTTTAATGCTAAGTTTTCATTGTGAGACTGCATTGCTTTGTTTAGCAGATGACTTAGTGTTTGTGCTGTAAAATACAAAATAAAACTTTCAAATGAAGTCCAACTCATCATAGAAGTAAAGCAGTATGCACATTAGTGTTTATGGTAAATGGAGTGAAATAGCCAAGTAATGGTTCATTGGAATGGCTGCAGAGGCTCCATTCAACCATGATTTTGTCAGGGGGGAAGGGCAGCAAACTCAGACAGGCCCAGCTGAACTATACCTCCCAACTGTCCAGATTTTCAAAGAATTAATAGATTTTTGCTTCTTATTTTTGGTTTGTTCTTCATAAAATTTGTAGTTTTCTGGCAAATCATTTAGGAATTAAGTCACTAAATAATGATACACTGAGTTTCAGACTTCATAACCTTCAGAAAATGCATGCTAAAGTAAGAACTGTTATTCTATCAACTGTCTCAATTTATACAAGAGCAATTTTTAGTACTGTTTATATGTTCCCCCAATATATTTGGCCTTGTTCAGATTTACTGCATTAACAGGTTGAGAGGTACATGCAAATAAATTGCTTTATAGAATTAGGCATAGCCAACCTCTCAACTGTCCCCGATTTTGGCTCAAAATGTTGCTCTTCCCCCTAATAATCCCTCCGCAAAATAGCAATTTTGGAAGAAAACATGGAGGGTTTACAATTAAGAAATAACTGTAATAATCAAAGTTATAGATTACTTGAAATGCATGTAGATTATTTTATTTTGTCAGCTGCTCAAGTTAGCAGTACTAATATTAAAGTGTCCCTTCTTTGACAGGTTCCCAGCTGTATTGTGTGGCTATTTTATATTTTTGCATCACATTTTTGGTCCATTTTTCATAAAATTGTGTTTTTGGCAAATTAGTGACAAATCACTAAAGACTGAAGTTAGAAAATAATGACAGACATTTGAGTTTCAGATTTTATACCCTTCAGAAAATTCATACTAATGCAAGACCTATTCTATTATCTTTCTAAGTTTATTAGAGCAATATTTAAAAATTGTCCTTATTTTTGGGCCTTTGTCCCACTTCTGTGTATGGCTTTGTCCAGATTTCTTGCTCTGAGGTTGAGAGGTATGACAAATGGTCAGGGCCATCACAGTCAGCAAGAGACATTTCAAATTGTGACATACTTGTTGCACCCCACTCCCCCATGTAGTGACTCTGGATGTGTCCAAGCAAGGCAAGGAGTAGTTATGCAGTGTAAATGTACAGTGTTTTCCCCCCATCCAAGGTAGACACAAGTAGTACAGTGGCTTTTCATCTGTCCTTGATTTTGCAGAACGGTCTGGTTTCTGTCATATTTTTGTACTGTTGATTTATGCTTATTACTCAGATTTATGCTTATTACTCAAAGTGCCTGTTGCTCTGTGTTTAAGTAGCAATGCTTTAATGACCATAAGGTAAGCTTGTCTGAGATCGTAAGATGCAAGTAAGCTTTAATAAGCATACTGTTAAAGAATTGCCAACATTGAAAGCCTTTCTGTTGTTGCCATGCAGAGAATACTTGACTAGATAATGTATAAGCCTTGGGTATTAAAGGACAGGATACCATTATTTTAAAAAGCTCATTACACTTGTTGGAGACTTCCAATCATCTCTACAGACTTTACCCGTAAACTAAACAGAATGCCAATTATGTGTGGTCCATAACCTGTACAGTAATCCTTTAAGCAATGTATCTTGAGCTTGTTTCTTGTTTGCTTTTCATTTTTTACTTTGATCATGTTTTCCCCATGAAACAAGTAGATAGTTGTCAGGCAGCAGGTCTTTTTTGGATAAGAAACATTTTTACAAGTGGAGGCATCACAGAGATTTCTACTTTCAGCATGTTACTTGGTACTTTAATAAAGCTGAATATAAATTATAATTAGAACTGCAGTGCAAGGAGAAGTGGTTTGAGTTGAGTGCTTCTTGTTTTTCTTATACTTGATTTTGACTGGCATTCCAGTAATGTATTTAAAAAGTAATTTATTTTTTCACGCCTCACAACCTTTTGTTTCCATCTAGATATTAAGTGAGCTGTCATGCAGCCAATGCATTGAAATATTTTTATTCTTCTGCACTTAATTTGTCTTGATTGGACTCTCATAATGATGGTTTGGCACCCATGGCAGCGTATTTAATTAAAGTTAGTTTTTGTGGTTTTGAGCATAGCTCCTCCCCTTTCTAGTTGGTCACACCCCTTCCCCTTGAGCCCACCCATTTAGCTGTCTCCTGCAGCCCCCCTTTGATTTGAAGTCACCAGCCGCCACTGCTTTTCTCTGAGTAGTGGCCACCTCAGATGAAATTGTTATAACTAACAAGGACTTTAGGGGGTACAGACCCTAACACTGGGAACAAGATGATTATTCCTCACCTAAAACACTGATTTAGGGCACATGGGCATCATTCTTCTTCTAATTACAATTTTCTGCTTTCAAGGTGGAATCTTTGACATTTTTAGGTGATCTGAGTATAACCTCCAGTTAAAAAAGGCCTGGCTCTGACAACCCCAAATGCACTAATAATTGTAATTTGACTTCTCCTTTTATGAGAGTCTAACATGAATAGATAGATAGAGTAGTCTGACAACCCTTTGTATCTGCATTTCTAATTCTTATAAATCTAGCCTGTCTGTATCAGTGTTGCTTTTCAAACAAGAACTGAAAGAAATGATATGGAGATGGAGACCCGAATGATAAATTGCTGCTATAACCCAATAAATGGTACAGTAACTTGAAATTACTGTTAGAGCACTTAACATCTGATTTCTTGATTATGTTTATGAAGAGCAAAAAATATGTACCTAAATAAGTACGTTTAATATTATTGCTGTTTATTTCTCACTGTTAAATGCCTGCATTTGTGTACATGTTGGCACACGTCCATCAACCTTGTATCTAATTTCTATAACTACCACTATATAGTACAGTTTGATTTATTTTTTATTTTTGTACCATCATATCTTGGTTGTGACTGAAAATGGTCAACAGACCAGGTCACTTACCCAATTTAACAAACTGAAAAATAAATATGTATATGGATTAATGCCTCATAAGTTGTGCTTTGCATCTCAAGCAAATTAAGTTGAATTCTATTATACTGCTCTTCTTTTTAGTGGCTCAGAAACGTGCCCAGTTTGTAAGGGTTATAGTGTCAGTAATTTCTGAATAAGATGTGTGCTATGAAGATATTCCATACAATTCCAATGTGACATAATTCATTAAACCTGCTGAGCTTTCTTACACCAGGACGCCAGGCACAGTATTATGTTTCAGGTGTTTGGGAAAAAATATGTTTCTAATATTTGGGCTTCCCTTTTTCCCCACACCAAAATCCATACCATAGTTTCATTTTATAAATGTGCAGATAGCAAGCATGTTACAGGTTTCCCTTGTGCTATACCTTTTCTAGTCAAAACACTTCCACTGAAAATAATAATTGCCTTGATCTTTGAGTCTCCAAGACTGAACAGAAAGAATCAGAGGAGATTGTGATTAAAAATAGAAAGGAATTTTCTCTGCATGTAACTTGACTGAAAAGAAAAATACGAAACCACAAACATGTAGTGAAACATAAGCATCAGTACGTACGGCAGAACATGCGTACATTCATCATTTACATAAATGGCTGTGGCTAGAAGGGGAATATAATCATACTAATAATACAAAATAAGAGCAGTCCAGTCACACATCGGTGTTTCTGGACACATTAGAACACTTCTTTAGCACTTCTGTCTTGGATTGTGCATTTATGACCAGTACAAAAGGCTAGATGCTCACAAAATGTTAGTTATTATTTTTGTATTACATGCTTTAGGCATGCTAACTATACGTCTATGCTTTACTGACTTTATTTACCTGGAAAATTCATTAAAGGAAACAAACTTTCGGGGAAGTTTAAAATTCTGTCTAAAAATAAAATAGTTTTAAGGTACAGCATGTGCAGGAGAAACATCCACTCAGCAAATCCAGTACAGCAGACACAGCCTGTAAATAATTGTCAGAAACCTTTTATCCACTGTTTTAGCTGCCAAGGTTGCATCCAAGGGCTCTCCAGATAATCCTAGCTGGTGCAGTCTAATTATGACCTATGTTTTTCCTTGTTATAATGCGAGGCATGAACTATAAGCCAAAAAAAATGTTAAGCATTTATGAGGAACCAAGTTTAAAGCACATTGAAGTTATATTTATTTGCAGTTATATGCTCTAACACCTTCTATAATTAATATACAAAAAAGAGAGCACGGAATGAGACATGAAGCTACTTCTATCTGAGTGTTTGTGGGGGGGGGGGATCTAACTTAGTGATTTTCTTTTCCAAATCTTACTTTTCAACTCATGTTGAGCTAATGTAACCCACAAATGTATTTTCTCAGAATGCTCATATTCATAATATTAGCTGGCAGGAACCTGAGTTGTTTATCAGTTGTATGTATTTTGAAATGAAGGCATTCTGCAAATATAGAAAAATATAATAGCCCTGCACTCTACATCAGTAGGAAAGGAAAAATCAGACTGACAAACACCTTTGATGGAAATGGTCAGGAAATCATGTCCTCTCAGTCTTAAAAAGTCATATTGGTGTTATAGTATTATGTTCAATTAAAAAAATGGCAAAATTCAGTTTCTGGAATGCTTTCATAGAAGGATGGTATGTAGAAAATATTCAGCGTCATGCAGAAAATGACATTATTATTGCCACAAAGAGGTTTTTGACCAAAAAAAAAAAACCTCCCTGCCCCTGCCAAAGATGTCCACATATAGATATCCAGATGAGGATCTGAATTATGAATGAAGATGACAGTGTTTCATTTACTGAAAATGGAACATTGCCTCTTACAAGAGAGTCAAGATTCGAAGAATACAGACTTAAAAAATGCTGACATGCAAAATTCAGCTAGAATTTTAATGACAGTGTTTCGTTGGACTACAGTGTGCAACACATGTATGCAGAAGTATGCATTTATTTTTTTTCTGATTGCCTCTGGCAAGGTCCACTTGTGCATGATTCTTCTTCACTGGAGACTCAGGGAGAAAAGTACCTCATGCATATAACATTAAAAATAATAACAGAACATTAAAAACAATTCATAACTATATTAGTTAATGGTTCAAAAATGCATTTGTCAGCATTTACAATGCACACGGTGTAATACAACAACACAGGTAGCAATGTATGTATATTTTGCAGTTCAGGCCAGGATAATTTTCCTGCTCAGCCCAGAGATACATGAAATTTCCAGTCAGATCCACTGTAATATATAGCATTCATAGTATAATGTTATCATTGTCATAGTTGACAGAAATCTGACATTAGGCTAGAACCTCTGCAGTGGAATTATGTGGGTGGAATAGCCTTACTTGTCCCAGTGTTGTGCTTAAATATGGGCATGTTTGATAAGTGACATCATGATCGTGAACTAGGTTGTGCAAAGGGCGATAATACTGATGCAATGAGGTAGAATTAACTTTTAGTCTAGGATAAAAACTAGCAGTTAGATAGAGTTCACTGCCTCAGGGGATGTTTATTTTTAAATAGGACTAGAATGCTAGCTAGATATGCAAGAACTGCATGGCTGCAGATTAATAATATGGTTTTTATATAGGGAGTCAGGTCAGATTTTTCATCTGAGGATTCTTGTCACTTTGCATGAAAGTGCTGGACATAGTGACTGATAAATGGATATTCAGAGTAGGAGAAAGTAAGATGAGAGGTGAGCAGTTCAAATTCAGAAAAGGATGCAGCACAGCCATGCCTTTCAACTGTCTAGATTTTCACAGAATGTCCCGATTTTTGCCCATATTTTGGTCAATTCTTCATAAAATTGTGTTTTATTATCAGATCACTTAAAATTAAAGTCACTAAATAATGACATGTTTTTGAGCTTCAGACTTCATACTCTGCAGAAAATGCACGCTAGCACAAATCCTGTTATTCTTTTTTTTTTTTCAAAACAGGTTTATTGTTTTAACATATAAGAGAAATATCATAACAATTTTATACAAGTAATTAAAAATAGGTATTATTATAATATTCAACAAAACAACTAAAGTATTTACAAAGACATCCACTACAATCAGATCAATTAATTAAACTAAAATGCCATGCTATTGAAATTAAAATTTTTTTAACAAATTTTGTAAATTATCCCATACAATAAAATAAGATGTTTTTCTATTTGTTCTAGTCCTAATTGTGTTTATTTCCATATGGCACACTATATTCATAACATTTTTAAATTCATTGAACGAAGGAGGTGTATCTGAAATCCAATTTCTAGTTATTATTTTCCTAGCCACTGCTAGAATAGACCATAACAAGGGAAGCTTAACCTTTTAACACTTTGAGGTACAGGTGTGTTGAATAATATAAGAGATTTAGAAATAATGAAATTATCTGTAAAAGAGCCTGCAAAATTCATTAATTGACTTCCAGTATTCTTTCAATTTTATACAGTCATAAAACATATGAGCCCAGTCAGCATTAATTTCTACATTACATCTCTTACATAGATTATCTTTATTATTTATTTTATTCATCATCAAAGGTGTATAAAAGATCTATGTAAAATTTCCATGTATAAAGTCTCCAGACAATGGAAGGCGTAGTTCTATAAGCAGATTCCAATATATATTGTTTATCTTGTTGATTTGGTGGGTCCCCATTAATAGAAGTGAAATAATTCCAGTATGAATCTACACTGTAAAAAGTTTCTTGCCTGATAACTTTATGTATGTATGAAAGTTTACCTTTATCAGAAACTTTATGTTGTAAATTTAATATCAAGTAATCAATCAGTGTTGGAATAGATTCTTTAACAGTTATAGACATTAAATCTATTTTATTAATGAGATGTTGTCTAAAGGTCTGAACCTCTAACCAGCAAGTTTCTCTTAGATCAAATTCTTGTTTTAAGAAATCTAGATTTTTAACTTTATTATCAGATATCAACTGATACCAGTACTTTAGATCATTATCTATAGCTAAATGAGTTCCTTCAGAAGTAGATGACAAAAGCATACCCTGAGTATACATTATAGGAAATACAATAAAATTCCATTCCCTATACTTAGGGTGCATGAATATAAAGTTACGATAACTAATAATAATATTTAATGGGTAACAAACCATATGTTTAGGTGTAATAGGTGAGGTACAAAATTCCTTTAGTAACCATAACATGGAGTTATTTACAATCATATTTTTATGTGTTAAGGAGATTTTTATGAAGTGTATACTAATTAGCTCCCAATAATCTTTCCATTTTGTGACATATGACTGATCTATTAATAAAGTAATAACTTTTACAATAGAAGAGATAGTATATAAATTAAAGTCTGGAAAAGAAATACCCCCTTGAGACCAGCTATTAGTATGTTTCTTTAATGCAATCCTAGGTCTATTAGACAAATCCTGTTATTCTAACCACTTTCTAAGTTTGTAAGAGCAATATTTAAAATCTGTACCTCTTTTTTGTCCTTTCTCCCTCATTATTTAATGCTTTGTCCAGATTTCTTATGCTCAGGCATATGAGCACAACTGATGTGATGTTTGCAGTGAGACAGATAATTCAGAAACCAGAGATGAAAGAGTTCCTAGACTTGGAAAGGCATACAACATGGTCCCAAGAAAGCTAGTTTGGGCAGTTCTGAGAAGGTCTGAGGTCCCGAAAACATCGGTAGAATTAATGCAGGCTAGGTATAAAGGACCCAATAACACAAGTATCAGACTCACACAAGAATTCACAGTGGAAGTCGGTGTGCATCACGATTAATCTCTGAGCCTACTGCTGTTCATATCGTGATGGACTATATTAGCAAATAAGTTTGAGGGAACAGAACACCAAAGCTGCTGTACACAGATGATGGGGCACACAAGCAGAATCTGAACAAGAACTTTAGCAAATGACGGGAGAAAGGAATACAAAACTGAAAAGCACATAGGGTGAAACTGAGCACAACCAAGACAGTTGTCATTACAGCAAATGGGGAAAATCAGAAGAAGCTAAAAATTGAGGTAGAATGGAAAACAATGGAACAGGTTAGCTGCTTCAGGTATCTGGGAGCTTTGTTGAGGAGAGTGAAAATCCACATGAGGAGGTAAAGCTAGAATCAGATGGACTTCAGCCAAGTGGCACAGAGTGTCAGAGGTAATGTGTGACAGACAAAATCTCAAAGAAGCTGAAAAGTAAGGTATACAAAACTGTGGTGTGACCAGTGCTACTGTATGGTACAGCAATCTGGGCAGTGAAGGAAGAGCAGTTGAAAAAGCTAGACGTGATGGAAATGAAGTGCTTGAGACAGATGCTATGAAGCACACCATGGGCAGATGAAGAAATGAGGACATGAGAACAGAAGCCAAACTAGCTCCAGTTGCAGAGAAGGTCAAAGAGAATATATCATGATGAGTAGGAATAGAGACAACAATCACTAGTTGATCCTACCCCCAATTCTACTATTCCCACTAACTTACTAACTTTAAATAGACCTTCAAACTCACTCCTGGTCAGTCACCTAAATATTAGAAGCTTAAATAATAAGGTCCACCACCTGCATGCACTCTTAGATACACATTGCCGGATATACTTTGTCTTACTGAAATCTGGTTAAAGCCATCAATGGCAGATAACAAAGTTTTACTCCCAGGTTATAACATACTAAGGTTAGACCGTACCACTAGGAAGGGAGGAGGGGTAGATGTACTATACAAAACTACTCTAGATTTGACCTCTGATTCCACACAACCACCCCGTGTTGATAATGCTGAAATTCTCATTCCCAAGGTTCAAATTAATAAAAAAACAAAAGTATTAACATAGCCTGTGTCTACATTCCCCCAGGTAATAATGCAAACACCCTAGAAGATATGCTTTCTTGGCTGTCTAGTAACTACCTTCAAGAAACCATTGTTCTAGGAGACTTCAACATCGACTGGAATATTTGTTCCTCATAATCTCTGACCATCCATGAAAATCTATATGGATTTACTCAGATCATATCCTCCCCTACTAGGATCAGTAAACCTAACAATAAAGATAGTATCCTAGATTGGATACTCATTAATAGCCATCCCCACGTGTATAGGGCTGGTACACTACCTGAAGACCTAAGTGACCATTTTCTTACCTATATAATCAGGCATAAGACTGACATCCCCCACCAACCTACTTACAAAACAATTAGAAACAACAAAAACTTTAACCCAGCTAATTTCCAAAGTGAACTCAAAGCATGAAATTGGGCAGTCCTAAAACATCTTCCACTTGAAGAAGCTGTATTATATTTCAACACCAAATTCCTAGCCATCCTTGATACCCCTGCACCTGCATGTTCTATAAGAACTAAAGCAAAAGTTGCTCCATGGCTTTCAAAAGAAACCAGACAAATGATCTTACTTAGGAACAAAGCTTGGACCACTTGGCATACCACAAAATCCCCCTTAGATCAAGTTATATTTAGACTACTAAGGAACAACACTAAAAAAATCTACCACTCTAGATAAAAAAAAAAACAACTTTTACTGCCATTTACAACAGAAGCATCAAAACAATCCACAAAAGTTTTGGGCAGGCATAAATAAACTTATTCACGCAAGGCAATACACAACTCCTACCCCCTCGGCTACCATCCAAAAACCTTAGGAAGACGTTGCCAATTCCTTTAATAGTTTCTTCACAGAAACTATTCAATCACTAGCTAACCAACTATCTCCCAGTTGCCCAAGTCCTAATTCCGCTGCACCTAGTTCTCAACTTCCCTTTAACTTTCAACCAGTTTCTACATCACTTATCCATGCCCTAATCAAGAAACTAAAACCTACCATCCTTGCAGCGGATCTCCTCCCAGCTGAGTATCTACAAAAAGCTGCGGATGCCATTGCATACCCAGTCTCTATCCTGATCAATAGAACTATATCAGAAGCTACTATCCCCTCCATCTGGAAGACATCCCATGTTATTCCATTCTACAAAGGAGGCAGTTCCACTGAACCGTCAAATTACAGATCTATAGCTATTTTGTCACCCCTGGTTAAAATTATGGAGATGTGCATCCATAAAAACTCCTGAGCCATCTCATTCAGCACAATCTCCTGGCTAACTCACAGCATGGTTTCAGACCATTCCACAGTACAACCACAGCCCTCGCCTCCTTTTCCAATGTTATTAATCAAAACCGAAACAACAATCAGCTTTCTTCTGCCCTCTTTGTTGATCTCTCCAAAGTCTTTGATATGGTCAACCACCAAATACTCATACACACACTTCAAACTATTCCTCTAGATGTCCAGGCTATCCAATGGTTCAAATCTTATCTGAGTGGTAGACAACAGGCTGTGCTATGGCAGTACAAATTATCTTCCCTTCTACCTATCACCCTTGGGATCCATCAGGGCTCTATATTAGGACCCCTATTATTTTCTATCTTTATTAATAACCTGTACACATTCATCCCAACAGGCACCTGCATTCAGATGACTCCACTTTGATTTGTTCTGCCACCTCCCCTTTAAGTCTGTAGACTCTATCCCAAAATATTTTTAATACTGTTGAAAATTGGCTCTGTAATTGACGTCTCCTATTAAATCCTATCAAACCGAAGCTACTGCTTTTTTCCCCCACTCTTAAAGCATCCACTCCAACCTTTACTATAAAATCTAACAATGGCACTGTCATTGTCCCAGATCCCTGTACCAAACTCTTAGGTGTAACATTTGATAATAACCTCATGTTTGCTATACATATTAATCAAACTATTAAAAAAGTTAATAAAAAACTTGACTCACTATACAAGATCAAACCTTTTCTCACTCCACTAGCTAGGACGGTAATTGCCCGTACACATCTACTTTCCACCATCCTTTATGCATCCTGTCTCTTCACAAACTTGAGTAAGTCTGACCTTAATAAACTCTCTAGATGTTTTAATCACATTGCTAGGTTTGCCACTGGAGCAGCATACAGAACACACCACTGTCTGAACCTAAAGAATCTAGGGTGGCTAGAATTTCCTATTCAACTTCAGTACAATCAGCTAATAGCAGCACTTAAAATTCTCTACCAGCCTGAAAACACACCCATACTTACAAACATTATCCCTTAAAGCAGCCTCAAGACACCTTGCTCATCCAACAAATTACTAGTCCAAAACCTCAAAAGCAATAAGTCATCTGGAGACTCTATATGCCAACTCTGCTGGCAAAATATGGAACTCACTTCTTGCTGATCTTACTTCAGAATCCGTTCTAACCCAATTAAAAAAAAAACTAAAACAGTACTTTAAAAGGCAATGGCTATGTCCTTGCTCTAATCCTAACTAACTCTGACAATATAAACATGTGCTAAAGAGGTCTTTTGGCCACCCCTACATTGCTTCCTAATTGTTACTCTATAACAAATCAGATTTATATATGACAGAATGAATTACTTTTATCATATTTATTGTATCTGTAACAGTGCTTTAACTTGTTTAATGTAACAGTTTTTCTGTATGTATGTATGGAGCTTTTCTCTCCGGGCCTCCTCTGAAAATGGACAAGTATCCAGTTGGACTATCCTGGTCAACAAATGTAAAATAAAATAAAATAAAATAAACAAATAAATAAATAAGTAAAAAATCTGGTGAAGAAAATTTGGGTGAGACAGGAAGAAGGCAAGAGGAAGTGAGGATGCCCAGCAAAGAGCTAGGTGGATTGCATGAAAGAAGACCTGTGACAGTTGGGCATGACCATCCAATAAGGTAGGAGAGTGACATTGAATTGGGAAAGTTGGCAACAGTTGATACAAAATTCCCAGCCCCATGTAGAAAAACAGACAAAGGAGGACTGATGATGATGAGGATGACAAGGATGATGAAGACGAGGATGATGATGATGAGGATGAGGATGATGAGCATGAGGATGATGAGGATGATGAGGATGATGAAGACGAGGATGATGATGATGATGATGATGAGGATGATGATGAGCATGAGGATGATGAGGATGATAAGGACGAGGATGATGATGATGAGGATGATGAGGACAAGGATGAGGATGAGGATGATGATGATGAGGATGATGAGGATGATGAGGAGAAGGATGAGGATGAGGATGATGAGGACGAGGATGAGGATGATGATGATGATGAGGACGAGGAGGATGATGCTGATGATGAAACTAACTTAAAGATTGTCATTTTCTAGCTCTGATGTGTTTAAAAAGAACAAATGGTTACAACAGGAAGAAAATATATTTTTCCAAGTAAATCATAATTTCATTCTTTGACTCATCTTTAATTGTGTGTTTGTGTGTTGGAGCAGGAAGTGGAATATAACATTTTTGTCTCTTCATGGCTGACCATCAGCTGCCCTCTTTTTGTCTACCAGGCTCTCCTTTCTACCCTGTCCTTACTCTTACCAATGCTGGGGGTCAGTGAGAGGATCAAGGCATCTGGGTCAGCATCATATCGCTGCTGAGGAGTGGTTCTTCAATTTCCATCCCCAACCGGCACCCATAGACATGCAGAGAATGGGTGTACAAGGGGAGATGCTGCTATATAGTCTTTTCCTGTGTGGTGACTCAACCAGTGCCTCCTGCCTTCTTTCCTGTTTAACCCCCTTCACCCCATGTGTCAGCTATAGGTGTTAAATGAAAGTACATAAAACATGGTAACTTCCAGAGTCAGTTATAAACAGGTTTTGCATCAAGATGCATTTTAGGAACAGCAAGAAGAATAAGAATCTAGCATCCTCCATTACTGACTGACCGCAATGCTCAGTAATTTACTGGAAAATCAAAAACTTTAGGAATTACAGGGCAGAAAATATGAGGCAAATTCCAGGACATTCTATAAAACTCAGGGACAGTTGAGAAGTGAGTAATACAGATTTTAACTTTCCTTACTGTTTTGATTCTTCATTAGTTGAAAATCTGTTGTAGTCCAGTCACCAGAGTTTTTACAATTGCCCATATTTACTGAGATGCTTACTCAGTTTACACCCACTAACTGTCCTTCCTGCTTTGACTCTGGAGGTGATCTATGACCTGTATTATTGTTGTGTCTTCTGCTACACATAGTATGGACAGTGGCAGCCAGTACAATTGACCTGGGCCCTGCAGACAAGCACACATTGAACTTGCTTTTTTTCTATAAGTAAATAAATATTCATGCACACACGTTTCAGAGAAGCAGCTTGAAGATGAAGGTAGAATAACAGCCATCAAATTTATAAACTTAAATGCAAAAATGAACATGGTACATTTGTACGGTTCAGATGGTTTTGCAGAGTCCATCCAGAGTGATTCAGATATGGGTGCCACATGTAGATAATGCAGTGAGTGAGTTTATTTATTTATTTAAGTATTTGTAATTGCTTTTGCTGCTGGCAGTAATTCCATAACTTCATGTGTTTGCATGAGCAGCCACAGGCAGCAAGAATTTGTTCTGTGATACATAATAACGGGTGGGGTTAGGTCATACATGAGCTTGGGTGCAGGTCACAACACTATATTTTTATTCATGGCTAGTGTAAGGGAAAAGCCTCAGAAGTGTGTAGGATGTAATGTTAACATGCACCTTTGCTGACTCACCTTATTACTACATGATTAAGTGTAATGTCAGTAATTATATAGCAGAAGAGAAAACTAGCTAGTTTTCACTGTGTGACACCTTAAATATCCTGTAATGGAGGCCCACAGGATGTAGGCAAATGACCCTTTAAGGACATCAAGTGGTTCAGCTGTATGGCTTCTGAATGTCCATGACTTTTTACTTTTTCTTTTTAAGTCATTATGGATACATTCAGGCCAATAAAGTCAAGCCTCACAAACTGTGGATATGCATGTTTCAGCCTTCTTATGACCTTGTCAGCAGAGCATGATGATTTTATAAGAAGGCTGAAACATGCATGCCCACAGCTAGTGGAGGTTGACATTACTGGTCTGAAGGTATCCGTAAAGACTTAAAAAGAAAAAGTAAAAAGTCATGGACATTCAGAAGCCATATAGCTGAAACACTTGATGTCCTGAAAGGGTCATTTGCATATATCCCATAGATTTCTATTACGGGAGGTTTAAGGTATCACACAGTGAAAACTATAGCTTGGCTAGGTTTTTCTTGTAGATTTTACTAATTGGCTTGTCCGTTAGATCTTTTTACTCTTTGGCTTTGATTATATACAAGTGTACCTTGCTGTTGTTGAATGAGCAAACACTTCAACATGGACATTGCAATATATCTCATCATAAAAAGAATAAAAAGAAATAATGGTAGAAACGCAATATTCTACATATTGCACTTTGCCTTTTTTTTTTTTATAGCTGGGCATGTGCCCCCATGAAGTCATGGAACCCAGGTAGTCACAGAAACACCACAATTATAAACTGCCTATGTGACCATGTGCGTGCATGTGTGTGTGTGTGTGTGTGTGTGTGTCTTTAAGTACATGACTACATTTTATGTACTGAAGGGAAAATTGGTCTGGTTTTATGAAGTATAACTTATGCTTTCTGCAGCATTGTATGGTGAGGCCCAATGTACTTTACTGACATCTAGGGAGATACAAGGCTCTGCTTTAAGAGAGGTCACTGTCAGAATTGAATGATCAGACACTGTCTTCACAGACAATATGAACACCTAACTGCACAAAGAGAATAAAACCTTTCAAGAGTAATAAAGACAGCTCTAACAAATCACATTGCTTGTTAAGTTATTTTCTGACCATTCCTTCATTTATTCATTCATTCATCTAATTCATTCATTTTCTGATTCATTCATTCATTCATTCATTCATTCATTCATTATCCAAAAGATCACTGAGATCAATTTCAAGGTGATGGGAGAAAAAGATCCTGCCAAAGCAGTCCGTGAGCAAAAAGTAAAGAAATTAATCTTGAGTGAGGCACCAGCCTGTTGCAGAACACCCCTCAAATGCATCATATCCATGTATATATATATATATATATATATATATATATATATATATATATATATATGTGTATAGACACACACACACACACACACACACACACACACACACACACACACACACACACACACACACACACACAGATAACGTAACAGTCATGCATAGCATACACCTCTGCTGCTAGTTTGAAGACCTGATAGCTCATCTGTGGCATATATTTGGGATACAGGAGGAAACCAAAACATATAGTAAAAGCCTAAGGCACTCCAGATGAGAACCAGACTGTAGAATCAAACTCTGCGAAGCAGCAATGTTAACCTCTGTGTCTATGACAAAGTTACCACATTCATTTGCTAATGCATTTCATTGTGTCAGACAGAAATATGCAGATCTTCATTCACTTTAGGCTACTAGCCCATATGGAAATGCTGAGCTGATGTGACAACTGCCTAAAGATTCTGTGACATTTACCCTTATGACTATTTTACAAGCACTAGTAAGAAACGCTGATATTCTTTGGCAGCTGCTATACAATCAGATTTGTTCCAATGGAGAATAATTATATAATTTTAACAACATTAATCCACTGGGTCAAGAGTACTGAGGAAAAACATTACTTAATGGCATGCACCGATTCTTAGTTATGTGACCAGAAGCTGTGTCTTTGAAAAGGTGCTTTTAGATATTATCTTCACTCCCAGCAAGTCCAAGAAGTTTGCTTATATTCCTGCAGCCTCAAAATGAGGACATTCTGTCACCATGAATTAGCGTCAGTCAATATATTTCTTCTATACCCCAACAAGCCTGTTTCATGACTTGGAAACTCAAAGCAGAACAAAAACCTAACTGCTGATTCAAAATGTTTAATGTTCTACAGAACAGATTACTGCTTCATGTTCTACAAAACAGACCTTTGAGAGATGTACAGTATACAACAGAAGGTCTAATTCACCACTACTCAACTTATTATCTTTACACTACAAAACTTTGTTTACTTGTGGAGACAATTTTATTTTATATATACTTGCATCATAACCATAACCATTCAGGGAGAACTTGCAAATGGTCAGTTATGTTCAATTTACCACCCCAATAATCAAACATGATAAAATAAAATAAAACCAACTTTAGCTACATTCTTTATGTTAACTTTTTATGTTAAAACTATTTATTCAGTTTTACAGTCACAGTAAGAGTAATGACACTGGCGATCACAAACAATTATAAAGTACCAAGCATACTACTACATGTTTGCATAGGAGGTTACGGTTACTTAAAAAGAGGTATTTCTATAAAGATGGGCTTTCATTTACAGGAAGAATGCAATATTCTGCCATCACTATGGTGTAGAGGGATATATTCCTGTCTATATCTGAGGCAATGCAACTTCAATTAGTGTTTTAAATGACACAGACACTGGCAGGGAAGCATAGACATGCCTAATGGGGTGGAGGCATGCACTGGGGTGCACCTCATGGTTGATCACTAGTGGAAGCTAAGATTATTAATCTGGAGAGGTCTTCATAGTGTAGAGGGATAAAGGGATAAAGGGTTTATTGCAGCCTAAATGTTCTGTGTTTGAGTAGCATCATGGATGCTGTGCAGGCAGGGCACCATGGGGGAATGGATGGGAGTGAGTGGCCAGTGTCAGCTCTCCCATCTTTGGGGGAGGGAGGGAACCTAGGCTCACTGCAATAAGCAGCATATCAGCTTAGTAACGGTGAGCTGCTTAATCAGAGACTGAGCATATGTTGAAGCAAGTAAGCAAGCACGTACCTCCCAATGTAGCACAGAACTGGGTTACCATTGAGTGGGATGGGTTAGGACACACTTCCCAGCAGCAATACAGAAAAAATGTATCCACGGTCAATTACTTCAATATCTAATCACTAATAAGCTTCTCTCTACCACACAATACAGTTTTCATGCCAACCATAGTACAACCACTACCCTACTTCACTTTTCATACACTATTAACAAAAACAGAAACACTAGTAACCTGGTATCATCCCTGTTTCTAGAGGTGTCAAAAGCACTTGACACAATCTCACATAACAAGCTTCTACAAAAACTCTCCTCCTTAGGTCTCCCCTCTACCACCATCTCCTGGTTTATCAGTTACCTAACCAACAGACACCAAACAGTCAAGTGGCATCATGAATACTCGTCCTTCCTTCCTACCCATCACAGTTGGGGTACCTCAACGCTCTATGTTTGGATCACTCCTATTTAACATATTTATAAGTGACCTATAAAGAACTGGAAAACATGCAACTCTTATACAATATGCAAACAACTCTACACTCATATGTACAGCTTCCAATTTAGAACAGCTGCAAAAAAAATAACTGGAGTCATTTGCATATACAGAATCTTGTTTATGAAATTCACAACCATTACTCAACCCAAAAGACAAAACTACTTATTTTCTCCCCCAAAACTCACCCCCATAGTATATCTCTCATCAAAATCTCTTCAATAAACAATATAAAACTTGTAGAAATCACTATTAACCACAACATGAAATATGACCTGTATTTCCAGTCTGTCATTATAAATACCAAAATTTGGTCTTCCATAGAGGGCTAAACCTCTTCTAAGCAACAGATCCAGAAAAATTAAAGGTAAGGCCTACCTCCTACCAACCTTATTGTACACCTCCCCACTTTTCACCAACCTACATTCTACTACACAAACAAAGCTGGAGCAATGTGCAATAACATTTCCCATTTTGCATCAAATTATCCAAACAGAATTCATCACTGCTACACAGTCAGACTTTCCCAGTATTCAAATATTAATAAATAAATAATTATAAAATAAAAAAAAATGAAAAGTTGCTTGCGAAACATTAGAAGAAATGTAATTCTGGGGTTGGGTGCATTACAGCATTATAGTATATTACAGAATTGATGTAAAAACTGGAAAAGCAGCTGTTATAATCACTGATAATATTGCTGTTTGCACCTTTTTAATAGTATTTACTGTTCACAAGATAATTTGCATTTGATTGACTTGTGCTTTTTAAGATGATTTTCAGAAAATGCTCAGGAATTAAGGATGTTTGCAGGCTGCTAGATATGTGACATTCCACAGCTCAAATATGTTAATGAGTTAAGTAAGTTAGTGCAATAGTTAAACATTATCCCTGATTTTGGGCATGTGTCCCCTTCATTGTTTTTGGCTTTGTCTCTGATTCTAGAGTAGGAAGCTGAGAACTATTCATGTATAGTCTAAACAGTTTGGTATCTCTTGCTAACACCATTTTATATTTTACTGATCTTTATACATTGAGCTTTGGCTTGGATTGTGTACAATCTTCTATGATTTTGGTAGCTTTGAGACAACATGTTGAGTTTACTGGTCTGTGGATGGAAGGATGAGAGTGAGATGTTTGCTTTTGTGATCCTGGGGTCGATTCTTTGAAGCTACCCTTTTTCTTTCCTCATTTATTTTTTAGATCACGTCATATTCTTTTTATGTTAAATTGTAGCTGATTGCTGGGGTTTCCGGTGCTTTATGCACGTCGGTTTATATGTCCATTGGTGTGACTAACAGTACAATTGTCATCCTCTTGGTTAATAAACAAGGAGTATGCTGTGAGACTCTAGGGCTGGTAGGGTTTAACTTTAGCCCCTTTAACACTACTAAAGGAGGTGCTTTTGGTTGTATGCTTTCAAATTTGATGCTTGAAGCTGTGCTCCCTTCTGCTATGGATCAGTGGTACATGGTAATATCTGTTTTTCTGAGAACATTCTTGTAGCACCTCTGATGGTCAGGTGAGTCACAGGGAAGGGTGGGAGTATCTTTTTGAGCTTGGTTTTCAGTTGGTAAGAGTTTTGGAAGTCATTTTAGGGTAGGGAGTTTGTACTTTATACTAAAGGTTACTTAGATTAAAATGACTGGAGGAATTTCTCAGCTATGCAATGTATCTGTTGCTCTTAGTGGACTGGTTGCTAGTTGAAAGAATTGTGTGTATTCACATTTAAAGCAAACACACTTGACTAATTTCTGATTTAGCAAGGAATAAACATAATTTAAAATAACAACAACAATAACAATATGATAATAACAACAATGTATGCTAGTATAAGTTTAAAACAATGAAATGAATCTAGAAGAACATGTTTATGTAAGAACCTACATAAGCTGGGTGGCCCATTGGTTGAAAACAACCCACGGCCCTAGGTATACTTAATCTGCAACTGATCCTTGATTTTTCTCAAACTTCCATTAACATTCTTATCTCTGTCTAAGCCATGTCAGTACATCAGCTTCTTTTACCAATAACTACTTAAAAAAAAAAAATTATATATATATATATATATATATATATATATATATATATATATATATATATATATATAATATTTTATATATATATATATATATATATATATATATATATATAAAATATTTTATATATATATATATATATATATATATATATAATATATATATATATATATATATATATATATATATATATATATATATATATATATGGATCTAGGATGTTTGCTCGACTGAGCAAACGTCCGAAATCCAAACGGCCAGGCATACTTACGCAAAAGTGCTTTTCACCGAAGAAGCACTTTCACATAAGTATGACTGTTGTTGAGGCTGTACTATGGTGCGGGTAAGGGAAATTTCCCTTTCCCCACTGTAGTGCGGTCTTGGAGGGAGAATATTAAAGTAGGGAGGGTGTGGGGGGTGCAGAGGGGCGAAGCCCGCCTGCTAAAATGTAAATGTAGTGTTTTTTTTTTTTATTTTGTCACATGCTTTAATGAAAGCGCTTTTTCGATAAAATCGCTTTTGTTAAAGTGTGTTTGGGTTTTATGGATTCGGACATTTGCTCAGTCGAGCAAATATCCTAGATATATATATATATATATATATATATATATATATATATATATATATACATATGTGTGTGTGTGTGTGTGTGTATTTATATATATTTTTTTCTTTACTGGTTTGCTGCAGTTTGCATCAGTGGCATTGCTAAAGTCACTCACAGATGTCTATCTTATCAGGTTCAAGATACTTTGTTCAACAGTGTACAAGTTATTTTCTTTCCCTAAAGCTGATGTAGCACACCCTCCTAAAATGCTGTCTTGTGGGTATGTGTGAGGGGGGTATTGGGGGCCTAGATAATTGTCATTAACTTTCTTTTTGTAATACCTTAACCTGCCTTCCATAAGAAACATCTTGTGCCATGGTTTTCTGTTCTTACATGTTCTCCCATGTCTCAGGCAGAATTTTGCAACCGTACTGCAGTTTCTTGTTAGATTAGAACAAGCACTGATTTAAACTGGCCCAGTGTGTAATTACCATTTACCAGATTAACTATGTTCCCAAACAGCCTCTCATGTTCTGGTTCTGAACCAAAACAGTGGGCCAATGACTGTTACACAGTCATTCACATACCCACAGTGATATTTAAACTGGCCTAATTCATAGTCTTTGACTATGACTAGAAGTCAGAAAGTTCAGCATGTCAGTTTTCTTGCTTAATTCATAGTATTCTGCATATACTTGAGAAGCTGAGTCACCTGTATTGTCTTCTATAACATTGACAGAAATGCTATCACAACCTCAACCTTCCTCTGTTATATTTTATTTATTTATATTTTGTTAACCAGATTAATGCCATATTCAGTCATGCAGATGAAAGCACACATTTTCTTAATGTCCTTGTCAAGGGTATCTTTGTCTCTGAAAATAATACATGAGGTTTCTATGCTGTGTGTCAGTGTACACACTGGCTGTTCCTATGCATTCAGTGAATTTGCTACCAGCCTTAGGATCTATGTGCACTTTGCTGTGGGATAAAAAAGCTGTATATATTGTTTTTTTTTATTTCATGAAATACCAAGGTATAACTTACTTACTATATAAGATATTGCTTTATTGCAAACTTTGTTATTTCTGCTTTTTCTGTCTTCCTACTCTGCTGAGAGCTTAAACTGAATTAGTAATGATATCACAAAAGTATGAATTGCTAGAAGTGTACTAATGTCACTTGACTATGTTTAGTTTAAGACATTTTCTATTAGTCAGAGTGAATCATTCAGTAACAAAAGAAAGTCAGAGAATTGAAAATAGATTTTAATTCATAAGGCAGTAACCCCAAGAAGAAATGGGAGAGGAATTTTTAAAAGTAAACAGAGCACAAAAATATATCATAGAAAAAGCACTTAATGGGCAGCAACTCAAGATGTGGGCTGAGAGAGTAGATTGCATTTACTGAGTACAACAATCCAGGATTCAAGGGATCTGCTGTCCAAGGACCTGATGTACCACTGGTACTACCTCATAAATTGTCTAAAATAAGGCATAGCTGGACAGCAGTGGGGTATCAGAGATTGGGAACAGCAGAACAGAAAAGCACCCTTCCAGTGTGCCTCTGCATATGCATACAGAAACTTCTCCACAGAATTCCATTATATGAATGGTTAGTGATTTGAAATCCTGGAATATACAAGGGGAATTACAGAAACCTAAAAAATAAATTAATTTTATCTGCATTAAGTACTAAAAAAACCCAAACAACAACAACTAAGGAGAAAAATCCCTGATTTCTGGGTTTGGAATCTGGTATAATTATCAAAAAAAATGAGGGAATAGTGTTGTAAGAAGTCTAGGATCACTTTCCAGAGTGTCTGTCTTCCTTTATTTGAAACTGACTTATGTTGACAGTTAATTTCCTGTTTTGTTTTATGTCATTCTCAGAATTTGACTTACTTCATCTCTGAGATGGAGTCAGAATAATGTGACTGACAACAGATGCATATAGTAATTTACCTGTACAGCTTACACAAACTAAGGTTTCATAAAGATGCACAGAGTGAGGAAAATTTCTTGCTGCCAAGCTGTTAGTAATCTTTTTCATCTCGGAATATTGTCAATTAAACTGAGTAGCTCATCTCCATAGTCTCTGCGCTTACATTGGCTTAAAAATGAACAAGAGCTTTAGGGTTGTAAAATGACGTTTTATTAGTGCATGATTATGTTCTATGATGTGATCATATAGTTTTTATACACACATTAAAGACAAACAGCCTTATTTTCTCTTGATATGTCAGTGCATGTAAATTACAGCTGGTGCTAATCAGTGTGGTTTTATTGCATAGCAGAATCTTTGAAATCTTCCGTGAATGCCCCTTGCAGTTCAGCTGCTGCAGAATTTCATTTGTACACAGTGATAAAATACAGAATTTTGCTGAAAGTCATTTTGTGGTGGTCAATTTATGTAGCTCTGTAAATGTCACAGTCACAGTTACTATGACTGACATAGTACATGTTATGCTCTAAAGCACAGTATGGTTACTACCTTAAGATAAAGAGAAGTCATTTTCTAGGAAGGGAAATGGAAAATTTACAGAAGTACTGGTAAATTAATCAAAATTAATGGAAAGGTTATATGGAATCACAACTACTTTAAGTCTACATTAAAATCATTACAAAATGAAGGAATAAACATTAAACAAAATAAAGTTAAATTCATAGAATACTCAGCAAGTACAAAAAAAAAAAAAAAAAAAAAAAAGGCAAAAGGCTGCTGCCCTGCAGTGATGGTGTGGGGTTTGAGCCTCTGTGTTCTTCAACACGATGACTGCTGCCTTTATTCCTCCAGTCCACACTAGATTTACCATATAGTCAGAAAGATCACATTAATATAACAACATTAGTTTGTAAGTGCACAAGTGGCTACTGTTTAAATAATCCCTATACAGTTTGCTGCAACGCTGTTTAATACACATGCATATATTAATACGGCCTCTGCCATAAAAAAGAAAGGTATTTATCGAAAGACTAAAAACTGCAGAAAGTGTTACAGCAGATTACTGCTACACAACCGTGAACTATACTGATAGGAAACTTGCAATTTAAAACTATGGATTATGTTGAGATATTGGGCACTTTTATCAGCTAAAAACAAAGGCAGTTATTAATAAAACCTATAAAAACTTGGACTATAAAGATGGATTTCAGTACCTGACAGTCAAAAATTAAATAAGTACATATGCTGCAAGAAGATATCTGCATGTACCCTATTAACCTGCATGTTCAAAATTAACCTGTTTGGTTACTATAGAAAAAGTTTCATAGTTTCATGTTAGGAACATTTTAATAATAATAAAAATAATGGGTAAGGGACTGCAGGTGGATGTTATTTTATTGAATTCTTAAGTGCCTTTTGCAAAGTATGTCATCACAAATTAATAAATAAAGTAAAAATATCTTTTGCCACTAATATTACTAGTTGAATTGCTAACTGTTTTTAGGCAAGCAGTGGTATGTAGAATTTAAAAACAAAGTAAGCAATTGGAATCCTATGGAACAGGGTAAAAGAACAGCTGTGTCAGTAAACTTACCGTAACAGTAGATGTTCGAATGATCACTGCTGCAGTAGCCTTATCTATATGGGTTATATCCTGCTAAGAATATAACAGCCAGCTAACTTCCAAAGCTTCAAGGCACATTCCACGTGCCCAGACTGTCAGGCAGCTCAAGCTGAGCTATCTAAAAGATAAGTTTGGGCACCAAGCTTGTAGTAAGTCTTCTATTAGCATTGCAAATGCAACAAATATTAATTCAAATAGTTCTATCCAAATGGAGAACTTTGAAAAGATTCCTGTTTTAGCATATGGTTTTACTATGCCTAAGGTCCATTTTGGTATTAACCTTAATTTACCAGTGAACCATTTATCCAGCTTAATGTATTTGACAGATAAAACTGACCATTTGAGTGGAAAAATAAACATTTTGGTTTCTAATTTGGGGCAATACTTTTTTTTAGACATTATATTAATGATAACATGGTCCCAAAAGCTCTAGGGTGATACAAGATTCCTAATGGTACTGAAAATGATGGTGCTTTGTATAACACATTATTGCTTGATAGAATGGATGAGAACTCATGTCCATATCAATTAAACTTAAGGTCCTCCACGTTAGTGTATTGTTACAAGAACTTAATTCATTACATCATGAGATCATAAGTGACCTTACTTTTCTGACTTTTAAAAATGAGTTTAACAAAGACCATCTGAAGGTAGGGCACTTGTTTATTACCTATGGAATAGTAAATCTAAGATGATTATTACAGACATTAAAGTGTATAGGGAAGGACTGCATCAAAACAAGAGGTCTGAGGTTATGGTATCTAATCAAGTACCTGCTGTCCTTCCTCCCTCTTCTTTTAAATATCTCCCTTTTTAGTTATTTCTTCTCCAACTCATCAGTTAAGGAGGTCCAGTTGCATTGCTGAGAAGAATGGAAGGAGTTTTCAATTAGGTCCACAGCAATCCCTCCACCCCTCACATCTGAAGACAACTCAAACACTAGTGGAAATGCAGGGTTATCAGTGGGCATATAGCAAGGTGATTTAACAAGGCCTACAGGCCCCATCAGAGCTATTCCCAATTTTTTATGGAAACATCTTTACTTTAACAACAGGAAGGAGGCAAATTACTGAGGAAGGAGCAGCAGTAGGGGTCACTCGAACTGGACTGTTAACAAGTGAAGCAATTATTGAGGTGAACAAGAGACCTCGGGATATAAATTAATTATTTGAACAATTTATCTTTAATGATGTTAAGTTTTACACAGGGGATTTCCTTCTTCCCTTCTAGAAGGGCAGATATTACTTATACTGATCCAGCCATCCATCCACAACCCCTTTTCCCATTTTTGCACATGGAGTCAGGGTATCAATTCAACAGTGACAATCATCTAGAGCCAAGGCTCACTAATATAGACTTAAAATGGTATGTATACAAACTGAACTTGACATACATCTTGGTTAATGTTGGTCTGAATCTACCTGCATCCTTAAGTACTTTTAATCCCACCATCTAGTTGCCATTTTCATTGTTTGAAAATCTTTCTGAAACTGACATTTTTATATTGCTGTCTAAGCCAGCTGTATTGTTTTATTACAGTAGATGTTATATTATACATGACATAGGAGCTGAAAGCATTGCAAGTTTTCTTTTGAGTACCACTGCTTTCCCTAATAAGGATATTTCTTTCTGAAATTCATTTCTCACATTGGTTATTTGGAGAACTGGTCCTATAGAGTATTTTTAGTTTTAATGCTACTATTTTTCAGCAGGTAAAGGGAGTTGCAATGGGTGCAACAGTGATACCTACTGATGCAAATGTGATATTAAATAAATGGGAGAGAACTTCTTTATTTACATCTAGTTTTTACAGAAACATTTCATTCTATTTTTGTTTCAATGATGACCATTTTTGTAGTAGATAGTGACAATACTATTGATACATTTATTTTAAAAATGGGTAATAATTGTCAGTTTTTTGGAGTTCAGTTTCATCGTTAATCACAGTAGCATCCTTTCTGGATCTTTCCATTTTGGTAAAGAACAATTGTGTTCTAAGTCTTGTCTTTTTCTCGAATGTCTACTTTTGGAAACAACTACATTCATGCTTCAAAGTGCACGCCCTCAGAATAATAAGAGGAATGTTCTCAAAAACAAGAAATTGGAAAGGATTCATGGGATTATTTGAAGCGATATGTAATATACCAACAATTATTAAAAAAAAGGTTTAATCTTAAGAGCCTGTTAGACTTTTAAAGAAAGCAGGGTTAGTGTGATCTGATCAGTGGAGATTTTGGTACATATCCACCTTTTCATTTTAAAAGGTGTACATTTATAAATTTTGGTAAAACACTGTTTCTATCACATATATAACAGAACATCACGGTTATTCAAAAATATGACTCTAACAAGGAATATGTAGTGTAGTGAGGAACCAGTGTTTCATGTGATTTTTTTATATACTGGAAATACTAACACAATATTGTATTGAATTTGTGAACACTATATTCATGTTTTAAGTGCACCCTCAAACTTTGGCTATAACAGAAACTTGGCTAAATATAGCAATTGTCCTTCTACCACCATCCAAACTAACTATACCATCCTCTGTTATAATAAACCAGGAACCAGAATAGGAGGATCAGTCATGTTACTCATCAAAAAGAGCCCTGCATTAAACATCATTAATTCCTCTAATGTGAATAATAGTAATGACAAAGCTCCAAACTGTATAACAGCAAGCCTCATCACAGGAAAACATACTCAACTAAAATTGTTTGCCATTTATATTCCTACTGAATGTTTTCCCTAAAGGCTGCCCCAACAACTTGATTGTACTAGGTGACATCAATGTCAATGCAATAGGTATAGACACTGAACAGATTTATTTTCCAAAGTACTCTGCAACAGCTAGTAAAAATTGTACTAGACCCAGCCATCTGGCTGGGAACCATACTGCTCCAGATTTTACTATTAAAAATATTGCTTACTGATATACTGACATTTCTATTCTACCTATCCCACTTAATGACCACTGTACAGCACTACACTGCACTGTACTCTTCTTTTAGTCTTTTAAAACTACAGCCCCCTACCTGAAATTGTGATAGGCCAACCAATTCTAAGCCATAAATATCTTGTCATTTAACAGCTATTAAAAAGCATTGATCGGTACCCTTTACCTCATAAAATTAACCACGTCATGTTTTTTATACTTCATCAGTACCCTCACTTCTATCCAAGACACATTATACATGTGTACACACAGGGGATTTAGGGGGTATAAATATGCATGGCTCATTAATGATATTAAGACCCTCGTGAAACAGAAGGACAAGGCAAGGACTTGAAGCAAAACCCCACTGATGCAAGTGTTTACCAAATCTACCTATCAGTAAGAAAACTAACAAGAATCATAGCTATACGCTGTAAATTTTTCCTACTGAAGAAAAAATATATAAATAAATGGCTTTTGCTAGTAAGCCGAAACAATGCAGAGAAGAAATAAAGGAGCTAACAAAACAATTCACAAAACCTAATTATTCTACATTAAAATGTA
Organism: Protopterus annectens; assembly: GCF_019279795.1. Classification (NCBI taxonomy): domain Eukaryota; kingdom Metazoa; phylum Chordata; order Ceratodontiformes; family Protopteridae; genus Protopterus; species Protopterus annectens. Next base: position 1,530,130,396 of record NC_056737.1, on the reverse strand, counting down.
ATGACAGTCTCATCCAGCCCAAGGAGTATAAAACATTATCATTTATTGTACACAAGAAATCACATTTTTTTTGCCCCTCTAACACAACTCAAGACAACTTGCATGGCCTCACTCAACTTGCACTATACTCTCTGGCTGAATATGCAGCTACAGTCCATTTCAGAGATATCAGTAAAATAAATAATCTCTTAAAACTGAAGCAAATCCTTTTCCAAATTCATCTTACTCCATCCAGCCTTCTTTACAACAGCAACAGATAAGATTGCCAACCCAATAGCTTACACACACATATATATATATATATATATATATATATACACTCTCCTTTTCTACAGGAAGAACACCTTAAAATATTCCATCGTCATCCCCCTTCCAAAGGACTTTAGACCCACACCCAGTCACTGCTTCCTTGCAAAAGAGTTTGAAAAAAAATTATAAACAAATGCTTAAACATATGAATAGCTTTGGACTAATATCAGAGAAACAACATTGTTTTAGAAACATCTTCAGTACCACCACAGCTTACTGCAACTTCAGCTGCTACAATATCATTGATGGACTTGTCACTGCTGAAATATTTGTAGATATGCTTAGGGCATTCAAAACTGTTAACATCTACTGCTCTAAAATCTGAACACATTTAACTCTGACCATAATACCACAAAGCCATTTAAGTTATCTTGAGAACAGAACATTCCAAGTACAAACTAACAACCTTTTATCATCACACAGCACCCTATACACTGGAGTGCGCCAAGGCTCAGTACTGGGTCCAATGTTGTATTTCTTTTATATTAATGATCTAACAGAATACCTTTCCTCTCTAGATGTCATGTTTATGCAGATTACATTCTCCTCTTACAAGCAAACAAATGCCCCTCTATTTTGCAAAATAAACTACAAAAGTTCTTTACAAAGTTATGCAATTGAGATTAATCTAATCATTTTCTAATTAACCAGAAGAAAACAAAAGATCCCACATCCTCCCCACATGAGCATCACAAATAACTATAGCAATGTCATTCCCCATGTTTTAGAAATATTTCAGAATACAAATGCATACCTATTCATACGTGTGTGTGTGTGTGTGTGTGTGTGTGTGTGTGTGTGTGTGTGTATGTGTGTGTGTGTGTGTGTGTGTATATATATATATATATATATATATATATATATATATATATATATATATCAGTTACCATCTATACCTCTGTAATGTTTTCAAGTCATACACACAAAGTCTAAAGTCGTCTACCAATTTACAATCTACTATAAAATCTCACATATGCACTTCCTAATAGCCCATATTTCCCTAGCCAAAGTGTTCTTCCTAAACTTGAGTATGGTTTTCCTCTTCTAACATTTCACTCAGCACACAATATCCAAAGGCTACAGATCACAGAGAATAAGATCTGCAGCTCCACCCTACTTTCAACAGTAGGTCTCACCAGTGTATCCTCCTGTGGAGGCTAAAAAAGTTTCCAGTCACTGAAAAGGCAACGTATCTCTTCCATACCTATGAACTGTAAACATCTCATCAGAGAGACCAGGTATAGACCTTAAGAAATACCCAAGATGATACTCCATCTGCTTGAGTTGGTGGTATCTCAGGTGGATGTAAAAGTTCCCATGGCACTTATCAAAAATAGTTGGGGAAATTCTCTGGGGCCCTGAGCAAATTTCCCCTAGTTAGTGTGAATACCACCTCAGGTCTCCCCTGAAAAGAGGCCACTGGCCTAATGGTACTAAAGCAGTCAACAAAGTGTAAATAATAAATAAATAAATAACTAAATAATTAAAATGAGACTATCATAATATGCTGACCACCTTGTAAAAGTTTTTTTACAGTAAAACTGATTTTTGAGAACATACCTTTTCTTAACTGAGCCCAGCACTATTGAACAAGCTTTCACCTGATTTAAGAGGTCTTGAATCTTGCACCAGTTTCGAAAAGGACCTCTCTGAACACCTGTACAAGGAAGTAATTTGCAATATACTTCACGGATAATGGTTAAACCTCACCATTTGCTATCACCCAGTAAACTGTACTTCTGGCAAACCAGTCAGTCCTTGCTTGATGTTGATATTTTCTTATTTCAACTGTACTTACTGTAGTTAATGTAAATATTGTGTCAAAATAGCCCCCCAAAAAAACACTGGCATTTACCTTATCTGTATGCTTTGTACATAACTGAAATCATTCCGTCTGTCTTTTTAAGTTGCATCCAAGGATTTATGTTTAACAACATTCTGATTTTTTTTATTGTTTTACATTTGTTATTATTGGTGTCCCCCTCTATGACGCAGGAAACCTATAACACATACTTAAACTTACTGGAGTCACTCACATTTCAGCCCAAAATCATATTCATGGGTGATTTTTACTATTCCCACTAGGGGTGCAAACTTATCAGATCTGGTCCACACTAATATGAGTGAACATTGCACCCAGCCCCAGTGTAATATCATCTCTTGTACAGTTAGATCATAAAATTACCTCTTTTTCAAATAAAAATAAAACTCAGAACCCCTGGTAAACCTGGAACATTAAGGAGCTATTCTCAGGCAAACCACATACTAATGACTGAGTGGTAACCTGGTAAAATGTCAAGTTCCACCCTCCCACATTCTGAGCACACTGCTGTCTATGCAGAATTGTTCACAGAGACCCTGTACAATCATATTAATACATACATTGAGACAGTGTGCCCTTCAGGAATAAGCATAAAACAAACACTGAAAACAAACTACCCTGGTGGAGTCCTAATATCAATAGTTTGCATAACAAAAGAAAGAAAAAGAAAAAAGTCATGGCAAAAATTAGGAAGTGCAATACACAGCAGGATAAAAAAATCTTTCAACAATCTAAACAAGAAACTTAGAGAACAGATCAAGTCCACTAAAGCCAAACTTGAGGTGAAAATAGCTTCACAGAACAAGGACAGCCACAAGGCTTCTTTAGCTATGTCCACAACCTCAAGACAGTACACAACAATGAGCAGAGCCAATTGCAAATGAAGCCCCCCACACTGAGACAAAAGATTTAGAAAATCTACTGGCTGACACATTCAACTCCAATTTTACCCCTCTTGTCCTCCCCAGCTATCCTTCAGGAATATACCATTGAGCATAACCTCCCCCAAATTATTACTAGGGAACACGTCCTCAATGCATTCTCCAAGCCTATGAATACCACATGTGTTGGCCATGATAATATCCCAGGATGAATAGTACATACCATTAAGCATGACCTATCTAGACCATTAGAGTCACTATTTAACCACATCATCCAGGCAGACTTCATGCCATGTGAATGAAAAACTGTAACATTTATTCCTTTATGTAAGGGTGGGACATCTACAGACCCCAGAAATTGCAGACCCAGAAGCCTGACAAGCTTCATATGCGAAGCCATGGAAATAATTATCATAGGATCATAGGATCGTAGGAAGTTACTAGGCTATTAGCCCTGAGGCCCTTATAAGTCTAGCCAAGAGTTTAGCCCATGTTTAGACAAGTTAGCACCTGATGCCCCAGTCCAGCAGGGAAATGAGTGAAATCCCAGGGGTGTATTTTCTGTTTCCCATCCAGTTATCTAGGTTGCGCTCCTTCTTGGTCCTGGACAGCAAATTTTTTCCTTTTGTTATAGAGTTTATTTATTGCAGATGTCCACCAGACAGGTTTACTCTTCCTTGCAGATGATGATTTTTGTCCTGTCAGGTATTCCTGATTCCATGCATCTATATAAATGCTCGTATAGTGCTTTGGTGTAGTTTTGGATATTGGAACCAGTTCCTACAAAGGGGGAAGGGGCTTTGAAGCTGTTTACACCATCCCTCAGGAGGCTGTAATCAGCTTTGGAGAAGTTTTTTTTTGTTTGACCCAAGCTAGAGGTGGGTCAGGGGAGATGGTGGGTTTGAAAGTGACCACTTTATGGTCTGCTCTTTCAAGGGAGGCTGATACTGTAAGGGATGCTGTAGTGATTACTCATGTTGGTTAATACCAAGTCCAAGATATTAACTCTTCTTGTGGGGATATCAACTAGCTGTTCCAAAGCATTTGCATTGACAAAATCAGGGAATCTGTTGGCATTTGTGTCCTGGCATGAGTAGTTCTTCCAATCTATGGTTGGGTAGTTAAACTAACCCAGGATCAGGGTAAAGGGTTGAATCTTGATAGATTTGAAGAGGTCCAGGTAGGCGGACTGGGCATCTTGAGGCAGATTTAGGCCAGGTAGCTAGCTATGATTTGAATTTGGGTCTTGTCAATGGTTAACTCACCTGGAGTGTCTCCTGTGCGTCATACTGTTTGACCAGTCTGGAGGTGTACATATATTTAATATATATTGAAACTCCACCTCATTTGGCTTTACTGCCCACAGTTTGGGGTCTGAATGTATGACAGGATGAGTAACCAGATAAGGCTGGGGTGCTCTCTGCAGCTTTGAACCAGGTTTCTGTAATTTCGCAGATGACTGCATTTTCCAGGGTTAAGAATGCTTACAATGAGTGCAATTTCATGTTTAGACTCCTAGCATTTAATAGCATGACCTTTAATTTGTGTTTTGTTGAAAATTTGATGTTGGTAGTTTTAACCTCATCACTTTCCTAAAAAGGCACTATGAGAGAGGCAAGAGCCTTTGCCAGAAGCCTGAAGCCCAAGTGAGACAGATGCAGGCCATCTCTGGCAAAGCATTGCGGTTTGTAGATCATATCTTCCCAGGCTGACAGGCATTGGATCCCCCTGGAATGACACCAGAAACTAAGCCAATTGTTAAAGTAGATCATCTTCTGTTTGTACTAAGGCATCAGTCTAGGTGATGGCAGAATGCTGCTTAAGGCTAGGGGCGTACCTGCCAGGGACACATATTCAGTGAGCTCAATCATGGCTCTCTATCATGGAAATGATTAACAATGGCATAGCAAATCTACAGACACTGGAACAAATCAAATTGCGCTTAGTCAAAGACTCAAATGCCTGCTCAACCTGGTGGACTTTTTTGAGAAAATCACTAAAACAATAGACAAGAGCAAAATGGTGGTGCAAACTGCCTAGCTTGACTTGGCAAAGGCATTTGATATAATACTTCACTTGGGAACTGTACACAAACTCATGGAACTAGGTATAAACCCTTAAGTCACCATGTGGACAGTCTGCTGGCTCTCAGATAAGACCTCAGAAGTTAGGATAGGGGATTCCACCTCCATAAAGGGTCTGGTCACTAGAAGTCTCCCTCAGGGCTCTGTGCTGCATCTGTTAATTTTTGAAATCTACTTCTCTGAAGTTAAGGCTAATACATAAATGAATACAAATATTTCAAGCACAGCATTAATGCCCTTCTAGCTTGGTAATATACTGAAACACTTGTTCCCATAATAAGTGCCCAGGCTGTTCTTAAAAATATCTAAACTAGTAATTACTTTAATGTAATTCAGTAGTCTGTTCCATGCATTAGCTACTCTGTCAAAGAACCAATTAGTACAATTCTCATTCCTATAGAACTTTTATATGGGTTGGCTGATGATTCTCTAGTACTTTTTGATAACTCCAAACATTCCCAGAGGTAGATGTCTCTAAATATCCTATATACCTGAATAAGATCTCTTAGAAATCTGTAAGAGACACTGTACAAGTTCAGATATTTAGTCTTTCATAATAACTTAATTTTTCACATCCATGGATACCCTTGGTATATTACCACTGTACTCTTTCCAGTTTACTCATACTTGTTTTCTTATAGGGTTTCCATATTGTTATTCCATACTCAAGTTCGGTTCTAATGCAGCTAACAAACAATGACTTCATTATTTTTGATTTTCTAGACTTTATAAATCTTTTTATACAACCTATAGCTCTACAACTATCATTGACCAATTAGTTTTCATGATTAGAAAAACTCATAGCTGAATCCATGAATGAACCATGTACCCAGGTCATTAAATGAGTCTACAGTTTTAATCACTGTGTGCTGTATTAAATATTCATCTTTCACCTTTCAGCTTGTGTCTCCCAAGTCTCATATGCTTAGTTTTTGATGTATTTATCAGCATACTATTCTCCTCTGCCAAATGGTCAGTTATTTTTTAGACCTGCCTTATCTGTAACACATGTAATCAGTTTACCCAATTTCATGTCATTTGCATATAGACTGTAGAAGACCTCAGAAGAAAAAGTTAGATCTGAACGATGCAATCTAAATAAGTAAGGGCCTAGGACAGAGCCCTGTGGGACACTCAGACTGTAACCAGGGATTTCACCTGTCCAGTTGCTGTGTGATACTTGCCATGTCCTATTTGTAAGCCATGCAGCTATCCATCTTATCAAGGTTACATATTCATTTATTGAGCAGTGTTTTGTGTATGACCCTGTCAAATGCTGAAGTTAAATCTATATAAATTACATCACAACACAATTTTTCATTTATAGTTGTTATTACTTTGTTATAGAACATCTTGTTACAGATGGTAATAGATCTGTTTTCAACATATGCATGCTGATATATGGTTTTAAGTCCCAACCTATCCAGTTCTGACAATAATTTATCCAGTGTTACCTTCTCCATTATTTTTCCACAACATGAAAGTAGACTTAAGGGTCTATATATCTCTGGGTTTGTCCTACTCCCCTTTCCCTTAAAGACAGGCTTAATAAGCACATTTCCGATCTTGAGCAATCTCCCCATATTTATATGACCTAATGAATAATAATAATGGTCATAGGTGCCAGAAGCTGCTAAAGACTGGGGGTTGGAAGGTGAGATGGGCACTTAATGACCTAAACAGAGCATTTTTTTATAACTATTTACTGCCATAACATAGGTTCACTTGGAGGACATTTTAAGCTTAGCCATTCCCTTTTGGTGCTTGAATTAACATTTTCTGATTAGTCTTACCTATCCCATGGCTGATAATTGCATATTAGCCCTAGTGAGTATAACTGTGATCATACCGTAGATAATTTGAGGGGACCCTGTAAGTGATGCAGCATTTAGAAATTGCCTCTATCCATTAGTAACACGAAGGGCAATCATGGAGTACATTTTCTATTACCCATCCTTAGATCCAAGTTACATTTGAATATGGACAGATGAGCTTTGTTTTATTTTTATGGATAGTCTGTTCTGGAACAGTGGTAACCTCTATGATATATATCCGTCTCTCCACAACATTCAGTTTAGATACCTGTACTGACTATTTCTGATGCCATTTAACTTGCCGATGTTCATTAGGTCCATTTGTATTAGGTCGGAGGATGCCTTTTATGCCAGACATGTCACTTCTAAGCACTCTGTAGGATACTGAGCATAGTAATAAATCTTTGAGGTGATCCATGCAAAATCTATTGTTTAAGGCTTGTATCCTTAGTAAGGTATCTCCGAAGGTGTTCTAACTGTTGCATGGGGCTGGACAGATACATGCCAAAGTGGACATTATAGAAAATGATTGACCTAATGAGAGCTTTGTAAAGGGGGACAACAATATCTCTAGATCTAGTCACAATCAATTTGTTTATAAGCTGTGCAATATAGAAAGGCTTTCTTATGACTCTGGGCAGATGTTGGTCAAAAGTTAGGTCACTGTACACACAAGTTCCCAAATACCAAACAATTGGGTCAGTTCTAAGAGGGCATTGTCATGATTTTGACACCAGTTATTATTTGGGACAAACCTTCCTGCATGATGGTTAAGTCATTTTGGGATTCAATAATTGCTCCTAGCTTACAATCATCTCAGACTTAACCGACCAAAGCCCTTTGGTATTTCCTTTTACTTTTGAGATGTATATGCCAAACAGAAAAAGTCTCAGCACCAAACCCTGGGGGACTCCATTGGTGACTGGTCTCTTCCCCTATTTTGATCTCCTGCATCCTGTTTGCAAGTTGCCAATTCAGCTAGTGATGTGTTTGCTCCTACATTATTCATCTTTTGTACTACACCTGAGTAGGGAATTGTGCCAAAAGGCTTGGCCAGGTCAACGTAATGTGGTGTGAACTGTTTTACCTTCATCCATTGCTTTGGTAACAAGAGTAAAGCTTAAAATTTGCCCATGATTTTGGGCCTTTCACACTTTCCCCTGGGCTGTTTTCAAACACATTTTAGGGTCATGTATACATATATGCTTTCTTTGATTCACCTTCCTGATTATATTAAATTATATTCCTTGTATAATATAGCACCAGTTGTTAGAATGTGTTTTAAATTTGTAGCTTTGAACAGTCTTCTAGTAAGCAATGAAACAAAATGTATGAACCAATAATGAAAAAACTACCCATTTCAGAAAATTTCAACCATAAAAGGCCAATCTAACTTCTGTCATTACAATCCACCAATATCAGTAAATATGCAAAATGTCTGCAGACGTAAGTCATCTAAATAATTCTCTAACTATTGAAGAGGTTGCTGCTAGGTAACAACTTTATATTTCATTGTTTCATCTACAAATCAAGTGGCTGTTGCCATTGAAGAATAAATTGCTTGTTACATTAAAAAATGATAAGCTAGTAATATTGCAGTAGGGAATGGATGGAAAACTGATAGCAGGTTCATAGTTACTAGGTAACTCCTCCAAAGGTGGACATTCACAGGACTGCAGCATCCACTCCCTTTAAAGTACATCACAGTACAGTATCAGCAATCCATATGCATACTGTGGGAGTAGAACCCACAGCCTTTTGTGTCAAAAGTAAGGATACTACCCATTGTGCTACTAACAATGCAACCAGATTCAGAATAAACATCACTAAACTTCTCTTCTCCTGAAGCTCTCTGTTCCTTGTAAAATGTTTTATTTATTTAACATTTGTTTACCAGGAAAGTCCAACTTGGACCAAAGCCAATTTTCAGAAGAGGCCTGGAAGAAATACTCCAGACACATGCCTTTGTAATGTGGGAGGAAACCCACACAAACACAGGGAGGAGATACAGAAGGCACCCCAGCCAAGAACCAAACCAGATAATCTCTTGCTGTTAGACAACAACACTACCACTACACCACTGCACCATCAGCTTGACATATCTAAATCTTTCAATTTCACAGCAGACGAAATCTGGAAAAAGCCAAAATTTATTGGGGGGGGGGGGCAAAAGGCCCGAAACCAGGGAAACATTTTAAATATTGTTTGTATAATCTTAGAAGGTTGCTAAAATAGTGTTTTGTGTTACCATGAGTTTCCAGAAAAAAATAGAAAGACTGAAACTTAAAGGCTATCATTATTTAGTGAATTCCATTCTCACTGATTTGCCAGAAAGCCACTAATTGTAAGAGGAACAGACCAAATGTTGAGAGGTATAGACTCAACTCTCCGAATCACAAGTGGTGGTGTGGGTAGAGAATGCAAGCTGCTGTACCAAAGGTTCAGGGCTTGATCCTGAGTAATTCTAGCCACCAGGTATAAGTAAGGTCTTAAGTAATTTATAACCAGATGGACTATGACCATGTCATACTGTACTGGTACTTGTGGTTTAAAGACCTAAGTGCATGCTTGCTCTGGCAGATCCTGGCTCCAGACAGCTCACTGTGATGTTCTCCTTGTTTATCCTTGTAAGGGGAACATCAGTATGATTTACAATAGAATCCCCAATAACTTGAGTGTTTGGCTGTGTGGCGAGCTGCCTTATGGGCTTGGAAATAGGGCTACTAAGATTTTCAGAGTTACGTGTTGGTGGAGGCACTGTCTTTTTTGAGTGTGCACAGGGCCACTGACAGATGCTTTTACGAGGTCATGGAGCTTTAGGTAGTTTACAAATGAGTACCTCTGCATATGTGGGTCTGGGAGTGCTAGAGAATCCTGAAAGCCCAAAATCCTGAGTCCAAAATCCTGAAAGTTCAAAATACTGAAAACTCAAAATTCTGAAAACATACAGTATACAAACACTCACTATATTCCAGCACAAGTACATACAGAAACAAATAAAACACAAACTATATTACTGTTCTCCAAGTATAAGCAGGGGGGCAAGCTCCCCTGCACCTCCCATTCGAGGGCTGCGCCACCCACACCCCCTGTTACTTAAATATATCAACTCCAAGATTGCACTTAGTGTAGTGAAGTGCAATCTCTGAGTTGATATATTTAAATAGCAGGGGGTGTCGTGTGTACAGGGGGCTTGCCCCCCTGCATATAGTTGAAGGGTAATATATTTCTGTATGTACTTGTGCTGGAATATAGTAAGTGTTGGTATCCTGTGTGTTTTCAGTATTTTGAGTTTTCAGTATTTTGAGTTTTCAGTTTTTTGAACTTTCAGAATTTTGGTCTCAGGATTTTGGTCTTCAGAATTTTGGGCTTTCAGGATTCTGTAGCACTCCCGTGGGTTTATGTGTTTGCTCATTAGTATTGGTAGTGACTGTTTGGGTGTAAAGCTGACAACCTGGTTTGCATTCTTTGCATGTGTATATGAGAGCTTCGTAATGTTCTTAGTTAAGGCTCATAAATCTGCACACATTCTTGCTCTTTAACCCCACAATCTGAAGGATTAAGATGCTAACTGGGTTGGATGCCATCTCTCCCCTTGACTTAAGGGCAAGAGCTGCAGAGCAGAACCTGGACATTAATGTGTAATGCACACATTTTTAATGTTTTGCACTCCACTAATGAAAACCTGCTAAAATCCACAAGTGCAGGAAAGTGAACCAGCAACCACCTAGAGCATGTTGAATATATATTATTGCATGGATAAGAATCTCTGAGAGTAGAGGTGAACCAGCAACCACCTAGAGCATGTAGTATACATATTATTGCGAAGTGAACCAGCAACCACCTAGAGCATGTAGTATACATATTATTGCGAAGTGAACCAGCAACCACCTAGAGCATGTAGTATACATATTATTGCGAGGCGCACCAACAATCACCTAGAGCATGTAGTAAACATATTATTACATGGATAGGAATCTCTGAGAGTAGAGGTGAATCAGCAACCACCTAGAGCATGTTGTATATATATTATTGCATGGATAGGAATCTCTGACAGTAGAGGTGAACCAGTAACCACCTAGAGCATGTAGTACACATTATTACATGGATAGGTGATGGCAAAGACTGATGTCTTGCTTTGTTTGCTTTGCTACAGCTCATATTCAGGATGGGTATGTAAGTTTTTGGCTGATAGACAGCACTTGGTCTCCCTGCATGGCATAAAGACATGTTGTTCTGGCTACAACTATATACTTGTGTCATGTTGCCCATGTTTGTTTAACACTGAAAAGTATCATTGAAGTTAACATCAACAACAACTCAGAATCAGCAGAAGCAGAAGGCAACTGGAGGGTATAACTAAAGCTGAATTGCTCACTGTTGTCTCACAAGACCCACATACCACCTTGTCACATGAGAAGTGCAACATGACATCAGCAGCTAAAGTAAATCACATATAAATCTTACAAGTATGTCTTGGCTGAAGGATGGAAGGATACTGGGAGAGTTTTATGACAAATGTTAGTAGCACATAGCTTTTAAAAATGTACAATTTGAAGATGAAAAGTAAACCGTAAAATAAATAAATAAATAAACAGAAATATAAAACGGAGCACTTCTCCTTACAGCCTGCTTTCAGAAATATAAAACGGAGCACTTCTCCTTACAGCCTGCCTTCAGAAATATAAAATGGAGCACTTCTCCTTACAACCTGCCTTCAGAAATATAAAACAGAGCACACCTCCTTACAACCTGCCTTCAGAAATATAAAATTAAGCACTTCTCCTTAGTGTGGGTGACTCTGACAGCAGCAATGATGTGATCAGGAACACTTTCCGCTCACTTTTAAGTTTAAAATTCATGTTAGCATGTGTCCTCTGTTGGTCCCTCCTTAAAGAAAAATGTTACAGGTCTTGCAGCTGTAAAAGTGGGGGGTGGGGGCACTCCCTTCCCCCTCGCGCTATGGTTCTGGCACCTATGATAATGGTACTGTAAGTTCTTGCTGAAGTGTTCTCAGGTCATTGTTACTAATTCTGTCTCCTCCTTGTGCTTTGTTTGGATCCAGTTAGCACAGTTCTTTTTTAATATAATCTAATTTGATTCCAGTATCTGGAATTAACTGGATGTCACTAGGACAACTTATCACCCCTTTTGTGGACCCAAACTGTTTTGCATAAGATTCTGTAAATATATCTATAATCTGTTATGTTTGAGAATAAATTTTAGAATCTGCACACAGTTTATCAATTTGTATGTCTTTACTCCTTCCACATCTTATGTATCTATAAAAAGGTTTCCTATTATGCTCAATATCTTTATATAAATTTTCTTCAAATTTTTCTTGATCTTGTCTCAGACTATGCTTAATCTGTTTGTCCAGCTTGTTTATTTCAGTTTTCAAAGCTGTAGTTCGACCTATCTTCCATTTCTTATATTTTTTTGTCTCTCACCTTAATCAGATATCATGTTCTTATGGAGATATATCCTCTAGATGTTGTATGCCTAGCTCCTGATGTTAAACATTTTTTTTTTATTTTTTTGCACTCAAACAATTTCTCTTTCAAAACCTTCCACATTCCATCTGCGATTTTTCCACTGAACACCTCACTCCAGTTAGTTTTACACAGTGACAGTTTAGTTTCCATATAATCCATAATTAACCTTCTGTGCATTAGATTTCAGTTTGGCAGAATTATCTAGCAACAAATTAACCTTTATAACTCCATGATCACTGCACATCAATGGTGGTAAAACTTAACTTGAAGTTACAATAATTTCTTTGGGAACACAAGCAATTTCTAGCATGTTCCGGCTCCTGGTAGGTTTTTCTACAATCTGAAGCAACTGCTGTTCCTGAATATATGCTGTGAATAATTTCCTTACTAATGTTGTTGAATCAATATTACTCAAATGGGTTTCTGGTAAATTTAAGTCCCCAGTTAATATTATTCTTCCCTCCTGTGTTTCATGCAAGAAATGTTGGAATTCCTCTAGGTCATCTGAACTTGACTTTGTCGGTCTATACACTCCAGCAATTGTTATATGTTCCAGGGTTGTCTTCATTGCCACAGTTACACAGTCTATAGTATTGGTGTTATCACTGAACATGTAATAATCACAGGTCTCATAACTATCTTTAATTCCTATCATAATACCTCCACCTGAATTTTTGTTATAATGTCTGTTACAGTAAAAACATTTATACCAGGACTAAATTGGTTTCCAGTCATTGTTCTTTAACCATGTTTCACAAACAATAACAACATTTATTTATTTATTTACATTTGTTTACCGGGAAATTCCAACAGGATAATGGTCCTTTTTCAGTGGAGGCCCGGGGAGAAAAGCTCCACATAACAATAAATGACCAGCAGAGTACATGAAGAGCAATTAAATATACATACAATGTCAAATAATACATACTGCAGCAGACATTAGATATACATACAATATGAAACATAGTAATGAACATTAATCTTGTGGGGAAAGTAGCAAATTTTCCAATAAAAAAATGTTATTAATGCTCCTAGCATTAACAATCAACAGAGATGCATCAAATTTTGCTATCTGTGAACTGTAAAATTTTTGACCTGGCAAAAATCCTGTCTAGTGTTTGTCAAATACTGCAAAATATCTGCTGAAAATTTATCTTCCCTGTTCTTGACAAATGCTCACCATCCTGTCTGAACACGTCAAAGTCCTTTAGCTGACAATGTTTGCCATTGATTGTAAACTAGTTATAGAATCCCCTCAAGACACTAATTTCTTCCAAGAGGGATTGATGCAGACAAACAAATACCGTCATAGCCACAGACTAAAACTCAGTGCCAAGAAATGCATAATAGTATCCTTTGGGAAGTCGGCTATCACTGGAAACTACCTCATTGATAACACACCCCTAAGAGCAGACCCAGTTGCCAAGAATTTGGGGATGCATGTACATCCTCATTTCAATATAGTAAAATCTTTTTAGTGTGTGTGTGTGTGTGTGTGTGTGTGTGTGTGTGTGTGTGTGTGTGTGTGTGTGTGTGTGTGTGTTTAGTATTTGACAGCATGCTACTACACAAACAGAAATATCAAAGGGAGAGATCTTCGGGAGGAAGAAGTCTTGTACTCCGTAGCAGAGAAAGGGCTCAATGAATAGTCTGTGGAAGAACTAACTGCAGGGGATGGCTATGCATGAACAAGGTCATTTCAGTACACCATTGCATTAGCTTATGTGCACCATCTGGTTCAAAGCTTTGGGCCAGAATAAGTTAAAATATAACAATAAAATGATGTATACAATACTACATCCAGATGTGCTATACCATACATGAACTGGCGACAGTAACCACAGTGTGCATCAGATATGGGCTACTCAGGTGATAGGCTACTGAGGACAGGGCAAAGCTGTCATTGCATACCCTGGTGGGGAAGGCCACAGTGCTCTGTGTGTGTGTGTGTGTGTGTGTGTGTGTGTGTGTGTGTGTGTGTGTGTGTGTGTGTGTGTGTGTGTGTATGTGTAGATTAAACTCCGGTAGAAACTGCAACACCGTGCTGAGGTCTGATGGACAGGCCTAGGGTACTTGCAGGAAATCTATGTGCTAATTGTGTATGTTCCCATCCACAGGGATACCCTCTCCAGGGAAGTTCACAAGAATGACCCACAGAGCATATACAGGATACAGTGCTCCATAAGCTTGATTGGCAGGATGTACTATGAATGGTTTCAACATGAACACCCAATCCACATCTAATTCAGTGTTGCCCAACAGTGCCTGAAACACTGGATAATGGTGTGGAAGTCGTGACTCTGCGAGTTCCAGATCATACCCTTCCCTTACTGCAGTGGGCTTCCTCACTGGATGCAGTGCTGGACACACCTTGGGAAGAGTAGTGGCCATGATGGGTGGCCACATGGGGGGCACCTATACCATACAGTATCCCTATGTCACCTGTTCATAAAGGAGTACATGTGGCAATGCCACTCCAGGAGGTCATCAGGCAGACTGTGCACTGCTGCAACCAGCTGAGCTACAGCTGCATTGGTCTCTGTATGTCTCTGTATAATGGTTTTGCACAAATGATAGGTAGTGAGCATAGAGACAGCCAGTTTAGATGGGGAGAGGCACCCATGGCACAATCATTTACCAGCAAGCTAACCCCTGAGGTACTCTTCTCACTCAATGAAGATGGCTGCAACAAACTGTGTGTATGCTGCTAGAGATGAGACCACTTCTGGGCTGATGTGCTGACCACATCCCATCCATGATCATCAGGCCCAGACAGATTTCAATTAGGTCTATATCTATGGTACAGGAACAAGATAATACAGCACATATGAAAACAGATAAGCATTACCCAATCTAAGAATGAATCCTTCACTAACACCTGTTGCCTAATAAATATGGAGAAAATACAGGTAGCATACTTTTTGCACACTGCTTTTGCACTTATAAGCCTAATTTTCCTGTAACAAGAAAGAAGCCAGTCTGATTACTTGTATGATCCTGACTTGGATGACTACCCACATCACCAATGGATTTTTGAGGTGCAACTTGAACCACCTGCAATTTAGTATTGAAGGCCAGTACTCCAAAGATGCCCTGAACTCCTCCATATCTGTTAGTGGTGACACTGACAGTGGACTCCCTCTAATGGTCCTCTGTTCCTAAGCCACATGGGTTGCCTTATTGTATGATTGTGTGATCATATCAATGACTCTTATATCTACCTGTTTATAGGTTCAGTTCTGGCCATCATCAGCAGTGTTGTTCTCTATAATGTCCTGGCAGACATGCACACAGAAGGCTCAGTCAGACCTCTCATGACAGATCATCTGGCAACCATGTTCATGGAGGTTGCACTGCAGAATGTCATTCTCTGCCTGGGGAAAATTTACTGTTTCAGTGGCAATCACATTCAGGCATGACAACCTGGAAACACAAAGAAATATGTGTGTAATCTGGTGGTAGGTCATACACACTCTGCTCACACTTTGCAACACATGAATTGGTCTAGTGTTGGCAAGGCCCACTTTTACACTGGAAAAATAATGGGAGAACTACCCATTTGTACTGCTATTGTTCATGTGGTGTTGGTGTCTGTGCTGTATTTCTGAGTACTGCACTGGCACAGATCAAATGGGTCACATTATTCTGGGCAGGAATCTGTGGACAAATGACTGTGTCTGAGGTAGCTCATGTCTTCTGTATGCCCATGGGTCAGAGTTGAAAACATATTGCCTTTATGTAAACTAGAGGGTGCTGGTTAAACATATGATGAAATGTATCTTGGTGCATCCTAAAACTATAGACGACTTGCAGAATTTCACTGCCAATGTTTGATAGGCTTCCTGCCAGTGACGTACTGTGTTTATCAAGTGCAGTGTGATCAGCCCAACAATGCACTCAACCTATATAGGATCCCTGACAGTAGTGTATGTGAAGATCACAGATAGGGTTGAAATCCTGCAGCATGTGAATGCAGTGGTCTACTGTTATCCACCTATGCCTCACTACATGGGACTGTGTGAAGGCCTTCCTCCACCAATGGCAAAAGAACAAGCACAATACAGACATAAAACACCCTGGTACATATGTAGATAGGCATATAGCTAGATAGATAGATAGATATATAGTTGTCATTTGCACCCATTTGAGATCTGGCAAATATGTCTTTCCTGATGTTGAACTGATTGACTGATTTGCATATGGGCCAGTTTCAATATTTGTTCAGAATATATTTATTGGAAATAGAAAATAGCAACATGGGATTATGACATTAAAGCTTTTTGATGGCAAATATACTGTAAAGTTGACAATGAAACAAATCAACCTATGAGCATTTTAACCTAAGTAAAATATTTTCCAACTCAATGTGTATAGACACACCTAATATTGCATTGGTATCACTAGAGTTTTAGAAGTAATTCACATTAAGTTATGGACACTATGTTCTTACTGTTGAAATACTAATTGGAGAATGACTCCATTCAATGAATTGTACAATGACATGACAAGTATTTTTAATGTATGAAGTAAGTTTAATTAATAAGAGAGCATCCAACATAACAGAGAGAAAGTCATTACCATATGTGGTCATATTTCTCCACTGTCCATATTTTTGTCTCATATTTTTGGTCTGTTCCTCATAAAATGTATAGTTTTCTAGGAAATTGCTGGGGATTGAAGTCATGTAACAATGGCAGACATTTGAATTTCAGATTTCATATCCTTTAGAAAATACCTGCTATTCTAGCAACTTTTTATTTTGTTACATAGATATGACAAAACAGACAAACACTAAATTGTGATTACAATACAAAAATTGTGTAGACAGTATATACATACTTCCATTAGTCCAGTGGCATGCTTTTTTTTCATGATGACCATGGAGGATAGCAATAGTTATAGTTTAGTCAAGGAGGAGGATCTTTAACGAGGGGTGAGGGGAGAACAGAGTATGTATGTTGAGGAAGTGTGTGAGGTCTTAGTCTGCAGGTACATATCCAGTGTGACTTGAGGTGACTTGACTTATAAGTTTTAAATATGGATGGAGAGGATCTTTTAATGTTGCAAGGTAAAGTGAGTTCCAGTTTTTACACAGTTGGTGAAGAAGTGGAAGGCTTTTTAGGGCAGACCAGTTGCAAGACTTTTAGTTCATTGTAAATTTTTTTTGGTTAAAAGTTTTATTACTCTTATAGTTTTGTATGTGGGCTGATGGATGTGATTAACCTTTTAAGTATATATATATGTGAGTGAGTGCTAGGATCATCATCAGGTGTAGTACCCGACATACTACTGATGTGAGAGTTGTTGAGAGCATCCAGTCTAGGGTACTAGCTTGTCGCGTGATTTGTTTTGTTGTTTGGGTGGTGTGGTTATGGTTTGGGTAAATTGAGGTTTACATGACATTGCTGGGGATTGAGAAGAGCAATTTTCTAAGTTTATAAAAGCAATATTTAAAATATTTTGTCTATTTTTGGGCCGTTATTCCCCCATTATTTTTTGCTTTGTCCAGATTTCTTGTGTTAAGAGGTTGAGAGTTGTCTGTGATGCATGATGATCACCTGACTTGACACCACAGGTCATGGCTAGAGTGGGACAGATTACAATATTTAATGAGAGGAATGGTACTTCAGTGATGCGAATGTACTATTTTGTTGTCAAAAGTCCAATTTCAACATTATGATAAAAATTTTAGCAGCTAATAAACAAAAAACAATTGCTGTTTTCATTTTCATACCAGCATCACTAAAAACAGTAAGATGATGTTCTGAAAACCCCAAACAATGGAAATCGATGTCTAGATGCATATAACATCACTCTTCCTATCACCCCACATACTAAACTAGGGTTTGTTGTTATCATTAACTCTTAATTCAAGTTTTTTCCTACACAATTTTCACATATTAAAGAAGAAGAGGCTATTCTAGACTTATGTCTAGCAAATGGCTTGATAGTAGCCAGAACATGGTTTAGAAAGAGAGACAGTCACAAGATCACATACAAAAGTGGACAACATGCAACTCTGGTAGACGTCCTTCTAATAAGGAAAGAGCAATGCTTTAGAATCAGCAATTGCAAAGTCATCCCCAGTGAAACAGTTGGCCCACAGAATAACCCCCTGGTTGCCACAACAGCTGCAAGCAGTGGTCAGAGAAGAGTCTAATATCAACAGATACCAGGCTGAAGACTTGGAAGTTGACTGGAGAGAAAGCGCAACAGTTAAATGAATTACTCAGGGCTCTAGCACCTCAAAATGAAGAGGAAATAGGTGGAGTTGAAGAAGAAAGGTAGTGCCTCATAACAGCATGTGTGAGGTCTACATAACAGATCTGTGGCTGAGCCAAGAATGGAAATAAAGTACATATGGAAAACTGGTGGAAGTCATCAAAAGAAGTTAGGAAGGAATACTGGTTGGCTAACAAGTTGCTAAAAAAAGAGTTGCAATAGCAAAGAACAAGGCACCAGGGACACTCTACCAGCTTCTGGAAAGTGAATTAGTAGATGGCACAACAAAACTGTATCAGGTTACTAGTCAAGACAGAAAGATAAAGAAGATAGTCAGATATCCTTCAATAAAGGATGGCAACAACAACCTGCTCACCAGTCCACAGAACATCAAAGGCAGATGGAAAGAGTACTTCCAGCAGCTTCTGAATGAAGAAAACCCCATAGAAGCTGAACTGCCATAGACACAACCTTTAATGAGAGAAGAGGAGGAGTGACAGTAGAAGAAGTAAGAACAGCACTAAAGAAAATGAAATCAGGGAAAGCAAATGGCTCAGATGAGGTCACAGCAGGTATGATAAAGATGCTGGATGATACAGGGGAGAAATGGCTCCTGAAGCTACTCATAGATGTGTGCAGAGAAAGGTTTATCCCAGATGACTGGAAAATAAGCAAACTAGTACCAGTGTTCAAGACCAAAGAAGACATTTACAACTGCAGGCAGTACAGAGGTATCAAACTCCTGTCACGTTGCATGAAAGTTCTGGAGAGGGTGATTGATAAACAAATATGCAGAGTAGTAGAAAGTAAGATGGCAGATGGGTAGTTTGGATTCAGATGAGGATGCAACACAAATGACTTAATGTTTGCAGTGAGACAGATAGTTGAGAAGAAACTAGAAATGAGGAAAGAGTCCAACTGAGCAATCCTAGACTTGGAGAAAGCAAGGTCCCAAGAAAGCTGATTTTGGCAGTTCTGCAGTGATTCAAAGTCCCAGATGTATTGGTAGAATTAGAGCAAGCTATGTACAAGGACCCAATGACTCAAGTAGGAACAGTGTTCAGTCTCACGAGGGGTTCCCACGGAAGTGGGTGTGCATCAGGGTTCAGCTTTGAATGCATCGCTGTTCATACTGGTGATGGACTGCATTTGGAAACAATTTGGAGGGCAGATCACCAAAGTTGCTGTATGCAGATGATGTGGGATTACAGGCAGACTGTGAGCAAGAACTTCAGCAAATGGAATGCAAAACTGTAGGCATGTGTGATGAAACTGAGTACAGATGTGATGGTAGCAAATGGTGGAGTTCAGAAGAAGCTGAGAATTGAGATAGAAGAGAAAATAACGGAACAGATTAACAGCTTCAAGTATGGGGGGTGGTTGAGGAGACAGGAAGTCTAAATGAGGAGGTCAAAGCTAGAATCAGATAGATTACAGGTGTAGTATATGACAGAAGATTACCAAAGAAGCTGAAAAGTAAGATGTATAAGACAGTGGTGTGACAAGTACTACTGTATGGTATGGAAACCTGGGCAGTAAAAGCAGACCAGTTGAGGAAGCTAGAGGTGATGGAGATGAAGTGCCTGAGATAGGCGGTAGGGTGCACACTGTGGAACAGACATAGTAATGTGGATAAGATCAGAAAGCATAGTAGCTTCAATTGCAGAAACAGTCAAAGACAACAGATTACAGTGTTTTGGGCATATGTTTAGAAAAAACAGAAGATAATCTGGTGAGGACTGGGACAGACAGGAAGCAGGCAAGAGGAAACAAGGGTGTCCAACAAAGAAGTGGATGGATTGTGTGAGAAAAGACCTGCAACAGTCAGGCATGAGTGTGAAGATTGGGCAGAGATGGGTGGAGAAATGTGAAGACTGGTAGAGTTGGGTGAAGGCTGCCAGCCTAGTCAAATAGAATTTGATACATAATTCTGGCATTTGTAAATACAAATGTAAAATACAGGCTTGTTTCTTAAATGAAAGAAAAATACTGTAAAATGTTGAACTTCAAGATTGTAGCAACATTGCCATCTGCTGTAAGGAAAACTAAGTCAAGCATTTCACATCTATTCTTTGAAATTAAAACCATGTCTTGTATGTTTTTTTGATCTCCAAAGCTCAGAGTCATTATGTCTAGACTAGCACATCCTTTCTATTGTTTTAAGGCTAAAGTTAATGACCAGAATTTACATGTGGAATGTCCTTTATTGCTTTAAGTGTAAAATAATGTAAATGCAGTTTCTGTAGCCTGAGAACCAGGAAAGTGTCAAAATGATGTAATGTTTATACTGGTAAACCTAAGTGTGAAAAACATGATGTAATCTGGGAGGGCCCAGCAGAAATGTTTGTTAGTGATTTAAAAAAAAACTATTGCTCAGAGAGAGACTGTAAGCATTTTGGTCTTGGACATCTATCTCAGCACTGCCTGTTGTCTTAAGTAAGTTATCTTAGAAGTGTGTTTTCTTGTAGAAATAGCTAGGACTATAAAGATTAGACTAAGTGTTTTTCTGTTATGTCAGAGCTGTACTACTGAATTATTTTAAGTTTCTGTGTGATCTCTGAACTCTTGAATGGCACTGTGGTGAAGTAGTATTGTCTTGTGTTTTTTGTATTTATTATTAAATATTTGTAAACCCTTTTCAACTGTGGCTGGTTTATGTGGAGATAAATTAAGCTCTAGAGTACATTGCATGCTTATAAGTGATCCTGTAATAAGCCCTTCCAATAAGCCTTGATTGCTTAAGTTACACTACTATTGGATATTAATATCGCACAGTAATAATTGGACACCCTTTTAAGGGCCATTTCATAGCTGATAATTATTAGCTGGTGGTGGCAGTAATTACTACCATATAATCTGGGTATAGGGGCACAGATGGAGAATCTGTGTCAGCCTTTCCCAGGAGTGTCTGTGAAGTTGTATAAATACTTATCTCAAAGTGTGTGTGTGTCAGCTACTTGGGCAGTTACACAAAGCACTGGTTGGACAGAGAGGGTAGTGGAGGTTAGCTTGCCAGCTAGGCTGAGATCTGGACCCTATAGCTGTGCCAGTGGGGAATCCTATTGGGAACCTGGAGAGTAAGGGATCAACCAGCCCCAGACTGACTGTGATCTCTGTGTGCTCTTAAGGGAAATTGCACTTTACTGTGTGTATCTGTTATCCTTTCCTCTCATATGGGATGCCCTCTCTGGTGTTAGTGGTGAGGATTGAGGCTCCTTTATTGCTGGGCCAGGGCACGGGCATCACAATGAGTATCAAAGAAGGCAGGAGAGTGGCATTCAATATAGACAGTTATTATCAGTTGACATGGCACCCTGACCTCATGAAGAAAATGGGAAAAGGGATTAATGATGAAGATGATGAATTTTTACATATTTGACTTCTGGAGAGCAACCTTGTAAACTCAGATACAGACACTGATAGGAATGAATACAAATGTAAGGCCTCTAATGTTAATTTTGTAAAACAACATGGAGAAGATGGGGTACTCAAGCACAACAGAGAAAACAATTTGTCTCAAATAAGAAAAAAAGAAAACATAGACACTAAACAAAATCATAATGGTCCAGGTTCCATAAAGTTTGCAGAGTCTGTTCAGAGTGCACTGAGTTCCGGGCAAGAATTGCAGCTAACCCAGTATTCTATGCCTCAGTCTAAGAAGAATAACTCAGAGCAAAGCAATCATAACCAGTGATGTCAGCAGAACCAGAAGCAGTCATGTCAAAGCTGTATGCTATTCCAAGAGAACTTGTATTTTGTATGTGTGTGTGTGTGTGTGTGTGTGTGTGTGTGTGTGTGTGTGTGTGTGTGTGTGTGTGTGTGTGTGTGTGTGTGTGTGTGTATGTGTGCATAGATCTACAGATATATAAATATATGTGCATTACTGATCCACTTCTATGGACATTATACAAGCACAGTGGAACATTCAGTTATAGGTGAAAGGTACAAAAGGAAGAGAAATATGCATCAGTTGTTATGTGTAAAACGTGACAAATACCTGCCAAAAATTATGGATATTGTTGTAATTCATAGATGGAAATCTATAAATGCACCAATAACAATTTGTGGAATCTGATGTAATCTGTAAAATTTCTAATAAAAAATTTAAGTAAGGTGAAGGGTAGTCATGGTCTCTTCACCATGGTAACAGTAGCTAATAATGGGTGCGGGAAATGTGGGGGGAACACAAATAACACACACCCAAAGAAATAAATTCATAGAAAAGCAGATGTGAGGTGAGGGTAAAGAAGAGGGACACACAAGAGGCATGATGGAATTGGAAGTTCAGAGCGGTATGAACATTTTTTTTGGTGGGAATAGGCCCCTTTTTTATTCTTTCAGAGAATCAAATGAATAAAAAAGACACAGAAAGCGGAGGAGGTCAAAAGAGCATGTATAAACATAAAACAAATAGCACAAGACATAACAGACAAAGGTTGTAAATACACATAAATGAAAGGTAAGGTACAGAGGCAGCACACATACAGACTATACAGCACGGGTAAAGAAAATCAATAAACAGGGTAGGGATGCACAACAGTAATGGCGCAATGCAAAAATATATGTTCCAATGCCCAACTCATTCCTGAGATGTTGCAAACTTAATGACGGTCATACCAGAATGAGTATGACTGGTGTGTGTTGGAGATTAATAAGCAGGAAGTGCCATCCTTACAGTACAGAATGGATATTGAATACAATGATCCACTAGGCAGTCAGCATTGCAAGTGTAAGCCAAGCAACAGCAAAGATGCGCAAATGCAGAAGTAGACAATTGGAGGGCAGGCTAGAACCTCTAACTCTGCATGCAAAAAGGCAAACAATCAAGCACAGTGCCCACATCAAAGCTTTAATGTGTCTGTGTAATAAACAAGTAAGAGTACACACTACATACACAGGCGGAATTAGATCTATATGCTAAAGACATATGTCATGTCAGAGGCAGCACAGAAGGCTTGTCAAGTGTGCAATGTATGTATGTGACATGCAGTGGAATAACATGATCCAAACAGAAAGAAGGTTCATCACACATACCCACATCAGTGACATGGACTATGAAGTAAATGGTTATACATATATGAGTAATGACAGTTAAGGAATGCAAGCCTGTGCATAAGCAGGAAATATAAAAAATCCCTGGGTAATGCATAACCCACAAGTACAACATGAACAATGATGGAATCAAATCAGTTGCCACCACCTTGCACGGCTACGCCTTTTGTGTGTATGATACCTAACATGGTGGCACAAGGTATTATTGTACCAGTGCACCTACATAGCAATGATGATAAGGTATAGGAAAGTAAACATACATATAACATATTTCATGCAAATGTGAAGCATGTAGGCCAAAGCTATAAGGGAGAAGGGAGATAGGCAACACAGGCCCACATCAATGAGGAAATGTCAGCAAGAGAAAGTAGGCACAGAATAGAGCAGGACAACCTTAGCTAAGGATACACAGTGTGCATGCATGTGTGCACAACACAAGATGGACTGCAAATTCTCACAAGGTACATTGAATGAAATGGCCAACATCTGGCACATGGGCATAGTGGACTGGTAATGGCTATAAATATATCTGTGTACAAATAATAGAAACAACACAGTAACGTGTAACAGTTAAACAGCAGGTGACATAGGTACACAACAAAACTAGTTTTGAGTATCACGTACACATTTATACTGCCATGCTAACACTATTTTATTTATTTTATTTGTCTTTGTTTACTGGGAAAGTCAGACTGGGTAATACCCTTTTTCAGTGGAGATCCGGGGAGAAAAGCTCCATTTGTTTACATACAGTAGTTATATTTAAACATTCTTAGATTTTACAAAGGTAGAAGCTACTAAAGAGAAAGCCCATGTACAATTTAGTGGACTGTACAGGCATATAACATAATTTAGCAAGTGTCACAATTACTATTCTTGATATAAATAACACCCTACATGTTTAGGACTTATTAAAGGACAGTTCTATGTGCATAAGTACAGCACAGAAAAATGGAATAAGTGCATGTAACAGTCACATATTACAAGCGATGTTGTGTCCCCATCATAATACAACCATACACATGTTCAGCCATGTAAATTAGTGCATAGGTACTACAAATGCATACACATGGACATGTATGCAAATCTGTGAATGCATGTCATAACAGAAGCTATTATCAAATAGACTGTCTCTTGACATATTCAAGGCATGGGCAAACAAGGGAGTCATGAATTGCTAAACAAGTCATCACCTTCATATATTCACTAATGGACCAGTGAATATCTATGCAGTATGTGAAGGATACATGGTCATCTATACCACTCACAGTACTGTAACAAAACATGACACAATGTTTGCCAGTACATGCTATACACAAGGCCATTGTGTCCTTGTGACAGCATGACACAACAATGTTACATTAATCACAAAAGCAGGGACATGTCATATTGTTTAACACTGTATGAGCACATCCACTCATGCATAAATCGTGCCATCCCAAATAGAACCAAGATGCTCTCATCCAAAAAAAAGAAGCCAATCTGGTGGTCCCCTGCCATAAACAAACTTTACAACAAAAGGAAGAAACTGTTGCAGAAAAGAGGAAAATCCCAGGATGCAAAAAACTTCCTTACCAGCCTCAGTAAGAAACTGAGATCCCTCATAAAATCCTCCAAAGCTAGTTACGAAAATAAAATTGCCAAAGATTCCAAAGACAACAACAAGGCATTCTATAACTATGTCAAGAATCTAAATGACAATGCTCAGATTTGCTCTGAGCTAAAACAGAATGGCATTAAATATACTGTTCCCAAGGATATTGCCAATATCCTGGCAGATCGATTCAGTGACAACTTCACCCCCCTCTCACCCCCTAAATGGCCCATCTCAATACTGGAAGACTGCCAAATTCTGGTAATAACGGGCACACAGGTAAAAAATGCACTCTCCAAAGCTAAGAATACAGCATCCATGGGACCAGATGACATCCCGGGCTGTGTACTACATGAACTACAATATGAACTGGCACCTCACCTAAGTGTCATGTTTAATCATAGCCTCACCTCAGGTTTCGTGCCCACTGAGTGGAGCACAGCTACAGTTACCCCACTCCACAAGGGGGGATCCACCTTGGATCCCAGAAACTACCGTCCCATCAGTCTGACAAGCCTTATCTGCAAGGCCATGGAGCATATTATCATGGAACTTATAAACAAAGACATTGGCAATCTTCAAACACTGGACCCCACCAAGTTTGGGTTCGTGAAGGGCCGATCCTGTCTCCTGAACTTGATTGACTTCTTTGAATCAGTCTCCAGAGCCATGGACAAGGGTAAGGTGGTCCACACAGCCTATCTAGACCTTGCCAAGGCCTTTGACACCATCCCCCACTCTGGAATCATAGATAAACTTACTAAGCTGGGCATTAATCCCTACGTCACCCAATGGGTTGCTAACTGGCTTACTGATAGAACCCACACTGTAAATGTAGCCGACTCCAAATCCAGCTCCAGACAAGTGACAAGTGGAGTACCTCAAGGTTCAGTCCTGGGACCGCTCTTGTTTGGCATCTACTTCTCTGAAGTACAGGCCAACACTAAGGGACTCTGGATAACAAAGTTTGCAGATGACTGCAAACTGGGAGCCATTATTGAATCCCCAAATGATGTGGATACTCTACAAAAGGGCCTTACAGAAACAGATGCTTGGTGCCAGAGCCATGGGCTCAAGCTCAATGCCAAGAAATGTATAGTTATCCCATTTGGGAATAAACATGTATCCATGAATTACCATATAGGTGGCAGTACACTAAACACCGAAAGTTTGATAAGAGACTTAGGGACACAGGTGGACATTGGTCTCACCTTCAATAACCACATCACCACAACAGTCAGAAAATCCTTCTATGTGGCACACCTCATCACTAAGGGCTTTTCATCCAGAAAAAAGGAGGTCATTGTCCACTGTACTCATCCCTCATTAGACCCATTATAGAATACAATGCCCTGTTTGGTATGTACCTCTCAAGACATCTGCAACAACTGGAAAGGCCACAGAAATACCTCACTAAAAGAATCACAGGCCTAAAACAGATGCCCTACGCTGACCACCTTAAAAAACTCCAGCTATACTCTGTCGCATATCATCTACTCAGAGGCGATCTTTGCTTAACATACAAGGCCATGTCAAACCCAGAGCTGTTGGACATGCTACACTTAAAGAAATCCCAATCCCTCAGAGCCACACGCTCCAGGGATCTAAACCTTGTCATCACAATAGACAAAACATGCTGGAGGGATAGATTCCTGACCCAGAGACTCCCCAGACTCTGGAATAGATTGCCCATACATGTCAAGCAGAATGCCTCTTTGGTCCTCTTCAAAAGGAACCTTGATGATTGGATGGGAGAAAGGAAATTCACCCCGGGGATCATGTCAGTCGCCCTGCTAGACAGGGGTCCAGGAAAGTAAATAGTGTGAGAAGAAATAGCCAGGGAATTGTTATGGCTAGGCTTGTATAGGCCCTAGGGCTGATAGCCTAGTACCAACCTATGAACCTATGAACAGACATAAGACAGTAACAACCAATACAGAAATGGGTGTAATGCATAGTCATGGATAACGTGTGAATAAACACACCAAACCCACTTCACTGTGCTATGTGACAACAATGGCAATAATGTATTATGTGAGTTGCTTTCATCCCACCTAAGTATATATAGCAGAATACTACAGCAGAACAATTGTGCCCCATTCACGTTCTGCTAACTGCAACAGTCATATCTGCCACATACAGGGCCAGAGTCTATTTGACATAACAATATTATACTGTATTGCATACTTAGGAGTACACATATACATACACACATATTTAAGGAGTAGCACCCCTGCCCATATGGAGCAATGTATGCAGTAATGACAGTACGATCATGTAAATAATAAGCGTTTATATCACGTTATCGAAAGATGAAAATAGCGAATGCTATTTCATCTGCCCCAAAACATCTAAACATGAAAATATTGAACATTCAGAACAGCTAATTTTTTCCCATGGAAAAAAAGTTGCTGCTCCAAAACACATACACACAACACAAGCACATCAAACAAACAGCAACCACACACATACACTTAAATTCCTACATCTAACGCTGCACTAAACTAAACATACACTACTATCTACCCACTTTCCTTAACCCAAACCCTAACCCTAAGGTCCGTCACTATCACACACTCACCTAACCCGCGCCCTAACCCTAACTCACTGAAACCTCCCCTAACCATAAAGTCTGTCACTATCACACACAGGCCTAACCCGTGCCCTAACCCTAACTCACTTAACCCACCCCTAACCTTAACCCATAACTTTCCACCACAACGCTAAAAATAGCAAAGCCACAGAAACAGCCAACCAAATTCTTTCCCGAGGAAAGAATTTGCTGTTCTGAAGCTTTGCTATTCTTAGCATTCACTGAATTGTGTTCGATATCAGAACATTCAAAGTTTGAATACTTCGATGTTCTGATATAGACCCAATAATAATGGTTACTGTGTGTCTCAGTTGGTAATGCATGTCATACTGCAGCAACAAGATAAAGCCACATATGACATGATAGGTGCAATGCCCATTATGACAGATGTCAGAAAAGCATGGCAGCAGTATGGGATATCTGATCAATTGTGCCTACACTGTAAATACTTAGATACAGAAAACACCATAGTGGCAGCATTACAAAAGCAAATCACACAGACAACACTTATGGTCCTGAGAGACCACCCTGGTGGGATCAAACATCATGAAAGATGACATACAATAAAACAGAGGAATTGGTACACTTTACAATATTAAAGAAACAATGAGTTACCTATTAATAGTAGACTTAGCAATATCCGACTAGAGACCAGGAATCATGGAAGGCTAAATGTACAAGTAGTACTTAAGGTCTAACATATTCTTTACCAGCTAGTAAGACCTCAGACATTTATACAATGTTGGGGTAAGAATTCAAGGGAGGAAGGGAGGAAGATGGAGGGTTTTTAGTCGGGATTGGAACAAGAACAGAGCTAGTGCATTTTTAGGTGAGACTTAAGTACAGTCTTGAAGTGACTGCTGGAAGGCAGAGTGGTTATAGAGGGGGGAGGTTGTTTCATAGTTTGGATACGTCACAGGAGAATAGAGCTTCTCTTGCTGAGTTTTTAGCTTTTTTGATAAGAAGTAGATTTTTTCTGCTGGACTATAGGGGTCTAGTACAGCAGTAGGGTTGCAGAAGGTTTTGAAGTGATGGGAATTTGAGGATAGTTTACTACTTCATGGTCGAATGAGAGTTGATTCAGGTGAAGGAGTTGTGGGAGTTCAAGCCAGTCAAGTTCCCTAAGTGAGATACAGTGGTGGCTGTGATAGGATGCTCCAGTAGCAAACTTTGCAATTTTATTGTAACAGGTCTCGGGCTTGTTTAGGTCTGACTGTTTAAGATTAGTAAGTATAGGAGAGGCATAGAATAAGTTGGAGATTAGTTGGGAATTGGCAATAGAAGTTCTGGCTGTTTTGGTAAGGTATTGTTTGTTTCTGTACAATGCACCTAGTTTTTTCTGTACTTTTTTATGGTAAGAGATATGTGGGTGTCAAATCTGAGATTGTTGTCAATCTCCACACTAAGTAGTTTGGTGTGACTTGATGGGAGATGATGGTATTGTCTTTGGCTTGAATATTGAAGTGGAAGTAATTTGGATAGATTTGGAGGGTTGGAAGATAAGGAGTTTGGTCTTGCTTGGTTTGCATAGTAGCTGGGCATTGCACTGCCAACTTTCTACAGATGAGAATGATTCCTGTGTGATCTTTTGGAGTTCTGGTACAGTGGAGGCAGAGCAGATGAGGGTGAAGTAATTTTCATACTGTATGAGTGAAGCATACTTGGTGGTGTTATGTAGGTCATTGGTGAAAAGGGGGAATAGTAGGGGCCAAGGATGGAGCCTTGGGGAACACCGAGTGTAACAGGAAGGTGAGGAGATAGGTTATTGTTCCAAACAACTGATTGTTGATGGCTGGTCAGATAGCTGTGGATCCAATCGGTGGCTGATTGGGAAAAGCATAGGTTAGTGTGAATACAGAGTAGTAGTTTGTGTGATACCATATCAAAAGCCTTTGATAAGGCCAGAAATATAGCAGTGGAGAACATGCCATTGTTTTTATGATGAAGGATAGTGTTGGTGAAAGAGAGCAATTTGGTAGTAGTGCTGTGATATGGCCTGAAGCCATGTTGGGTTTTGGAGATGAGGTTATTAGCTAGGAGGTAGTCTAAGACTTGAGAGTTACTGCATTTCTCAAGTATCTTGGAGAGTGGGGAAAGGATGGCGATGGGTTGGTAATTGGAAAGATCAGTGGAAGAGCTGCCTTTATGGAGGGGAATGATGTGTGACATTTTCCACAAAGTGGGGACATAGATTTCTGATATGGAACAGTTAATTAACATGGAAACTGAATATGCTAGGGCATCAGCTACTGTTTTTAGGTATTTTGAGGAGAGATTGTCAGCTGCAAGTTTTGTGGGCTTAAGTTTTGACAGAAATATTTTTATATAGGAGGTGGGTACTGAGGAGAAGAAAAAAGCAAGGGGCAGAGAATTTGGGTTGGGTGTGGGAGGAGTGGATGGAGGGTAGTGCTGTTTGGCTAAAGATAGAATGGTTTCAGTGAAGTGTTCATAGGTTCATAGGTGTGTACTAGGCTAATGGCCCTGGGGCCTTTACAAGCCTAGCCATAGGATTACCCTGGCATAGTGCCAGCCAACCTTAGTTCCTAGTGCCTCTGTCGAGTAGAGCCACTGGAGTTATCCCCTGGGTTAATTTTCTGTTATCCATCCACTCATCAATATTTCTCTTGAAGAGGGTCAGCAAGGTGCTCTGCTTGACATGTATGGAAGTCTGTTCCATAGCATGGGCAGTCTCTGGGTTATGAACTGTCCCTCCAGCATATTCTGTTAATTGTGGTAATGAGGTTGAGGTCTCTGGAGCATGTGGTGTGGAGGGATTGGAATTTCTTTAGATGTTAGATTTTTAACAGAGCTGGGTCAGACATGGCTTTGTAAGTCAAGCAGAGATCGCCTATAAGTAGGCGATATGAGACAGAGAATAGTTGGAGTTTTCTAAGTCTGTCCATATAGGGCAAGTGTTTAAGGCCTAGGATCCTCTTTGTGAGGTACTTTTGTGGCCTCTCCAGTTATTGCAGGTGTCTAGTGAGGTACATGCCAAATGGGGCATTGTACTTGATGATTGGCCTAATGAGGGAAGAGTAGAGGGAGACAATGATCTCTTTCTTCCTGGATGCAAAACCCTTAGTAATGAGATGTGTTACATAGAAGGACTTTCTGACCACAGTGGCAATGTGGTGATCAAAAGAAAGGTTGCTGTCAACCTGTGTTCCCAAATCTCTTATAACGCCTTCTGTGTTCAGTGGACTACTGTCAATGTGTTAATTCATGGGAACCGGGCTTTTCCCAAAGGGATTGACAACATATTTTTTTTACATTAAGCTTAAGGCCATGGTTCTGACACCAGTCGTTGGTCACAGTGAGGCCATTCTGTAGGATGTCAACATCACTTGGGGAGTTAATAATAGCTCCCAACCTGCAATTGTCTGTGAATTTTGTCAGCCAGAGTCTCTTTGTGTTGGCCTGGACTTCAGAGAAGTAGATACCAAACAGGAGAGCACCCAGGACTGAACCCTGTGGGACTCCACTCAAGAGGATGGAGGAGGGAATGGTATGCAGGGGGTGTCTACTTTACCTGGGTGGAGGATGGAGTTTATTGTGGACCAGAATTGCTTAGGGTTGTGGTGGGAAGAGTTTAGGGTGGACTGATAGTATAGGGTTTTATCTATTTTTTAATTTGCTTTTTGACCTTATTGTGCAATTCAAGGAAAGATTGCCTAGCAGAAGGGGGTTTTGTTAGATGCCAGTGTTCCCAAGCATTATCTCTGATTTTCATTAGTAGTCTGGTGCTTTTTTGTAGCCAGGGGAGTTCTTAGTTTTGACTCTGGCATTTCTTATGGGGGCATGGGTGTTTAGGATGTTTAGGAAGGTGCTGTTGAAGAAGTGGAAGGCTTCACCTAGAGTGAGGTATTTTGGTAGTGCCCAGTTACATTTTTGGAGGGAAGAGATAAATGAGTTTGCCTTGATTTGGATTTGTCTGTGGATAATAGGCTTAAAACTGCTTACATGGTGTCTTAGGAGTAATGCTGAGGAATGGTCACTGAGGCTGTCAGGTAGACAGCCAGCGATGTAAAAGTGAGGAGCTTTGTTGACTAATATCCAATCAAGAATGATATGATTGTTAGGGTTTTTATTTATATGGGAGGGTGATTGTATTCATTGAGAGAAACCATGAAGATTTAGGTGGTGAACTGGGTGATTGTTACTACAAGATAGCCAGTTGATATTAAATTTGCCAAGCATAATGGTTTCCTGGGGTAGAGAATGGTTGCCCCAGTTCAGGATGTTTTCTAGGGAGGCATGTTTTGGCCTTGTGGGAAATAGCACCCTATGATGTTGATTGTTTTATTTGGGTTTAATTTGAGATTGGCATATAAGATTTCTTTGTACCCAATGTGGGGAGCAGATTTGTTGAGAGTTTAGATGTTGAGGTGGTGTTTAAACATTAGTGCCACTCCATCCCCTTTCTTGGAACTGGTCTAACAGCTTTTGTGTTATCTGATTGCTTTAAGGCTTGCTGATTTGAAAATAGTTTCTGTTTGTAAAGTCTTGCATACACTATTGGAAACTCCTGGTGTTCTAGCTGGTGTGATTCTCAAACAATCTGGAAATATATCGCTGATTGATAAGTATATTTCTTGGCATTTTAACCTTTCAGAGTTCTGCATTGTCTTAATTTTGCCTGACTGAATTATTGTTTGCCTGACTGAATTATTTTATATATTTTCTGGCATTGTTTTATGTTTTTCATCTGTCCTGAAACTGTTCCCCCCCTCCCTCCCACCATATTCTTGTAGAGTTGTTATAGTTGGTGGCTTTGCAGTTGCCCGCCCCTACTGTAAATTTGATCTGGGACACCCCTCCCAGTCTGGTGTTCATTCTACTTAATACAGACAGAACATTTGAGAAGGCCAACCAACTTAGGTTCTTAACCTCTGCTCCTCCTTCCTCTCTCCTTGCACTTTACAATTGCACTTTATTTTGCTTTTGCCTCTTCTTAAAAGTACTCAATTGTATTTATTCTGCTGCATTTATTACTGCTTGGTAGTAGCCTGATTAATTACAACTGTTATTCTAAGCCTTTTGGTTTAAGCACTTGGGCTTTAGACCAGTTGTTTTACATTAAGAAGGTTTGTGGTCTGCACTGTTGTGGCAGGACAGGTAACTTACATCCTTCTAAATTGGGAATTGCTGATTGAAGGCTCAGTGTCTGTTATTCTAAAAGTGTATTCAGGCCAGTTATTTTACTTTAAGAAGGTTTGTGGTCTGCTCTCTTGTGGGAGGAGAGGTTAGATTCTACCCTTCTGAGCTGTGAATTTCTGGTTAAAGGATTATTGTGCCTACTTATTTGAACTGTTTCTTTCTGAAATTGGTGCACCTTGTTTGCTGTAGCATAGACTAGATTTAGGCATGCTGAATCTAGCTTTGCTTGTATAACTTGAGCACTAATCCAGGCCATCTTTTTTGGAGAAGGTTCCCCTGCACTCCAGTGGCAGGACTGGGCAGTTAGAATTTGTCTGACTGAAGACTACTGGACCAGGGCTCAGTTTTGAGCTTTTTTACTGGTTAATTGGGTAATTTGTTTAAATCAGTTTGCTCGTTTTCTATTATATAAAAAAAATGCACTTTATTCATCTCCTTTTACTGTATTTGTGTTTCTTCCTACTTTATTGCATTTGTTCTGCTGCATTTATTACTTCTTGTTAGTAACCTGATTAAATTGGAACTGTTATTCTAAGACTTTGGTTGAAGCACTTGGGCTTCATACCAGTTGTTTTACATTAAGAAGGTTTGTGGTCTGCACTGTTGTGGCAGGACAGGTAGCTTACATCCTTCTAAGTTTGGAGTTGCTGATTGAAGGCTTAGTGTCTGTTATTCTAAGAGTGTATTAGTTCTGGTTTAAGCACTTGGGCTTCGGGACAGTTATGTTACATAAAGAAGGTGTGGTCTTCACTCTTGTGGGAGGAGAGGGTAGATTCTGCCCTTCTGAGCTGGGAGTTTCAGGTTAAAGGCTTATTGTGCCTGCTTATTTGAACCGTTTCTTTCTGAATTTGGTATGCCTTGTTTGCTGTAGCATAGACTAAATTCAGACCTGCTGAATCTAGCTTTGTTTGTATAACTTGAGCACTAATCCAGACCATCTTTTTTTGGAGAAGGTTCCCCTGCACCCTAGTGGCAGGAGTGTGCAGTTAGAACTTGTCTGATCGAAGACTGCTGGAACGGGGCACAGTTTTTAGCTTTTTATTAGTTAATTTGTTTAAATCAGTTTGCTCATTTGCTACTGTTATATTAAAAAATACACTTTATGCATTGCCACTTAGCTCGGGTTAAACTCTTACTGGTGCCATAAAGTCTGCTCTTCAAATTTTACCTTAGAACTAGCCATTTTTTTAGTTTTAGCAGTCAAATCTGTTTCTTTGAGCTCAGCACTCATTGTAAACACTAAATAAGCTACAAATTACTACATCTCTCAACTTTCCTCACTTGTCTAGAAGAAAACAGTTTTTAGTACTTAATAAATAAGCACCTATCCAGGCATGTCTAAGGGTCAGCTCCCGGTGTTTTCTCCTGTCTACCTGATAAATCTGGGCATCTTGGGGCAATGCAGCAATTGCCTCATGTACACAGACAACCTTCTCCTCCTACCACCCAACACTATAACCTGTGAGAGATGCACTTATATAGCCAAACTGGATGCAAAGCTCTCTTCACCCAAGACTGGACTAGACAGTCAAGAGGAGAAGGTAAACACTTGCACCACACTCATCACATAGTCTCTCAAAACCTATACCACCAAAACACACACATAGCAACACAAAACACACTCCTACATTCATGGAGGCTCTGAATAAAAATCTGCTCAAGCAACAGAGACCTCCAAAGCAGAAATACATGCAACCTCCACCCCCCCAACACAACCCAAATGACACATAGCCCACAAACTCAGTGTGCCACTCAACCACAGCCCAAAAGGCATAACAACATACCCAACACTCTAGTCATAGGTGACTCTATAGTCAGGCACACTGATGTTCCACTCACCAGGCTAAACAAGGAGAAAGTTACTGTCAGCTGCCTGTTGGGTGCCAGGATCCACAACATAATGCACGCACTCAGGTTACTCCACAACAAGTACAAATATGACTCTGTCATTGTCCATGTTGGTGTGAATGACCTGAGATGTACCTCCCTGGACTACATGAAAAGAGACATGGAGGAGCTCTCCAATCTTGTAGCCCAGGTAGGTATGACCCTAGCCCTGAGTAGCATCCTGCCATCACCCAGAATGATACCACAGTACAAGGACAAAATGATTGACTTCAACAATTGGCTAAGTTTCTGGTGTAATTTTAAGGGGATCCAGTATCTGTCTGCCTGGGATGAAATGATCGATAGACCATGATGCTTTGCCGGAGATGGTCAACACCTGTCACCCTTGGGATTCTGGATACTGGCTAAGGCTCTTACCATCCCTATAGTGACTTTTTTAGGCAAGGTTCACATGACAAATTCACCACCATAACAGGTACAAGCAAGCAAAATCTGAGGGTAATGCTACTCAGTGCTAGAAGTCTAAACCTCAAAATGCATTCACTCGAGGCACTACTTAAAATGGAGAACATCGACATCTGTGCAGTGACAGAGACCTGGTTCAAGGCTGCAGAGAACACCCCTGCATTAGCAGGCTATAATTCATACCACACCTTTCGGCCACCTAACTTGGACCGAAACACTAAAGGTGGAGGAGTGTCCATATTCATTATGGATATCCACACCTCCAGGCTAGTTGCGCAGCATAATGCAGCCAAGATTATCCAAGTGCAATTAACTCTGGGCAAGACCACAATCCAAATTGTAACTTGCTACAGATCCCTCCACCATGCCCCAGGATTCCCATTCCTCATTTCTTGATACACTGGAAACACCCTAATAACGAGTTATTTCAACTACCCCTCCATTAACTGGGAAAACTACTCGTGCCAACTCTTTTGCTCAACGTTTTCTGGAATTCATAAATTCCAATGCCTTGGATCAACTTATCCACACCCCCACCAGGGGTAGCAATATCCTAGACCTGGTCATTACCAACATGGGTGACTGGTGTTCCACACCAGAGGTCAGTTCCTCATTGGTCAGATCCAAACACAAGCTAATCAGCCTAGACATTCACATCCTACCCCCACCCCCCATTAGGGAAACCACCATAAAAAATTTCTCCAAAGCAAACGTCACCCTTCTTAAGACAGAAATGGCAAACTTCACGACACCCATGCAGATGGACAATAGAGTTACAACTGCTGAATCCTACACAAATGCATTTTATAAGCACTTACACGAGTGCATGGATCATGCTATCCCTAACAGAACCAAGATGCTATCCTCCAATAAAAGGAAGCCAATCTGGTGGTCCCCTTCCATAAACAAATTCTACAACAGAAGAAAGAAACTGTTGCAAAAAAGAGTAAAATTTGATGACTGGAAGAACTCCCTGGTCAGCCTCAGTAAGAAGCTGAGATCCCCGGGGATCATCTCTGTATCACTGCTGGAAAGAGGCACGGCAAACTAATGGGTATAGTATTCTTCAACCTAAGGGGTGGTGAAAGCCACACAACTCTGGCTACGCTTATAAATGCCCTAGGGCAGATAGCCTAGTATGAACCTATGAACCTATAAAATCCTCCAAAGCTAGTTATGAAAACAAAATCACCACTGATTCTAAAGACAACCACAAAGCATTCTATAGCTATGTCAAGAATCTCAAAGGCAACACTCAGATCTGCTCTGAGTTACAGGACAATGGCACTAAATATACAGAACCAAATGATATTGCCAACATCCTGGCAGATAGGTTCAGTGCTAACTTTAGCCCCCCCTCACCCCCTAAAGGGCCCATCTCTGTACCAGAAGAATGCAAAGTTCCTGTAATCACGGCTGCACAGGTAAAAACCACACTCTCCAAAGCCAAGAAAACAGCATCCATGGGACCTGACAGCATCCCAGTCTGCATTCTACATGAACTACAGAATGAACTGGCACCCCACTTAAGCACCGTGTTCAATCATAGCCTCACCTCAGGCATTCTGCCCACTGAATGGTGCGCAGTGATAGTTATCCCACTCCACAAACGGGGAGCCACCACGAACCCCGAGAACTACCACCGCATTAGCCTAATGAGCCTGGTCTGCAAGGCCATGGAACACATCATCATGGAACTTATAAACAAAGACATTGGTAATCTCCAAACTCTGGACCCCACCCAGTTCAGGTTTGTGAAAGGCAGATCTTGTCTCCTAAACCTGACTGACTTCTTTGAAGCAGTCACCAAAGCTGTAGATGAGGGTAGGTTGGTTCACACAGCCTATCTAGATCACGCCAAGGATTTTGACACCATTCACCACTCTGGAATTATATATAAACTCACTAAACTAGGTATAAATCCCTATGTCACAAGATGGGTTGCCACTGGTTCACTGACAGAACACACACTGTGAAAGTAGCAGACTCCAAATCCGACTTCAGACCAGTGACAAGTGGAGTACCACAGGGTTCAGTCCTGGGTCCTCTCCTGTTTGGTATCTACTTTTCTGAAGTACAGGCTAACACAGAAGGTCTTTGGCTAACAAAGTTCGCAGATGACTGCAAACTAGGAGCCATAACTGAAACTCCTAATGATGTGGACATCCTACAAAAGGGCATCACTGAGACAGATGCCTGGTGTCAAAGCCATGGCCTCAAGCTCAATGCCAATAAGTGCATTGTCATCCTCTTTGGTAAAAACTCTGTACCCATGAGCTACCACATAGGTGGTAGTCTACTTAACACTGAAAGTGTGATAAGAGACCTTGGGACACAAGTGGACAGTAGTCTCTCCTTTGATAATCACATCACCACAGTAGTCAGGAAATCATTCTACATGGCACTCCTCATCACAAAAGGTTTCTCATCCAGGAAAAAAGAGGTCATTTTTCTCCTCTACTCATCACTCATTAGACTCATTATAGAGTACAATGCCCTTTTTAGTATGTACCTCCCAAAACATCTACAACAACTGGAAAGGCCGCAGAAATACCTCACAAAGAAGATTACCAGCCTCAAACAGATGCCCTATGCAGACCGTCTCAAAAGCTCTAGCTTTACTCCATCGCATATCACCTACTCAGAGGCAATCTCTAATTAACATACAAAGCTATGTCAAACCCAGAGCTGTTGGACATGCTCCACTTAAAGAAATTCCAATATCTCTGGGCTACACGCTCTAGGAACCTAAACCTTGTCACCACAATAAACAAAACATGCTGGAGGGATAGATTCCTGTCCCAGAGACTTCCCATACTCTGGAACAAACTACCTATCTATATCAAACAAAGCTCCTCATTAGCACTATTCAAGAAAAATCTTGATGATTGGATGGGAAATTGGGAATTCACCCCGGGGATCACCTCTGTGCCTCTGCTCGACAGGGGCACAGGAAAATAATTTTCTTGGGTGGTGAAAGCCAGGGTACCTTTTTGGCTAGGCTTGTACAGCCCCTAGGGCCAGTAGCCTAGTACCTACCTATGAACCTATCTACATGAAGGATGCTGTATTCAGAAGGGTGTATTTCCTCACTTTGGATGTGAGGTTTGAGCCAGGTTTTGGTTAGGATGAGAATATCAGGGAAGTGTAAGTTTATTTTGGCATGTATGTCTTGGTTTTTATTAGATATGCTTCTGATGTTTAGACACATGATGAGGAGGTCAGATGGCTTTTTGTTGGTTGTGATTAGTGAGAGGGGGCACTTCTTTGGGAGAGTGTTTGAGGTGGGGTTGGTGATGGTGAGACCAGGGTTCCAGTGGACATCTCCACTGAGGGATAATTTAGACAGGGTAATAAATATTAGCTTTATAAAGGTTGTAAATAACCTGTCATATTTTAGGGATATTTTTTGTTTAAATGTAGTAGGTATTTGGTAATCGAGTGTGTGTATTGAAATTAAGTTTTTGGTAGTAGAGGAAATGTAGTTAGTGAGTGGTTGTTGGAAGGAAGTTGAGGTGAGGGTGCAGTGAAGATGGCTGGGTGCGACTTTTGTGAAGTCTTGGTAGGATGTAAAGTGTGTAAGAAGAATGCAGGTACGGAGTGTAATCACCTTAGGTAATAGCATGACTGTGTCAGGTTAGCTATGTGATAGGAAGAAGGTTTGTGCTTTATGGTGGAGGAGTGGAGCACTACATTTTGTCCTGTTTAGTTGATGGTTATGGGACTGGCTATTGCTTGAAATAAATGTAGATGTAGCAGGGGTGGGTGCGATTTGGGGGCAGGGTGGGGTGCGAAGTGATCCTGTACATAGAATGGGCAAATATTGTGGGGTCTAAACCCCCAAGCTATGGATTACAAGGTAAGTAATAATCCAGATAGTACTGTCATTTATTTTAGTTATTTCTATGTTTTAGCAGGGATTTCTGGTATGGAAGCATAGGAAGAGTGGAGGGAGGGTGATTTTATGGAAAGGGAGATAGAGGAGACATCGGCAATGGCTTGATTAAGTGTGCACTACCCCTAATAGAAGCAAAGCAGAAGATATAACACATACACTTTGTTTTTCTTTTTTGTTTAATAAGTAGCACTGGACTGGAGCTCATGGAAGCAATAGTCTGGAGGTCTTGGATGGGCAGGGGCCAAGTATGCCAGCCAGCTGCAGAGGGAAACTATTAGAGAGAGAATAGGGTAAAGAAATTAGGAGCTATTATTATGGGCGGTTCTGGGTAAAAGAGAGCTCAAAGTACAGCTATAGTAGGTATATAGATCAACAAAACAGTAATTAGAAATCACCGTAGTTATGGAAAAATGCAATTTTTACTGAGGCCTATAGCAGTTAGAATATCATGCTTTGCTATCTATGCTACTTAACATTAAAGGCAATCCTTAAACAATAGCAATGCAGAGCACTTTAGTTAGTTAGCCATACAAGAACCAGTTCAGGAATGCAGTATATCTTAACAAGAGGAGTGGTTAGAGAGCTGGAACGTAATCACCCGTTGAACCGGAAACTAGCTTTCACTACCTAGTTATTAGCGCACTTCTAAACCCTTGCATATACATGTACCAGCCTGCCTAGGTTATTATATTCAGTAACAGTTGTACACAGGATTAAACAACTTTTCATTCCTGGTTTTAACAACAAGACAAAGCAGTATACAGGTAACTAGGCTAACAAGTACATTGCAGACTGTATAAAATGCGAGCAACAATTCCAGTATGTGTGTTGCATACCTTATAATGACCTTAACATTTGTTATGATGAGTGTCACTGACGGTGATAA
The DNA here is from genome assembly GCF_019279795.1 of Protopterus annectens. Taxonomy (NCBI): domain Eukaryota; kingdom Metazoa; phylum Chordata; order Ceratodontiformes; family Protopteridae; genus Protopterus; species Protopterus annectens. Next base: position 1,530,090,276 of record NC_056737.1, on the reverse strand, counting down.
TATATGAGATGCGTTCTACATTCTTGAGGTAGACATGCTATTTGTGTTTGGATGTGCATGTAACTGTGGCAGCACTATTGCTATAATAGTGGGTTAGTGGCACACTGGTTATATGTTTGTGACTTACTTGTTACAGCCACAAACATAGGTTCACATCCTGCCTCTGTAAAACATTGTTAAATGGATCAATAGATGTGCTGATGTTGTTAGTCCATAAGCATTATGTATTCAGACATGTCTCACCCTCAGCACTCACTGCACTTCTGTCAACCTGACTCCATTTCAGTACACATGCTGACATGTATTGCATGTGTCTTGCCATGTCTGACAGATTACATACACACACACACACACACACACACACACACGTGTGTGTATATATATATATATATATATATATATATATATATATATATATATATATATATATATATATATATATATAAATAACACTGATGCATGTTCCATGTCTGTTGTGTAATCACTGCCATTGATGCTCTGCATGTTTGAACATATTAGTACCTGTAACTGAGTCATGTTGCAGCAGTAAGCTGTGCATCAAAGCATTGCCTTCTTGTGTGACATTCCATATCAGGCATGGGATGTAATGCCTGTTTGTGCTTATTTTCTTTTTGACCAGTCCTTGGGATATTTATAATTAGCCATACTGCTGTAAGCCTTTCACTCTGTTGTAACACATTGTTACACATCACACAATGCTATGCGTGATGCATCAGTGTTACTGTACAACCCCTGGTTATGAGTATGCTTGTGCTAATATATTCCCATAAACTTCAAGGGCCTAGTTTTCTTGTGTTACTAGCTATTTTATGGGTAACTTTCTATGCTAGTTAACTGTATGATGACATCCTACCTGCCCAATACCACATTTTGTTCTGCACACCTCCTGAGTTCCTCACATTTGCCAATGTGGTCTTCTTTGGTGATGTATCTTGCAAAGAGACTTCCTTCATTGATATTTCCTTTGTATACAGCCAAATGTGTTCCTTGATCTGTGTTGTGTACTCGTATATGTTCTTACTGGTATCCTTTATGCTTTTGTTATGTATTATTTTCAGTGTTGACAACTGGTGATTTCTTTTCATTAATCATGCTCTGTGCTGCTGTTGTGGGGCAACATGTAGACATCGCTGTTTAGTCTATGTCCATTTATATGTCTGGATTGTCATGATTCAACAGTGTGTGTTACACACTGCGTGTTGTCTGAGTTAGGACATTTGGATGCATCCTCCATCACGCATACCTATTTCCTCTCAATCCTCTGTCCTCTTGATCATACTGTGACAGCTCTGATATGTCATCATCAGATATCTGGGGTTCTTAGGATTGGTCACCCACACCTGCAGATGGAAAGCCACCATGATTCTCTGTTATTATGTTGTGTAGCATGGCTTACAAGTTAACTATCTGTGATGCCTTTTCTGGTGTGTATTGGAGTGCATGCCTGGATGCACCCAGAATCTTGTCTTCAGCATGCCAGACACACACTTAATGGTGTTTTATGTCACAGAGTGTGCTCTGTTGCATACATTCTTGGAAGGAGTTGATGGGGCTCTGTATGGCATCATCAGCCAAGGCTTCAGTGGATAACAGCAGCCACCTGTTTATAGGAAGGAGATAACACATATTTACCACTCATGCTTAATGCTGATAGGTGTAAATTCTGCTTTCATTATAGCTGTGGTTCTGTACTTACTGAGTAGTAGTGTCTTTGAGATTTCAGTATTTTGGAAATTGGCCCTCAGACTGCTATGCCTCTGTATTGAAGCATCATTCACACTACCAGGGTGTGTTACTATGATATTAGTAATGAGGCCATCTGCTGAGCACAAAACTTGACAACTGAGCAATGGCCACCCCTTTCTATTGATATACTATTCAACATCAGTTACATCTGGGGTTTTAATTGAGATATGGATGCAGTCTATTGTACCGAGGACAGTGGGAAGACAGGGTATAGAACTGTTGCATGGAAGTTTTGCTTTCTAACTGTTATTGGGAAGTGGATATATTCATCTAGCTTGCTGCATGTTGGTAACAGGAAAAGTGACAGGATGTGATTGTCAGCTGTCTGGAAAACTCCTACAGTGTCTCTCATATGCTGCTGAAATGTTCTAGAGGCTAGTATACCTAGATTCAGGCACACCTTTGTTTCTATCGGTACTGGGTTACCCTTCAGACTATGAGCATACACATGGGGTGCACATCACCTGTAAATAGCCTGCACCAGTTCTCTGTCTAATCTGTATCTGTCTATTGTTTCCTGGTCAGAGAGTTGGTTTAACTATAGTCTAGTTTGGTGGCTAGCTGGCTGCCTTCTGACACGCATTAGCAGATTGTACTCTAATGTGACTTGCAGTACCCCAGCCTGCTGTAGTGCATTAAATGCCAGCTGCATTTTTTTTAAGTAACGGGTGTGGATTCCACAGGATTCTATAGGAATTATGTGTAATATAGTGATGTAAAAATAAAGCACATATGACCTCCAATGATTGCTTTTGGAAAGTTGTTGGGAAAGTACATTGTTGCATTTATGTTGCGCTGGGCGAGTCCATTATGTATTGGAATCTGGCTGGTGTGCCCAGTGTCCTTAATTATTCTACACTGGATAGAGAATTACTTGCCATTGTTTTTGCATACACTATGGAATTGCATCTGCTGCTGGTGTGCTAGTGTGTTCCCATGGCATACTGCACTGACTGCAACTTTCTTTTTCAATCTGTCCCAATGTGTCTTTGCAGTCATTGCAAAAACAGCTGGCAGAATTGTGCATGTCTTTATCATTATGCTAGTCACATAAAATCAGAAGGTGTTAACAGAAACAGAACTAAATTGGTTAATATTTCTTCTCCTTCTTTCAGCTTTTCCCAGTTAGGGGTCACCACAGCAGATCACCCGTCTGCTCAGGATTGGCAGTGGAATTTTACAGTGTCGAGTTGCCAGCCTGGCGCCCAACCTTCTACAGAAGGCACACACATGCATGCCTAGGGTCAATTTAGAGTGTCCAATCCACCTACACATGTCTTTGGGATGTGGGAGGAAACCCATGTGACCACAGGGAGGACATGCAGACTCCGCACAGAAAGCACCCTAGCCAAGGATTGAACTGAAGAGCTTCTTGCTGTAAGGTGACAATGATAACCGCTGCACCACCACAGCCACCCAAATTGGTTAATATTTCTAAGATAATGAAATCCTATAAAGAAAAAATAGAGAGTTTTATAAGCAGATTAGATTTTACATGCACATTTCAATTGGATTATTACAGCAAAATGTTTAGGGATTACATAGCTTTGGATGTATAAAACTGTAATTATTATTTAGTGAGTGTGCTTCACATCTGGAGTCCCTAGTTTAAACCTTCTCTGGTAAAAGGATGTTCTTTTTATTAAACATTAACAATTTTTCATTATAGCCCAGTTCATAATTAGATATGCACATATATACTGTTCATAAACACACAGGTCCCACATACTTCTGTCAGTGTTTTCATGCATGCATCATTTTTCTGTATCTGCAGATATGTGAAATTATATTATTTTTCCATGTATGCTTACATTAATTAACAGGGATGAGATCAGAAGGAGCAATCAAAAAGTACATTTTGATGCAGGCATACAGAAAATCTTGTCTATAAAATTGTATGTATTTCCAAACAGTTGCATTGACAAAAATATGTTAGTGACATTGTATCACTTTTGCATGGTGAAGTATGTAAACTGATGGAAATATATGCTGATGTTTATTAAAAAAAAAAAAAACATTGTCGTGCTGATGTAGTCTGAGACTGCAAAACTCAGTTGTATTATTACCTTTGAATTGCAATATTCAGGAAATGCATTTGTTTCAAACCTTAGCTAAAAAGATGTATGGAGACTTGTAGTAATTAAATAATTATTTGAATGTGACAGCAGTTAACTGCTAGGGTCCATCTAGTTTGTAGCACATGTTACGCTTGTAAGCTAATTTGTAATTCATCTAGTTATAAATACGATGATCTTCTATTTCACTATCTTAGTTTCTCTACTGCCTGCAGGTTCTCCAGCATTTATTGAAAATTTTGATAAACACTCAAAATCTTCCCTGTGGGAGGGGGCAAATATATTCCAGCATTGCTCCTTACTACAGTTCTATTTTTTTTCAGATTATACATATGAATTTTTATGCAATTATTTGTTAGATGTGATGCCTACATGGGCTCAACTGATTCCATTATGGTACCTGAATTAGCATCTATGATGGAGCTTCACTATTTATCAGAATAGAAGGGAAATATGTTGTCTTTTTTAATTACAATTAAAAGTAAAGAGCTTATGAACAGCACCTCATTTGCTAGATCAGGGATCTTCAGTTTGAAGGCAGATAAGACTTAATGAATGAAAACAGGAAAGAAATACTTTTGTCTGTAATTGTTGGGATACACTACTATATCGTGTTTTTTACCTACTCTACAGGTGTAAATATTAATCCAGAGCTGAGTGTAAAGCCGTTTCAGTTTTGTTCACTACATGGAGGGGTTCCTTATTGTATTATCATTTGTTGTACTGATTATCTATGTAATGTATATAAAGAGTTATGAATTAGCTATATGCATGTATTAGTAAAAGGGTACTTGCTTTATGAAATCAAGCACTACCACTACTGAGCAGCAGTCTTTGGAGACAAAATGTGGATGCTATTGGAGATAGTAGATAAAAAGCAATTAGCAGGAAGACTAGAGCCTTTCTCATGATGCCAATTATATACCTCTTCACACATACCCATTGTTTTGCCTGAGTGGGACTCTTAAAATAATAAGGAGAAACACAAAGAGGAAAACAAAGAGATTTGAATGTAATAATATTCATGAACTATGACATTTTACAATATTTGAAGATATTATTTTAAGATATGAGCAAATCCTTAAGGCACAGAATTGTAGGTAATGCAATAATTTTATGAAAACCAGTAGAGGTTTTTTCCATGATATGCTTTGCTTATATCCTCAAACATGAATCTTACCTTTTGTTTAAATCCTACAATTTCTACAATCCACTCTGCTACAGGCCCCATGAAGGCTCAGTGTCTAATACAAAGTGTTTTGTGACAACTGTAAAAGAGCCTATTTATGTTGAATTGTATTTAACACTTTTACAACTGTATATGTTTGCTGTAATGAAGAAATGTATAGACTGAGTGTGAAAGTATCTATTTATTTTGTTTATTGTTTATTGTTGATGTTACTATGGCATGCACCAAGTTGTTACTAGTATAATAGTATGTATGGTCTATTTGCATAGCTGCACCTTGTTCACTAATGTTATTCATGTAATAGTGTTGTGTGTAGACAGCTCATACTAGTGTCTAAATTATTTCTATAAGTTTGTGCTGTTACTGGTGGATAGAATCACATTAGAGAACCACGACAGATTGCTGCTCGCTATATTTTTATCTGTGGCTGCATAACTGTCTGGGTTTTTGTTTTCTAATGTTCTTCCAATTGGCTCAGTATCTGCATATACTAAGTAGTGGTTCAGGACATTGTCCTGCATATGGTAGCTATTTACTCAGTGTGTTTTTTATAATCTTTATAATATATATTTACCATCTCAAAAGTGCTTACTCCTCTCTGTACTCTTCTTTTCTAGACCTAACACCACTCTTAAGTATTCAACTGCGGTACCACCTTTAACATTCCTATAAGAAAAGTGCAGTCCGGGTCTGAGCTGTCTGCAAACAGCTACAGTTAACTTTGAGTAGGTGTCTAACTGTTTGAGCCAATCTTCATTTTCCCCTGGAGAGCACTGTGCTTTGGCTGTAAGCAGCCCCCCCCCCCAACCACCACCACACACATCTTCCACTTTCGCTTATTCCCTTCTGTTAGCAAATAGTATCCATAACTGATCAATACTGTGTGTTTGTTTATTTAAACTATACCACAGTAGCCTACTGATACAAGGTTATCCTCGTTTTCCAACTGAGAAATTAAGACAAGACTTACAGTTTCAGAGCAGTCCTTGGTCAATTTTGATTGTTCTTAACACATACTTGTCTTGCTTTGTGATTGTTTCCAGCCCCTCATACAAGAACCTAACAGGGTCTCTACCCGCTTCGCTCCCCGCCCTGCCCGCTATTCCCTCCCGCCCCCAGTGGTCCCACCTTTATTGCACTCAAACCCTTCCCATCTTTCCAATAGCCAACTACAGCGCTAACCCAGCACTACCTCCTCCATATTCCCTCTACTATCACACCTCCTCAACTGACATGTACAAGCATACCTTTCCTTTGCTCACTGCATGCACTCTCCTTGCATATCTTACATCCTACCAAAGCTCCATCATTCCCCCTCTCAACCACTACCACTGTACTACTACTCACACCACCACCCATGTCTCACCCATACTCAGCTCCCCTCCCACCAGCTCAAGAACCATCCCTATGCACCCCCCCACATATTCTACCAACTATATTACTCAAACGTAAAGCATACCTACAACTTAACATAGTAACCCTCCCACCATACCTATTACCCACAGAGAACAATCATAAACTTTCCCTTATAAACAAACACATTCAAAAACTGAGAAAACTATTAATCTCATGCATATCAAAACTAACCCTAAGTGGAGACATCCACCCCAACCCTGGCCCTACCATCTCCAACCCCAATCCTCATAATCAGACTAGAAACCACAACTTCTCCCATATTACAGCCAATAGAAAGCCAAGTGACTTCCTTCTACTAAGCCTAAATATTAGAAGTATATCCAACAAAGTCCATGAACTCCATGCCACCATAGAGTTATACTCCCCAGATATAGTCGCCCTGACAGAAACCTGGCTAAAAGCTCACATTACCAGTGAGCAAATACTCCCTACAGGTTACGGCATACTAAGAGCTGACCGGCTAAACAAAAAAGGAGGTGGTGTAGCTATAATATTTAAACAACATCTAAACATCCAGATCTTAAAATCATCAGCTCCACAAATAGGCAATGAAGAAATAATATATACCAACCTCAAAATTAACCGAAACAAAACCATCAACATAATTGGATGCTACTTCCCACCTGGCCAAAACATCCCTCCACTAAAAAACCTCCTCAGCTGGTCTACCCACCATCTCGCCCAAGAAACTATCATCTTAGGTGATTTCAGTATTGACTGACAATCCTGTTCTGGCAACAATCCAACCCATCATGTACACCTTCATGGCTTCACCCAACTAGTCCAGTCGCCAACCAGGATAAATAAAAACTCCAGCAAGCACACTACCCTGGACTGGATACTAGTCAGTAAGAGCCCCCAGTCATATATAACAGGCTGCTTATCAGATAGCCTCAGTGATCACTCCCCAACATTCCTACTCAAAAAATACCTGTACCAAGCTAAACCTGTCATCTATCGTCAAATACGTAAAAAAATAAACTTTAACCCACTCACATTCATCTCGTCCCTCAAAGAATGTAACTGGCATGCTCTAAAGTACCTCAGTCTAGATGACACAGTTGAATCTTTTAATACTACCTTCCTGAACATCCTTAATTACCGTGCCCCATAAGATTTTCCAGAACCAAAGCACAACCCTCTCCATGGGTACAGAAAACCACTAAGTCAGAAATGAAAAACAGGGATAAAGCCTGGGAGCACTGGCGCAAAACCAAAACCCCCGCAGCTAGACAGAAATTCCTAGAACTATGCAATAGAGTCAAAAAGCTAATAAAACGGGACAAATTCCAATACTACCAGTCTGCCCTAGAGTCCTCACAACACAGCCCCAAACAAATCTGGTCCTCCATAAACTCCATCCTCCACCCAGGTAAAGTCAGTACCCCTCCTCCTAACATCCCTCACTCCTCAGAAAATATTGCTACCTCGTTTAACACACACTTCACCGAAACCATACTATCACTAGCTAAACAACACAACCCCCCTCCCCTCCAACCCACACCTTCAACTAGTAATCTCCCCACTGCCTTCTCTTTTACTCCTGTACCTACCTCCAACATAAAAAACTCTTAACTAAACTTAAACCCACCAAATTAGCAGCAGACAACCTCCCAAGTGAATACCTACAAATCGCAGCTGATGCTCTGGCCTACCCAGTATCCATCTTGATTAACCGATCTCTGTCAGAAAGTTACGTTCCCACATTGTGGAAAGTCTCACATATAATTCCCCTCCACAAAGGTGGACCCTCTGCAGAACTAACCAATTACCAACCCATAGCTATTCTCTCTCCACTCTCCAAAATACTAGAGAGATGCATACACTCTCAGGTCTCACACTACCTCCTTACTAACAACCTCCTTTCCAGTACTCAGCATGGTTTCCGACCAAACCATAGCACCACCACTGCCTTACTCTCCTTTACTAACACTATCCTTCAGCATAAAACAATGGCTATCTCTCCTCTGCTACTTTCCTAGACCTATCTAAAGCATTTGACATGGTCCCACACAAACAACTTATCTCTGTCCTCAATAACCTATCCTTCTCACAATCAGTCACCAACTGGTTTCAGAGTTACCTGTCTGACCGCCAACAATCCGTTGTATGGCAGAATGACATATCTCCCCAACTACCTGTCTCCATAGGGGTTCCCCAAGGATCCATCCTTGGACCCCTACATTTCTCTGTTTACACCAATAATCTAGCCTCTGCCACCAAACATGGCACACTCATCCAATACGCAGATGACTCTACCATCATCTGCTCAGCCCAGTCCCTACCCAAACTGCAAAAAGTCACACAGGAAGCCCTTTCCTCTGTTGAAACATGGTTATCCGATGCCCAATTAATACTCATCCCAAACAAAACTAAACTACTCATCTTCCAACCCACCACACATACTCAAAACAACTCTCACTTTAACATCACAGCAGAAGACAACACCACTATATACCCAACTGAACACACCAAATTGCTAGGAGTGGAAATAGACAATAAACTAAAATTTGACATTCACATATCCATGACCATAAAAAAAGTCCACAAAAAACTAGGAGCATTATACAGAAATAAACAATTTCTCACCAAAGCAGCAAAGATTTCAATAGCAAATTCCCACCTTATCTCCACCCTACTTTATGCCTCTCCAGTATATACCAACCTAAGGCAATGTGATCTAAACAAGCTAGAGACCTGCTACAACAAACTCACAAAATTTGCCACAGGGGCATCCTATCGTAGTCACCACTGTCTCTCACTTGCTGAACTGGGCTGGCTTGAACTCCCTCACCTCCTTCAGTGGTATCAACTCTCACTCACCCACAAACTAGTAAACCATCCACTAAATGTCCCATCCCTCCAGAATCTACTCCAACCCTATCGCACCACCAGACCACTAAGATCCAGCAATAAAAATCACTTGCAGATCACTAAAGCCAATAACTCTGCTGGTGAAGCACTATTCTCTTGCGCCATAGCCAAATTATGGAACTCACTCCCACGCACAATTACCTCCGTACCATCATGCACCAACTTCAAAACTTTATTAAAAGTGCACCTAAAAACATGCTGGCTATGCCCTTGCAACTCCCACTCTAATATCATCCACCCCATCCAACTACTACCTTTCTTTCACCTCCACTAACTACCTTGATGATAGCAAGCTCAGATGCTCATAAGCCTAGTACTTATTATACAGCAGGAACTTCTCATTGTTACATTTGTTAATGCCTGTTATGTACTTCACAGATAAAAATTCTAGTTGTCTACTGATGTACTATGTTCTTCATCTGTAAATATGTTGTAAGTAATTTCTATGTTAAATTGTTAGTCACTATGTAATCTAATGTAACTACTGTCTGTTTATTTTACTGTGGAGCTTTTCTCCCCGGGCCTCCGCTGAAAATGGACCCACGTCCAGTCGGACACTCCCGGTCAACAAATTTAAATTAATAAATAAATAAATAAATAAATAAATACCTTCCTGGAGCCTAATTGATCTATTGTAAAACAATTCTAAATCAAATGTAATTCATGGAAAAAGTCAGCTTGACTAATACAAACTTTTCCCTTGTGAAGCTGCAATAAAAGAGCACATTATCTTGTGCTATTTAACTTACTTTTGAAAAGCAACTGCATGAAAAGTCTTTGCTGTAATGAAGAAATGCATATACTGACTGTGAAAGTATCTATTTATTTTGTTTATTGTTTATTGTTTATTTGCATTTCTGTTCTAGGAATGTCCAACTGAGCATAATCCATTTTTTCTCCATGCTCTTTTGATTCCCTACTTATTAACAATCAGCTTTCCCTCAGTTGGTCTTTGAACCAATAATTCCCATGACAGTTACAATATGCCCACTTCCCTGAGTGACAGTCAACCAGAAAGACAGTCATTATAAATGCAGACTTGAAGGATGCTTTCCTTCTGCATTCCGTACAGTATCAACTTTCTCTGCAGAAGACAACTGGCCACTGAATGTTTCATCAATCTCCCACCACTGACTATCCAGACTACCAGCCTGAGGGCCCAGAGAAAAGAAACAACATCATCATTGAAGCCTCATGCAAACTAAAGCCCATCTAGTGAGTTGCCACTTCCTAATCATTGCCAATCCCCTGTTCGGCCCAAGGGCCATAGGGAAGCCATCACAGACATAAACATGAAGTTGCTTTCTATTATTGTTTCTAATTTCTATCCTTAGGGATGACATGACTGCTTACTACACCCTTACACCCTCTCTGAGCATATATCTTGTCAAGCCCACCTTCCCTGTATTATACCATCCTATGCCTACAAGTGTCAGCCTATTAGTGGTAAGTACACCTGACTTGAACCACCACTCCATTCCCAGAATGAGCAAGCTTTCAATGGTCACTCACAAAAACACATTCTCTTCTCCTCAACTCTTCCAGCATTCATATTGTTATTCAAACATCTGTCATCTGGGTTGTAGTAAGGGCTTTTCCTCTGCATCACAAAGCCTGCCTGGGTATAGCTTATTTTCCATGATCCCTCAGGAAGGAAAACTCTATAAAACCCACACAATCATATAATCATAAATAGCTCACAGGCAATACTATGCTTAGTATAGCAATTTTATGCACCAATCCACTGCATTTTGTTGTCACAAGGTTGACCTAACAGAGGCTAAATTTCTAAGTACAGTTATCAAGGCACACAATGCTTACTGCTCTTCTGACAGCATATATTGACTTGTAGCAGGCTGTACTGTTACTGCTGTTTATATATGACACAGTCCATACAAGACCTACAAGAGTTACACTGGGATAGCAAGTACTGCAGAATAGACAGGAATTCTTAGCAAACAGGCAATGGTGACCATCATGGCAGTTTAGAAAGGATAGGTTATGGGGTAGCAGTAGCAATCTTCAGATAAATAGAATAGGATTTTAAGAGTGCTGGTTGGTACAGGAACCAAAGGTAAAATTCCATGTCATTTTTTTAGAATAGTAATGTGATAAGAGTAGAGAACGTGAAGATTAGGTAATGAATTCTAAACTAATTACAAATCAAAATATTTAGAGAAAGGCTGTCACAAAAAAAGAGAGTTTAGCACATATTCTTGGAGGTGTTGACAAGTTATTTTATTGAGGTTCTGATTCAGTTGTTGATAGTATAATGTTTTTCTCACTTGTTTCATGAAAAAGTTTATGAGAGATCTGCAAGGTTGCATGATAAATTATTCCACAGCTTTGATACTACTAAGGCAAAAGTTGATGCCCCCAAGTGGTTCCCCTTTTGAGGGTTTGCACAAGGCACTGTGTTTGGTATCTGGAACTGAACATAGGGACAGTGAATGTGACCTACCCTCAGCTGTGTACTGTCATGTCAATAACATATTCAAACTTACAGAGAGTGTGTATTTCCATAGACTAACATTAATAATATGTTACTGCAGTATCATTGAAACATGTTTTTAACAAATTACACAGTATGTTTATATGGTCTACATTAACAAATATAGGTCTTCAATATGTGATGTGCAGTATTACATGAATTATCGTCAGTGTTTTCTAAAATAGGCTACAAGGGGATGTGAACCCACACATAGGAGAGTAGCCGCCATTTTGCCAGATTGCTTAACCATTTGAGCAAAGGGAAATCAGTTTATTGTCTATTATAAAAGCAGAAATTATGGAATAGCAGTGATAGTTATATGTGTGATCTCCATATTAATATACAGTCATAATCAACATAATGTGCATAATGTGTACCGTGGCCCACTATAATTGCGGATAACCTCAGAATGCATAAATATGCAAATGTTAACTTTAATGAGTAGAACTTAAATTCCTCCATGTAAATTACTATTATCAACACAGAAAGACAGAGTCACAGAAGCAGATATGCTTACTACATACATATGTGATAAAGTAGGTGTTAAGGTGTGAATTATGCAACTTACTGTAGACATCTGCTGGCAGACTTTGGACCTATGCAACTGTCTGGTAAAGATCCTCTGCATCCCTCTGATAGACATCATCATAGTGCTGGTGGACCAGCACACTAGTCAGGTAGATGCCAGTGAGTCTGTGGTGCTCCCTTGCAATCCAGTTCCGAATGATGATCATTGCAAAGTTCCTAGGGCAGGCTCACATCCTCTGTTCATGTCCAGTATAGACACTGAGCATACTGGACACTGAGCATCTGGGTAGTTTCCTCCTTTGTTCAGTTCAGCACCCAGGCACACCAAAGCCTCCTGTTTGTTGATGTCCTCACTATTCCTGTTGTAAGTTGCGAAAATGCAAACACAGAGGTCCCACTCAGTTCACTGGTAGCAATGGTATGAGCAGCAAATGTATCAGTATTACATTTAAAATTGGTACATATCGGATGGTAGCAGATTATTGGAGGTCATTGGGCATGTGGCACAGATGTTTCCATTTAATGATTCCTATTGGGGAGTTACTCTGAGCACCTTACACATATGCTGAGCAACTGCATAAAGTGCCATGTTTTATGAACTTATGCAGACATTTGCAAATGGGATTCCAAAACATGGAATGTTAATGAACTTCATTAATTATGTATGACTGAAATGGTACTTAACAGCTGTGTGTGCTCAGCTAAATGCCCTTTAAGGTATAGCTGATTTACAACAAGAGTCAAAATGTAAGCTGTCACATTCTGCCTTTGGTGTGGTGCAATACATTGCTATTATCACATAGCATTATCATTATTCAGTATAAATCAAGCAAAACATGTTTTCATGCATATGTTTTCAGAAATTGTCGGCATTATAATCTGTCTGGTACATGAAGGAAGAGGTAGAAGTAAGCAATGTGGGTAGATGTCCATCAGTGACAAGGAACTTTTCACCATATACAGTTGTATGGATAAAAAGGAACCAGCCCTGGTGAACTACAGATACAAAAGTAAATAAAATATATCAATAAATATTTCAGAATAACCTGTAATGTCTGTCATATGTTTACAGAAGATGATAACTTAAGGGGACTTCTGTAAGTTACATCTTCAGTGACTGATTTACAGATATTCTCTGATGCTTAGTAATATAGTATCATTTGTGAGTACATTAAATTTGACAGAGACATTAGTATGCCTTTGAATTTATGCATCTTTTTGTGGTGGTATGTAGCCATTACTTCATAACAGTTCATTTCAATATACTTATGATTTTCTTCTCTATTTCTGTATAAATTCCAGTATGTGTGTTGCATACCTTATAATGGCCTTAACATTTGTTATGATGTGTGTCACTGACTGTGATAATATATGAGATGCATCCTACATTCTTGAGGTAGACATGCTATTTGTGTTTGGATGTGCATGTAACTGTGGCAATACTACTGCTATAATAGTGGGTTTATGGCACATTGGTTATGTGTTGGAGCTTTACTTGTTATTATATCCACTAACATGGGTTCAAATCCTATCCCTGAACATATGAACTGCACAAAATTGTTGAATGGATTGATAGGTGTGCTGATGTTGTTAGTTCATATGGATAACATATTCAGACTTGTTTTCATGTTCATTCAGATTATCTGCACATAGCAGTAGTATACATGATACTGATTGGTTTGTATAGCATGCATTGTAAGTGAGAGGCAAGCCATTCAATTGATATATAATTTTAATATTAACATGTCAATATGTCAGGCCCTATGTAAACTCTGAGATGTGCATATCACCCTGTCTTCCAAATGTCCATCAGAAATAGGGAACTCAGTTTCTCACACAAAGAGAATGATATAGTAATCGAGACTCTGCACCAGCAGGGCTGCATCTTTCTTGGATGGACAGGCAACACTGTTTGGAGGATTCAAGTGTGGACAGACCTGACAAACATGATCAATGCTGTGGATGGTCTCAGTAGATCCAGGGAGGCCTGTCAGTGATGTTGCTCTGACATGATCCTCCATGCAGCCAAAAGACATCGCTATTATGAGAGAGATAGGAATGCCAATGCAGGTAGATCACCCTTGCCTCCAGTGGATGAGATAACAATGTTCCTGGTCTTACATCATACCATCAGGCAGGATCATCAGTTTCCCAGTGTAGGTATTGAAGCAGGTGTTCCAGGATGTACAGATATGTCCTACCTGCACAAACACTGCAGCAGACACCACTTCTCATTAGAGGACACTAATTCACAATTAGTACCATATTGCTATAGTTTTTTACAGCAGCAGAAGAACATCAGGAATGTGAAAGCTTACCTGATGTTAACTCAATAAGCAAGTCTTACAGCCTGTTATCTTACCAACATGGTAGGTACATACATGATACTCTCAGCAACATGTGTGATGCTGTGTTTTTCAATTGCACAGGTCCCTCAACATCTGCACAGCAGCAGCATGTCACGTAAGTGTCTCCATAGGCAGTTAGTGTGATCCATAGTTGTTGTCTGCCTCTGCCTCCAGTTATGACTGTGGAGTACACTCACATGTTGATGTTTGTGTGCCATTATGACCTACAAATACATTAATGCAAGACAGTGGCCAGGAAGCTGCATGTACAGACAGACCAAGTAAGGTTGTTCATCTAGTTGATATTATGTAGCACTGTTAAGCACACCTGTGATCTAAGGTATTAATGTTGGCTTGTTCCATGCACAGGTACATCTATCTGACATGTGCACCATTTGTTATGTAAGTGTCTCCATAACCTGCTAGTGTGATCCATAGTTGTTGTGTGCTTCTGTCTCCTGTTCTGACTGTGGAGTACATTCACATGTTGATGTTTATGTGCCTTGTTATACTACAGAATCCACATTAAGACAGATGATATGCTCTCCAAGCATGAGCAACATATCTGGTAAGGTAGTGTATCTGGTTGCTACATTTCACTATTGATAATTATAACTGTGCCCTTTATGACTAATAGTGGTCTTGTTCACCTGCATAGGACACCTTCAATCTGTACATCATATTCGCTCATCTGGTATGTATGTATGTATGTAAGTATGTATGTATGTAGCTTATTTGCTGTGTGTTATACCTCAAATGGAATGCTACATAATGTGTGTATATGTTGAATGATGATTTGTAAATGTCTGTCTTTTCACATGACAGTGATTTCAACCCTCACCTCCAGTGATGGAGTAACAGGTGGATATGTCATATAGATTTTAGTACTTGTATTGACCTCATCTGTCATATTTGTTTGATATGTAAATTAAATGTCATATCTCTGTTATATAGGGTCCCTGAACCACTCACAGCCATGGCAACCTGATAAGTCCATATCATTATTAACATTGTATTCATATAGTGGTCCAGATTTCAGTAATATGGTGCATTATTTGCTTTCTGTGCAGGTATGCGGAATGTGCCATCTGTCTCTTCTTGTAGCACGTCCGCTACCTGCCTCCTCCAGTACCCCATCCACTGATCCTGAGGTGGGATGTGATGTGCTTAGCTATGGTAATATGTCCACTGCATTGAGTTTATTGTCCAGCCCGGAAGTAGACAGCCAAGTGATATAGGCTCCGATATGGAGGATACTGTGGCCAAACATTCGGATGATGTGGAGACATCAGATGATGGACATGATGATGACCATGACCTAGTGTCCCATGCAGAGTCTGGTAATGATGGTGACTCTTCCCTATGATAGACTGATACTGCCCATTGAAATACATGTGGAAGCGTAACTGATATGCATAGACAGGTGTCAGAGGGTGTCTGACTACCTTTAAATGTACATGAATGTTCACAGAGACATCATAGCTCTGATCTGCATGCACTTGCCAGTGTCACTAATCATGTAGTACACCATCTGCATGTGTTACATGAAGGTCAGCAATGCAGACATGGAGAGATCATGGCAGCACTGACTGCACAGCATGACAGTGTGTTATCTGTTGCATGCTCTGTTGCAAACCTTGTTATGATGATGCTTGAGCAGTGCCATAGTACTAACCAGGTATTATGTGCCCTAAGTGTACTAAGCATATTACTTGCAGTGGGGAGAGGCAGACCCCCTCTCATTAGACTCACACATGGCTCACAGGCATCAATGTCTGTGCTGCAATGAACACTCACATCTGCTGTTAATCATTCCACTGTGAGCCCAGCAGTCATGTCCAGACTGTACCATCATAGTATTGCTCCTACCCACACTATGCCACAAAATGCCAGTGTCACCACATCCAGCTCCTTGGTACAGCACCATGAGCCGAGTGTTTCTGGATATGGCAGGGGCAACCAAGACCATGGTATGACCCATCAGCAAGGGCACCCTAGACTGTATTAGTGCAGCAGTGACAGTTGAGCCAGTGTGTGCCCTCCTCTGACCCTGTGGCAATGATGACTGATGTGCTGACTATTGAATAATTCATTTGTAGGTGTTTTTTTTTCAAATGTCTGATGCCACAAGCCTTTTCTAATCATTTACCTGACCTAGGTGACTAGCTTCAGGTTATGATATGTATTATTTATTTGTCATTGGTATATGTTAGTACAGATATCAACAACAGTAATGCTTTATGTGACCTCATGTATCTAGGTTTGCATCACTTACTAGTTCATATATTTATTATTTATTTATTTATTTCCATTTGATAACCGAATAATGTCTGACTGGGCCAGAAGCCCATTTTCAGCTGAGACCCGGGGAAAAAAGCTCCAAGGAAGACTACACAATTATACATTTGTACATATGACAATTACAATAGGAGTTCAAACGCAAGTTCCTTGACATTGTATCTAAAAGCATATCACAATGGTAGTACAATAAGCTTATACTATTCATACATACAAAACAAAAATATATATATATATTTTTTCAGGAGAAAAATATTACAAACTAAAGCTAAGAAGGCTCAATTGCCAAGAAATATTGACAATAGGTGGTGGAGAAATGGAAGTTAGACAGTATGGGTTTATATAGCACACATTTACATGGTTAACACGTTATCTTTGTCATCCAGTATTGATTACTGGATTACACATTTCCTTATTGTCTGCTATTCTGCATGCACACCCATGTTAATTATGGCATTTTAATATGGTACTGCATATGTCTCACCCTCAGCACTCGGTTTTCTTCTGTGGATCTGATTCCATTTCAGTCCTCATGCTGATATGTAGTTTCCATATGAGCTTCCTCATATCTCACTGATTCTTCACACATACAGTATATAGCTATGTTGCTGTATCCCCCAGCACTGATGCATGTTCCATGTCTGTTGCACAGTAACTGTCATTGATGCTCTGCATGTTTGAACATATTAGTACCTGTAACTGAGTCATGTTGCAGCAGTAAGCTAGGCATTAAAGCATTGCCTTCTGTGTGACATTCCATATCAGGAATGGGATGTGATGCTCGTTGGTGTTTATTTTCTTTTTGGCCAGTCCTTGGGATTTGTAATTAGTCGTCTTCAAAGAGAGCAACTGAGTATTGGTGGTGTTTAAATAAAGCACATATGGCCTCTGGCAACTGCTTTTGTAAAGTTGTAGGCGAAGTGCTTTGGTGCATTTATGTTGCATTGCTTGAGCCCGTTACATTTTATTTTGAATCTGGGAGTGAGTGTGTGGAGTCCTTAATTGTCTTACACTGAACAGAGAGTTACTCACTCTTGTTTTTGCATACATTTTGGAATTGCATCCACTGCTGGTATGATGATGTTTTCCTTTGACTTGCAGCATTATCAGCAACTTTCTTTTGCAATCCGGCAAAACGTGTTTTTGCAGTCAGTGCAAAAACAGGTGTCAGAATTATGCATGTCCTTATCATTATGTTAGTCACATAAAATCAGAAAGTGTTAACAGAAAAATAACTAAATTGGTTAATATTTTTGAGATAATGAAATCCTATAAAGAAAGAATGGAGAGCTTTATAAGCAGATGAGATTTTACATGCAAAGTTCAATGGGATGAGCACGGCAAAATGCATAGGGATTACATAGGGTTGAATGCAAAAAACTGTAATTATTATTCAGTGAGTGTACTTCACCTCTGGAATCCCTAGTTTATACCTGTGCTGGCAAAGGGATGTTCTTTTTATTAAACATTGATGATTTTTCATTATGGCCAAAATCATAGTTAAATATGCACATATGTACTGCCCATAAACATACAGCTCATACATACTCCTGTCAGTGTTTTAATACATAATCTACTTTTCTGTATCTATAGATATGTGAAATTATATTATTTTTCCATAAATGCATAAATTAATTAACATAAATGAAATCAGAAGGAGCAATAAAAATGTACATTTTGATGCAGGCATACAGAAAATCTTGTCTATAAAATTGTATGTATTTTCAGACTTTTACATTGAAAAAAATACCTTTATTGATATTTTGCCTCTTTTGCATAATGACGTATGTAATTGATGGAACAGTATGCTGATGATTTTTTTAAAGAGACATTGTAGTCTGAGACTGCAAATCTCAAATGTACTAATACTTTTGAAATGCAATATTCATTAAATGCATTTGTTTCTAATGTTAGCTAAAAAGATGTATGAAGACTTGTACTAATTACATAATTATTTGAATGTGACAATAAGTAACAGCTATTTGGTTTGATCATTGCACAAGTTACACTTCTAAGCTGATTTATAATTCATCCAGTTATATGCAAGATGATCTTCAATCTCTTTCACATCGTCTTAATTTCCCCACTACTTTCAGTTTCTCCACCATTCATTGAGAATTTTGCTAAACACTTAAAATCTTCCCCGTGAGGGAAAGAACAGATTTCTCAGCATTGCTTCTGACTATTATTTATTTTCAAAATTATGCTTATGTATTCTTATGCAATTATTTGTTAGACATGATGCCTATATGGGCTCACCTGATTCCGTTATGATACCTGAAATAACATCTAAAATGGAGCGTCACTATTTATCATACCAGAAGGGAAATTGCTTGCCTTTTTAATTGAAATGGAAAAAAAATAAATAAAAAGAACTTAGGAACAGCACCTGATTTCTCCAAATCAGGGAACTTCAATTTGAAGGTAGATATGACTTATTGAATTAAAAGAGGAAAGAAGAAATATTGTCTATTATTTTTGGAATACAATACTATATCATGCTTTTTTAGTCTACTGTACAGTTGTAGATATCAATCCAGAGCTGAGTATAAAGTAGATTAAGTTGTTTTGGCTAAATGGAAAGGTTCCTTATTGCGTCTTCTCATTTGTTGTACTGATTATCTATGTAATGTACATAAAGAGGTATGAGCTAGCGATATGCATGCATTAGAAAGGGTGGAGTTGCTCAGGAAACTCCCCTCTACCAGATTATGAAAGCAATCACTGACACTACTGAACAGTAGCCTTTGGAGACAAAGGGTGGATGTTGTGAAAGATACTCGATAAAAGGCAATCAGCAAGAAGATGAGCGCCTTTCTCAGGATGTTGAGTATATACCTCTTTACACATACCCATCTTTTGGCTGCAGTGGGACTCTTCAAATAATAAGGAGAAACACAGAAGAAAACAAAGAGGTTTGAATATAATGATGTTCAGAAACCATGGCTTTTTAGAATATCTGAAGATCTTATTTTAAGATGTAAAAAAATCCTGATTAAGGCTCAGAGAGTCAGTTTATGAAAACCAGTAGAGTTATTCAGTGTTACCCTTTGATTAGACCCTCAAACATAAATCTTACCTTTGTCAAGCTTAATTGATTATCCTGGATAACAATTCAGATTTACTAAATGGAAAGAGTCAACTTGAGTAATGCAAACTTTTCCCTTGTTAACCTACAACAACAGAGCACATTATCTTGTGCTATTTAGCTTAGTTTTGAAAAGCAACTGCATGAGAAAATATTTGCCTATAATGAGGAACTGCATACTCTGAATGTGAACGTATTTATTTATCTATTTTATTGTTTATTTGCATTTGCGTACTAGGAATATTCAACAACCCATTTTTTTCTCTATGCTTTTTTGCCTCCCTATTTACTGATTGATCATCAGCCTTTCCCCAGGTGGTCTTTGATTCAATAATTCCCATAACAGTTACAATATGGCCACTTCCCTGAGTGATAGCCACCCAGAAAGAGAGCCCTTATCCATGCAGACATGAAGGATGCTTTCCTTCTGCATTCCGTACAGTATCAGCCTTCTCTGCAGAAGACAACTGGCCACTGAATGTCTCATCAATCCCCCACCACTGACTATCCAGACTATCAGCCTGAGGGCCCAGAGAAAAGAAGCAACATCATCAATGAAGCCTCATGCAGTCTAAAGCCCATCTAGTGAGTTGCCACTTCCTAATCATTGCCAATCCCCCGTTCAGCCAGAGGGCCACAGGGAAGCTATCACAGACATAAACATGAAGTTGTTTTCTATTACTGTTTCTAATTTCCATCCTTACCGATGACATGACTACCTACAACACCCTTACACCCTCTCTGAGCATATATCCTCTCAAGCCTACCTTCCCTGTAGTATGCCATCCTATGGCTACAAATATCAGCCCACCAGCAGTAAGCACAACTGACTAGAATCCACCACTCTATTCCCAGAATGGGCAAGCTGGCAATGGCCACACACACACACACACACACACACACACACACACACACACACACACACACACACACACACACACACACACACACACACACACACACACACACACACACACACACGCACACACACACATTCTTCTCCCCAGCTCTTTTAGCATTCATGTTGTTACTCAAACCTTGTTGTTTCTCAAACCTGGGTCATCTGAGTTGCAGTAAGGGCTTTCCCTCTACACCACAAAGCCTGCCTGGGTGTAGCCCATTTTCCATGACCCCTCAGGAAGAAAAGCTCTATAAAAGCCACACACTCATATAATCATAAATAGGTCACAGACAATACTTTGCTCAGTATACCAATTATATGCACCAATTCAGTGCATTTTGTTGTCATATGGTTGACCTAACATAGGCTAAATTTCTAAGTAGTTATCAAAGCACACAATGCTTACTGCTCTTCTGACAGCATATATTGACCTATAGCAGGCTGTATTGTTACTTGCTGTGTATATATGACACAGTTCATACAAGAGCTACAAGAGTTACACTGGGATAGCAAGTACTGCAGAACAGATAGGAATTCATAGCAGGCAGACAATGGTGAACATCATTGCAGTTTAGAAAGGATAGGTTATGGGGTAGTGGTAGCAGTTTTAGGCTAAGTAGGGTAGGGTTTTAAGAGTGCTGGTTAGTACAGGAAGCAAAGGTAAAATTCCACAGTCAGTGGTTAGAATAGTAATATTTTAAGAGTAGCGAAAGTGAAGATTAGGTAATGAATTCTAAACTAATTACAAATCAAAATATTTAGAGAAATGCTGTGACAAGAAAGACAGTTTAACGTTCCTGGAGGAGTAGTCACATTATTTCATTCAGGTTCTGATTCAGTTGTTGATAGTATAATGTTTTTCTCACTTGTTTCATGAAAAGAGTTTATGAGAGACCTGACAAGGTTGCATGGTAAATTATTCCACAGTCTTAATACTATTAAGGCAAAAGTTGATGCCCCCAAGTGGTTTCCACTTTTGAGGGTTTTCATAAAGCACTGTGTTTCGTATCAGGAACTGAACGTTTGGACACAGAAAGTGACCTACTCTCAGCTGCATACTGTCATGTCAACAACATTTCAAACTTACATAAATAGCATATTTCCATATAGTAGCATTAATCATATGTTACTGTAGTATTATTGAAACACGTTTTTAACAAATTGCACAGTACATTTATAAGGTCTACTCCAATAGCAAAATTTCACAAATAAACTACTTATCTCCTAAGAGGGATATAAGCTATGTCTTTCCTGCAGAATGCAGATACTTTCTTCTTGAAACCCCTAGCTGAAAATTACATAACAATGACTTCCTGTGACAGACCAGGAAATTCAAATTTTTGGTGAGTTCTAGCCTGAAAACAAAAAAAAAATTGTTACATTTGTCTTGCCTTCCTTGAAAAGAGAGATACAGTTTAAGGTTGGGCACTGGCAAGGCATAATTGGTCACAAGAATCAATTGACATGTTTCCCATGATTCCCTATAATTTCCTATGGCACAGGCTCAAGTAAGGCTTCTGAAAGTGTTCTTCAACCTACTTTGGACAGTATGGCTCCAGACCAACCTGGTGTCTTTGCTAGGATTGTTTGCAATTTCCAAGAAAGGCTGGGAGGCATTGACTCTAATTAAATGGATGCTACAAAGTAATCTGCAATTGATCACTGAATATAAACTAATATATTAATTTTATATTTTAACTTTTAATCTTACTTTCCACTCCTGGATAAGCCATCAGAAAATGCTTATATATATATATATATATATATATATATATATATATATATATATGTATGTATGTATGTATATACACTGCCAGGACAAAGCATTCCCATCCTTGAAGAACTAAAACAATTGTTTAGGTGACATTAATACTGACTGGCAAAACCTATCCTCTAACTTTCCAGCTACTAGCATGAACCTGTTCAAGTTCACACAAGTTATTAACTCTCCTACCAGACTTAGTAAAACTAATAACCATAGCTTCACACTAGACTGGATTTTGGTCTCCAACCCAGACAACTATTCTAAAGCTGGTTGGTACACTTCCAGATACCTTAAATGAACACCTATCGGCTTATGTCCATAGAACTACGTAGTTTCTTGGTTTCTTAAATTTGTACTAAGCTATCTGCCATTGTGAATCATTTTAAGCCTAGCCAAACTTCTCAACCCAAAGGTAAAAATTAAACCCTATATACTGTGTCTACAAGGTAAATGCATTAACTGTCATACCATCCCCAAAGTAAGGCTTATCTATGATTTGAACTCTGGACCTCTTACATCTAAAGCTTGAATCATGCCAATAGACCAACAAGACATTTTAAAACTCATTTCTCAGAGGTGGGACGCAAGCCCACTTCTGACAAATGAGTTTAATGTGTTTTAACGAAGTTTAGCTAGGCTTAAAATCGTCCATGTGGGCAGATACTTTAGTACTTATATAAAAACCTAAGAATCTAAGAAACTACTGTAAGTAGTTTAACGAAAATAAATATGAAACTACCCGCAACCTTATAAAAATTCAGCCAACAAACTTTCATTGAAAGACTAAAAGCAATAGACTGGTTAATTTAAAAAAAAAAACACTGCCCTTAGATGATGGGATAACACACTTCAATACAATATTCCTAAATATCCTGAATGATCTAACCCCAAAGAATACCAAGAGAATAAAAAACAACCATACTCCCTGGCTCACTATAACAAAGAAAAATCTTATGAAAGAAAGAGATAAAGCATGGTATTAATGACAAAAGACTAAAGCCAACATAAATTTACAATACTTTAGGAATCTCCATAACCAGTTTAAAAAATTGGTAGTTAGGTATAAAAAAGAATAGTATACACTCCTACAAACCATCAACACATATGATCCTAAAAAGTTTTGGTCTTCATCAACTAATTATTCAACCCAGGAACAAAGCAAGACCCAAATCCTGGGCCAATACCACATACCTTCAAACAACAAGCAAATTTAACTCATACTTTATCAACTCCATACCCATCTTAAATAAGCATACCACTCAAGCATCCGTTTCCCTATCCAAAATTACCACAGCTTTACTACTAAGCCACACAACTGTTCTCTGTCTTCAGAATTCCTTCATAGCTCTTATCCTAGTAATCCTAATTATTCACCCTCTTTTACCCTACAACCTGTGCCCACAACCATTACAATTTTTTTTATTTATACTCAAACCTTCCTCTACCTCCATAGACAACCTCCCTCACTGAATACCTAAAACTTGCTGCTGAAGCCATAGCATATCCTGTTAGTATCCTTATCAACTGATCTATCTCTGAAACCCACATACCTAACTTGTGGAAAAAGTCTCATGTAACTCCACTGCATAAAAGGAGATACTTCCACAGAATTTGCAAACTTTTGGCTCATTGCCATCCCCCCCCTCCAAACTTCTAGAAGGATGTGTACAGAAACGGCTACTAAACTTTATCCTTCATAATAACTTACTAATCAACACTTAACATAGCTTTTGTCCAAGCCACAGCACTACAACTGCCCTAATATACTTTTTGAACACTGTAAACAAAGCTAAAGACTTAGGTAAACCTGTCTCCTCTGTATTTATAGACCTCTCTAAGGCTTTTAACATGGTATCCATAGCATACTTGTTCATCAACTTTCTACTCTTGGATTATCATATCCCTCTCTTCAATGGTTCACCAGCTGTCTGTTAAATAGGCAGCAAGGCATAAAATGACAAAGTTCCATTTAGTCTTACTTGCCCATCAACACTGGCATCCCACAAGTATCTATCCTTGGTCCTCTACTCTTTAATGTCTTTATAAATAATCTACATGCCTCTACTCAGCAAAGTACGTTAATCCAATATGCAGATTATGCCATCAAACAATTGGGGGATAGAAAAGCTGAGCATTGGACTAGGCTGGAAGCATCTGTGGCCTGAAAGGACTCTCTTGAAGCTCGTTTAGTCAATTTTAAAGATCGAGCCAGAAGGAAAAACCTGACATTAGTGGGAGTCTCAGAGCTACTAAATTAGTGAAACAGATGTTAGCAAACTGGACAAACCTGGAAGCAGAAAGCATTGAGATTGAAAGAGCTCTTCTGGTGCCACTGAGACCCCAGTGCAGTGGTATAGCTCCCCTCAGGCACATTACTATGCAGTTTGAATACTATGCTCAAAAAGAATCACTCCTTTCACAAATGTGGAAGCCAAATAAAAAAAATGAAATGGGCTGATGCACTAAACAAAACTATTCACTCCCCACATATAAACAAAAAGCTACCTTTATATTCCAATTATGAGGCAATGCAAATTTCATAAGTTGAAACTTCTACACCTTGCAGTTTTCTTGGAGAAGTAAGATTGCATCAATAAAGCAGAACTAGGGGAATTTGTCTCTGGAGGATCATGAAGTTCACTTTATTCCCATACAGGTCAGAAAGGAAGTGTAACAAACCTTCATCTGCAAGCCACAGAGGAAATATTCCCTCAAGGTCCTAAAAATCTAGACTCTTCCCTTATTTAAGAGTCAGTGGGTATTAAGAGAAAGAGCTAACCTATTAAGAGAAATGAGAAAACAGGATGGTTAGTTTTATATTGTTGGAACAATAGACAATACTGGGCTCTGTACAAGATATCCAACTGCCCCTTGGCCAGGTAATAGGTCTCTTTATTGAGCTAGATTTGTCATAAAAACATCAGTAACCTAAGAGAACTTCTTTTTTTCTTTATTGACTCTTGTAAGATGTAACTCAGCATTTTTCAACATGCTCAGCGAAGGGTGGTACCTGGAAGGATACAAGGACTGACCTAAGCTATTTCCATTCTAGTTGGATTCAAATAATTGACTGAGGTCTTTCATAGAAATAGCAGCCTATAAATTTAATAGGCACACATAAACAGAAACTTAGAAATGCATAACCAATAGGGCAAATGGTGTGATGAACTATACTTAATTACCAAGAGTTAAATGCATCCGCACTAATTCATAATTGAAGGACATTGCATGCAATAAGCAACAGCTGGTCATGGAAAGGTGCTGAAACACTCATGAGTTTTCAAATACATACAATAATAGAAGACGGTGAGCTCATGGAGGAGCTAAGCAATTGGGATGTTCCAGTGTCTCAACGTGTTTGTGCTACATAGCACCAGGCATTAGTAGTGCACATAGACACTATACTGCTTGGCATTTAGGAGCTACACTCCCTCCTTGGAAGTCTACATTTAAGCTCTTAGCTTGCAAACACATTTTACAAGGATTTCATTAATGGTATGGGTTGTTTTAGGTTTCTATGTTTGTTTTTAGTATTTAGAAAGTGAAAATCATACTTATGGAAGTTGGGGCACAGTAGTCTATAAAGAAACACCTCTAGTAGAAATCAAATATCAGTGCAGCAATAAAAAGGAAACTCTTAGCACTATACTTTGTCAGCTGTTATTTCTCATGGTTTCCATACCCCAGGACAATCCTTACATTTAGAGTAAATAGGAATGGTCATAGCAATGCAACTCAATGATAAAATAGCTTGGTCAGCACTATCCTGGAAAGTCAATGGAATATGAAACCCAGTAAACAAAATACAGGATATTTTCTATAATGAAAAAGGCTAGAGCAGAACTAATAGCACTCTGGGACACACACCTAGATGAAGAAAGTCATAAACACCTTCAGAGAGTAAGGTATATCCTAGCTATACAGTCAGCATATCGAGGAGGAAAGTGGAAGGGAGTGATACTGACATACTCTCGGACATTCCAGTTCAAAGTCCAATCCCATATTAGCAATCAATGGGGGAGATTTGTGGCCAAGAGGGGAAGAATGTCCCAGGTGATATTAACCCTTGCTAATATTTATTTACTCCCCAGGAATAAGACTTTGGGAAATGAAAAAGATTTTAGCAGAAATAACAGCGTTGTGGAGGGAATGGCCCTGATTATAGGAGACATGTACTTGATTAAATCGCTAACCGATGTATCAGGGGACCCCAGAACAAGGCAACTCTTCCTGCATGGTAAATTTATAAGTGCTTTACATAAATGGGTAGGGTGGCATGACAGAAAAGCAGATAATCTGACTGATCTAATAGACAGACGATACACTTTTTATTCTCAAGTCACATGTAATGGTCTAAAACATATACATTTATATAGTTAAAGAAAATAAATTCATGATAAGCAATTTGCAAACCTATCTCTCACTATAAGAAGAGAAGACCAGCTATACATTTCTAAATACTGGTGGTTTCCAGGGTACAATTTGTAAAGCTCAGCCTTTATAACTTGGTTGACTGAAACACTGAAACATACTGTAGGGAACATGGCAAATATTAATCTAATTGGGTGGTATAGTGCTAAATACAGGTTTAGGGTATTAGTGCAAACACAATTTTCCCACAATGAAACTGAAATAACTAGACAGTATAATACCATGCTGAAATAATTAAGAACTTTATGATTATAATCTAGACCCCTGGCAGATCAGGGGAAAGGATCAAATAGATCAGAAATTATTATTTCCAGATGGAGCCTATCAAAACTATTTTTTTTTACCTCTACCACCAAAACTTTGAAAATGCTGGCAGGGAAATTTAGGCAAAGGCAAGGTACAAAGATGATTCCAAGAACTGGTGACAAGAAAGAGGGCATATGGCAGTATATGGCAGTATACTTTGACAGGAATACTAAAAGTCCACATTCAATATTATCACAAACTATACATTCCACCAACCCATACCCCGCCAGGAGGATACAATCAAAGATTATCTAAACACTTCAAAACTTCCCATCTTAAATAGTGAGCAAAAAACACAGTCTTATGGTAGATGTCACAAAAAAGAGCTAAAGGCTATACTAGACTCCCAGGCCACTGGTAAATCTCCGGGTCCTGACTGGAATCTAATAGAGAATTGAAAATATTTGGGAGATGATTTAGTAGAGCTATGGTTTAACTTAATGAACCAGATATTTCACAGAATACCTCCTCCAGATACTTGCAGACAAGCAGCTGCAGTAGCTATATTAAAGAAAGGTAAAAAAAAAACTTGTTTCCAGAATCCTACTGCCCAGTCTTGATTCTTAGCCATCACTATAAAGTTTTTATGAACATAATGGTGAGTAGGTTGGCCAAAATCTTACTAACTTTTAAAACTGGTAATCAATGTAGCTTTGTTGGAGGGAGATGAACATTTAACAATACCCTTAGAACTATGCTTATGTTGGAAGACACCAGCATAAATGATGAAACTTTATTATTACTTAAGCCTTGATGCAGAAAAGCATTTGATATGGTTAACTGAAGGTACATATTTGCAGTCTTGGAAAGGATGAACTTCTCAAAACTATTTATAGACTTAATCCAGAGAATCTATCCTGGGGTGACAACAGTGGTAAAACTATGACTGGCTACTCCTTACCTCTGCTCTTATTTGTCTTATACTTGGAACCTGTACCGCAGTAAATAAGGGAACTTCCTATACAGGGCTATCAGTGGGAAAACCCCATTAAAAGTATTCACTCTGTGGGTGATGTGTTACTGACCTAAACTGTGCCAGCGCAAGATCTCCCAATCCTATTTAGCACCCTAAGGGACTTTGGGGTACTCTCAGGATATAAAATTAATGTCATCAAGACCAAGACAGTTTTGGGAAATCTCAATTGCACTCAAGAAATACCAGAAAATTGTACATTCCTAAGGAGTCAAGATAAGTTAAAATACCATGATATGTGGATAACTAACTCTATGAAACAAACCATATATCTGTCTTATCAAGATACAATGGGTAAAATAACATATTACTTACAAAAATGGAAAAACTTAGTACAAGATTTAGATCAGAAGGTCCAAGTCCTACAAAAATTCCATTGTTGCTATATAACATGTAGGCACAAGGAGCCCTCCCACCAACCCCTCAGATATTTTTTTAAAATAAAAAGAAATATGAAGGAATTCATATGGAATGGGCATTGACAATTGATTGCCTGGGACAAATTAGAGACACCTTCACATTTAGGAAGCCTTGCAGTCCCAAATGTATAACTTTATTAGTATGCAATTGACCTTACAACATTAGCAAAAATCCAACTGCCCTCACACAAGACAGTATGGGCATCAGTGTTAGCTGCATGAGTGTCTCTTCCCTTAAAACTAGATTGGATTGATCTTTCCCAAATGCAAACTGATACTAAGAAACTCCCTAATACATTTAGAAAAAACTTCAGACTATTTGGTATGGAGACCCCCCCCCCTTAGCAATTTAAAGGACACACTGTTACAAATAGGGCTCTACAGGTCAGGGAATGACTACCTGTGGTTAGAAACTGGGAAGGGAAGAAATCAAAGATTAAATACTGGTATCCATAACTAAGTGACAATTCCATAATAATGTGGCATGAGGCAAAGCAAAAATATTGATTTAATGGGTAATGCCTACTATATAGGATATTATGG
The DNA here is from genome assembly GCF_019279795.1 of Protopterus annectens. Lineage (NCBI taxonomy): Eukaryota > Metazoa > Chordata > Ceratodontiformes > Protopteridae > Protopterus > Protopterus annectens. The sequence goes on along the minus strand of NC_056737.1, from coordinate 1,530,060,864 downwards.
ATTAATAGGGAGACTTAATTACCATGATTTCAAAAAGAGGACAGAACAAACACTGACATAATCATGATTATAATAGATAAGAGAGGATTAGATACTAATTAGGGCCCTAATTTCTTACATTTTACAGAACATTAACAATTACTAAATGCCCCTTGCTGCTGATGATTGAAGAAGGATGGCAGAGGATACTAACTACACATATAAATGATAGGACATGGTATCAACAAGTATACCAGGAAAAGTATATTCTAAATTAAGAACATTTAGAATATTTTGTTCAAAATGCCTACACAAATACTTCTACACAGCAGGAAGATTGGAAAGGATGTTCCCTGGATAATGCAGTGGTTGTTGGAGAAGTCAGACAGGGGGTAGAGGGAACTGGCTACATAATTTTTATACTTGTCAGATACTTGTAGATTTTTAGATCAAATAGGAGACACCATAGCTCAGGTTTTCAAAAACAGGATAGGCCTCAACCCTGATCTCTTTTTTTCTAGGATGCCAAGAGAAACTGATACTGCCTCTCCCCCCATCATCAGCTCTTAGCACTGATTCAATTTGTAGCAAAAAATGCATTACTCACAACTGGAAAATGCAAAAGATCCCTCATAGTAGATACCTTAAGCAGAGTCAAAGGACACTGGTGTGAAGCTAGATTAATGCAAACTAAGAAGTATACTAAACATAAACCTCAGTGGAGACTATGGCTAAAATATACTGAGGATGTAGCAGGTCAAGCTTCTTAATAACTGATTAAATGACCTCAAGCTCCTTAATAACTGACTAAATGACCACATTGTAATGTAACTGAATTGGACACAGAAATAAATAATAACAGGCCTCATTTAGGGAGGTGGTGGAAGTATAATAATACAGTCCCTAACATAATGCCAGTAATGATATGCCATGCATTCCCCCAATTCCTGATCGTAGGGTGTACAAGTTCACCAAATCCCTTATTGTGTTTCTGTCTACATGAAACCAGTCTAGAATCTCCTGCTCTTCAAAATTGTACTGTTGCATGTTATAAGTTGCTGGTAATGCCTACAGAATTGATGGTGAGCATTGCTTCCTGAAACAGGTTATGGTGCCATGGCAGTGAGAGTCTCCAAAGTGAGAAATTGTAAAATTGTTGCTATTCTCAGCATATTTACTAATTACAGTGACTGTAAGCCCTGTCCACAACACACAATCGCATAGCATTCTTTTTCAAAACTTTCCACATTCCATCTGCACTTTTTCCACTGAACACCTCATCCCAGTTAGTTTCATATAGTAACTGTTTTGCTTCCCTGTAATCTGTAATTAACCTTCTGTGCACTGGCTTAGATTTCAGTTTGGCAGAATTATCTAGTATCAAATTAACCTTAATAGCCCCATGATCACTGCACATCAATGGTGGTAAAACTTGACTTGAAGTTACAGTAATTTCTTTGGGAACACAAACAATATCTAGTATATTCCATCCCCTGGTAGTTTTTTTACAATCTGAAGCATTTGTTGTTCCGGAATATACTCTGTGAATAACTTCTTTACTAACATTGTTGAATCAATATTATTCCAGTCTGTTTCTGGTAAATTTAAGTCCCCACCTAATATTATTCTTCCCTCCTGTGTTTCATGTAAGAAATGTATGAATTCCTCTAGGTCATCTGCACTTGACTTTGGTGGTCTGTACACTCCAGCAATTGTTATATGTTCCAGGGTTGTCTTTATTGTCACAGTTACACAGTGTATAGTATTGGTGTTATCATTGAACATGTAATAATCACAGGTCTCATAGCTATCTTTAATCCCTAGCATAACACCTCCACCTGATTTTTGGTTAGAATGTCTGTTACAGTAAAAACATTTATACCCTGACAGAACTGGTTTCCAGTCATTGTTCTTTAACCATGTTTCACAAACAATAACAATATGAATCTTGTGGGAACGTCGCAAATGTTCTAATAAAAAAACTTTATTATTAATGCTCCTAGCATTAACAACCATCAGAGATGCATCAAATGTTGCTATCTGTGAACTGATACATTTTTGACCTGGCAAAAATCCTGGCTAGTGTTTGTCAAATATTGCAAAATATCTGCTGCAAAAATTCTCTTCTCTGATCTAGACAAATGCACACCATCCTGTCTGAACATATGTGTGCCCAAAAGAAGGTTTGGATGCTCTACACATTTCCATTTTTTAAACAGGACATTTTTTCCATGTAGGCATTTACCCCAAAAATCTTTTCATTCACAGTGACCTGACTATCCTTTCTATAGCTGATTTGTGAAAAATATATCCTAACACCAGTACAAACTATACCATCTAGGAGGGCTGTCAGTCTCCAACTAACAGTCAGAGAATCTTTGTTGGTGACATAAGTTGTACCAACATGAAAAAAAAATATATATCAATATCTATATGGCTATACATATATATAATTTTGCATATTCTTTCAGTTGTATGACTCCTTCTCTCCTGTTTGCATTGTATGTCCATCATACTTAGCCATGCTCTAATGTATTTGCATAAATTTTGTTTCTTTACTACCTTAATTTACTTCTCTGTGGCTGTCTGTAGACTGAAATTGGTCTTTTGGGACTAGTGTAGCGTTGCCGCCTCATAGCAAGAGGTTCTCTGGTTTGATTCTCGGCTGGGGTGCCTTCTGTGCGGAGTCTGCATGTCCTCCCTGTGGTCACGTGGGTTTCCTCCGGGTGCTCCAGTTTCTTCCCACACCCCAAAGACATGCTGTAGGTGGACTGGACACTCTAAATTGGCTCTAGGTGTGAGTGTGTGTATGTGTGTGCCTTCTGTGGAAGGTTGAGTGCCGGGCTGGCAACTCGACACTGTAAAACTCCACTGCCAATCATGAGCGGACAGGTGATCCGCTGTGGCGACCCCTAACCGGGAAAAGCCGAAAGAAGAAGAAGAAGAAGCTCTTACCCTGTTTAAATAATTAAATAAATAGACAGATAGATAGACAAATAAATAAACAAACAGAAAAAACAAACAAACAAATAAATAAATAAATGCAGTATGTTGAAAGGATGCTGCTGCCAAGCGTTTGATCTCAAAGCATAGACAGTATTTAAACATAATTTTTTTGACAAGGGTGGATAATACAGGCAATTAGCTGAAGAAGCAGGGAGATCAACCAAAGCAAAGCTATGCCTGTAGATGGTAATCAAGTAGCTTTAGTCAAAGGCAGGCAATAAAAGTTTCTGTCATGCAAAACAGAAATATAGTGATAATTTCTATTTTCGGCTGCTTGTAGCAATGAGGTATTACTGATTTAGTTCAGAGTTATAATATGCAGTACATTCTCAAAGTCTTGGCATTAGATCATTAAAGTCAACAAGCCGGGCAATTATTTTAATTAACTAAAGACCACTATCTATTTTGCATATGCTGTACAAGAGTCTTGTGTATGAACAGATGTAGGTACTTCCAGTGATCAGCCTATTCAAATTTGAACACTAAAGGAACCTCATTTATGATTTCAGGTAGATCAGAAAGCCATTGTATGGTTATAAATACGTTGCCTGTAGATTTAATGGAATTGATAGCAATTTATCAAGCAGATCCCAACAAGAATAAAATCCCTTTTGTAGGTCCTCCTGCAATATTTTAGCAGGGTAAGCTGACCTCATTACTTCTACATCATCTGCATATAATGTGAGTAATGTCAAAAGGCAGATTTACAAAAAATAATAAGATAAAAGGGGGTCAAAGACTCAACCTTTGGAGATCCCTGCATTAAAGATTCTCATTATGAGACATTGAACTTGAATGAATCCTATCAGTGCGACAGGATGAAAAACCACTGCAGAGAGTTCTTTAGTAAAGCCAGTACCAAAAAACATCCTTAACAACAGGCTTCAAAAGTCCTTCAGGTCACCAGTAATAAAGTCTTTCTCCATAGTGCCATATAGCTAGCAATTCTTAAATCATCACTATGAAACAACCCTGTCTAGTGACTCTAATATTTGTTGGAGACAGTGTGAGGTAGGACCAGAGTTAAAACACATGGCCTGCTCACCTCTCCTTAGGAGAGGCATGGGAATGCATGTTCATGGGCTCACAGGTTGGTCGGTACTTAGCTGGCTATTTTTCTGTGAAGATCATAAGAAGCCTAGTCATAGGTTCATAGGTTCATAGGTAGGTACTAGGCTATCGGCCCAAGGGCCTTCGTAAGCCTAGTCAGCAAGGTACCATACCTTACACCACCCAAAAAAGTTATTTTCCTGAGCCACTGTCCAGCAGAGACACATAAGTGATACCCGGGGTGTATTTCCTATTTCCCATCCACTCATCAAGATTTTTCTTGAAGAGTGCTAATGAAGAACTTTGCTTGACATAGATGAGTAGCTTGTTCCAGAGTATAGGAAGTCTCTGGGACAGGAATCTATCCCTCCAGCATGTCCTGTTTATTGTGGTGACAAGGTTTAGATCCCTAGAGCATGTAGCTTGGAGGGATTGGGATTTCTTTAGGTGTAGCATGTCCAACAGCACTGGGTTTGACATAGTTTTATATGTTAGGCAAAGATCACCTCAGAGTAGGCGATATTCTGCGGAGTAAAGCTGGAGTTTTTTGAGGCGGTCAGTGTAGGGCATTTGTTTGAGGCCAGTAATCCTCTTTGTGAGGTACTTCTGTGGCCTTTCCAGCTGCTGCAGATGTCTTGTGAGGTACATTCCAAAAGGGGCGTTGTACTCTATAATGTGTCTAATGAGTGATGAGTAGAGGGAAACAATGACCCCTTTTTTCCTGGATGAGAACCATTTTATGATGAGGTGTGCCATGTAGAAGGACTTCCTGACTACTGTGGTGATGTGACTATCAAAGGAGAGACTACTGTCCACCTGGGTCCCAAGGTCTCTTATCACACATTCAGTGTTAAGTAGATTGCTGCCTATGTGGTAGTCCATGGGTACAGAGTTTTTACCAAAGGGGATGACACTGCACTTTTTGGCATTGAGCTTGAGGCCATGGTTCTGACACCAGGCATCTGTCTCAGTGAGGCCCTTCTGTAGGATGCCCACATCATTTGGGGACTTGACTATGGCTCCTAGTTTGCAGTCATCTGTGAACTTCGTTGTTTTAGCCCTTATATTTTGCATTTGAATAACTCAAAGGTAGGCAGAACAAGTGTATGTTGGGACATTCACTTGTTCAGGGTGTTTCCAACATTAGAGTCTTTAGGTATCTGTCAGAGGGAAGAGCAGGACTATTCAGGACATCTCTCACAGTGGTAGTGAAGTCCCTCATAACAACTTTTTACATACTGGCCTTCAAATAGGTTGTGTGCATGCATGGGTTGCTAGGGACATCAGCTACTTGCCTCAGTCAATACAAGGTCAGTCACTCTATAGCATCCACTGCTGCTCTACTCTACCTACTACATGTAGGGGCAACTGTTCAGGAACCTGCTTGGTGAGAGATAATAGCTCAAACTTATTTTCAGTTAGAACATTGTAGAACCTCTGCTGTTCCACCTGGGTCTAGGCTGTCACCTGGCAATGGATAAAGTCAAAACTAATACAGTTGGTCACAGGCACTGCAGGGAGACAAAGACATTGACTTTAGTAAGGACTGAAGTAAGAAATGGCCCTACCTTGCATGGCAGACAATAGTAGATACAATTAACAAATGTACATAAAACAAAAAATGCATACATGCACCTCCCCACACACACACACACACACACACACACACACACACAGACACATTGGGCAAATTTCCGTAATGCTGGCAGAAGCAATAGCATAGTCATATGACTGCAGAATGCCATGTTGTGGGAAGTTGCAGTACAGTGGGGAGTGAAAATTTGCCCTTTCCCTGCAAGTTTGTGATCTTGGAGTTATTTTGTAGTATTTTTTTCTGATGTTATGAGGTATTGCTAAGTGAATTCAGGGCTATAATACACAGTACATTCTCAAAGTCTTGGCATTAGATCATTAAGGTAAACAAGCTGGGCAATAACTTTAATTTTCTCCCTTTCTTGTTCAAAAAAAGTCAAACTCAAAAATTGCTTCAACTAAACATTTTGCCTTTTTACCATTTTTGTTAATCAAGTACAAGAAATACCTTATTTCAGTGACTCTACTTTTTTTCATTTTTATTTACTGTATATTAATCTAAAGTTACAATTTATAGTTATATCTTAGTTACACTGTTTTTTACTTTTATTCAATATTTTGCTCACTGACCCTTTTAATGTATTTTACTCATGGACCATATCACATTTTTCTATTTATTTGTGATTCAATTGGTTACCCTCATCATTTGTCTCTGAGTTTCACTAACTACATAATGAATGGGCCTGTATCTTTTTCACCCTGCACTGTACTTCATCAATGTTGACCGAAAGCTCTGGATCTTAACTCTGGCCATGCACCATAAATATGGGCTGATATCCCAGTCAGCTGTTGTCGCCTCTGAAGAGGAACCGATTTAGTATAGCTCAAGTTAGCACGTGAGTAGCTCCATTAATGCCATGATTCAGCTAGTATCTCCTCCTCATGTATCGGCCACTGCTCATTTTACTCTCATTTTACTCTCGGCCAGCAAAATTTCCTAAACTTAACTCTCATCTTGTAAATAGTTGTGGAGGTTGTTCTTCTTGTGGCTTGCTTTAGAAACTGCAAGGACCTGCTATAGATTTTTAATTTTGAATGACAGCTTTGGTAAAGCTGCCAAGCAGTGTTAACTATTTAAGCAATGAGTAAAGAAGTGCAATTTAGGCATTTGCTCAGATGCTTGCAGATAGCTGACTTTCCTAATGACTTACCAAGCGTGAACTTGTCACACCCAGTATGTATTGAAACTATGAATTTTTATTTAAAAAATGAGAAAGTTGACCTTTGATATAGTGGAGAGTTGTTGCCTTAACACCCTTACTTATAATACAATACTTCTGTGTAAACAACTTAGGGTAAAGTGAAGAAATCCCAGTTATTGTAAATTACCATTTTAAATAGTTACCAGTTCCAAAGAGTTTACATGCAACAGTGACACCCTGACCATATGTGCAAAAATGGGGAAAAAAAGAGTTGTGGATGGATAAATGGATATTATTAGGTTTCTCAGACAACAGTATAGTTTGCCAAAGAAATATATATCACCACAGAAGATGAAAACTACATTAACTGTTTCTTAACATCCTTTTCCTTTTTTTTTTGGTTAGAGGATAAGATTAATTAGGATACTGTGCAAAGACTGATCATAGCTGAAGGCTCTATATGCATGACATCACTACTCTCTAAGGTACTTTGAATGGTCAACAGTAAATGAGTTAATAAATCAATAAATATATAAATAAAGAAATTATTCCCCACTGTATTAGCTAAATTTGCTCTAATGGTCTCCAAGGGGAGATAGTCAATCTATTATTCTGGTTGAAGATTAGAATCAGATCTTTTTAACATACTTGGATAAAGCAGGGGATAAACTTGCTAAGTAATATAATGATGCTGATGCTTTCTTAGAATTATGAGGGGCTAACAACCTTTGGGGAGGCTGATTTTTTTTTGTTTTATTCTTAGTGTCATTACTCTTAATTCCTTTACTAAGACATGATAACATATTGTTAATTTCTATTCTTCATGTATTATACTGTACTTACTTTGGTATCATATTTATTTATATCAGCCATTTAAATTTCTTTCATCTGTACTCTTCGCTGAAATGCCTTGTTTATTCTCTCTCATTTCAATCATTCTGTTTATTGTTTTCAGATTTTATTTATGTATGTTTGCATTTTTAATTCTTTTTTTTCTGTTTCTATGTCATTGTACTATATTTTTTGGATCTTCATTTCTATAAAACTATTATGCCATTTACTTATGAGTGCATTTAACCATTGCTTTATTATTTACATGCTGTATTCTAGATGGCTGATCTATTTTGTGCAGGCCTACATTCCTCTCCATACTTATTCCAAGTATATATTGGGCTGGATTGCAAAAACTATTTGTGACAGAGCAGCATACTGAAAGAAAACTTCAGTGCACCAGATGTGGATGTGATTTCAGAAGATATGCGGAGTAATGGTGGGTCACCATCTCTTATACAATTATGTCCTGCTGGCTGCATGGAGGATCATGCCAAAGCAACAGTAGCAGCAAAAGGCCTCATTGGATCTATTGTGACCTCCCACTGCATTATTCATTTTGCTGAGTTTGGCTGAGACTTCATTCCTCTGTATGGTATTTCGTGTCTGTACAAGGAGTCTCTGTTCTTGCTGTTGCAGAGCATCTATTATAATCTTGTTTTCCTGTGGAGAGAAATTGTTACCTCTAGGTCTGTTTGCCATCTGAAAAACAGTGATGTGTACATGAACAGATTCATTTTAGGGCTTACTTATGGAGATGATTATGTGGACAGCTTATGTCACTGTAAACAGTATGCATTACTGTACAATGCATAATTCTGTGAAATATTCTCTGTGACATATAAAACCATACAATGATGCCTATATATATAACATTTGGAAAAGCAACATAACTTCTGATATCTGTAGAGGCTGTCTGTGGGATTCAAACCCCTTACACTGGATATCCAGGGAAAGGAGGTCCAAGTATAACAGCATAGTGCCACTGTCTGAAAGTATTTCACAATAACATACAATACAAACATATCTGTACAACAGAAATGTGTGATGGCTGTAGATGCAATGCAATTGCAGCCTAAACAGACAACTAGTCTAAAACGATCGGTCATATGATATTTTAAATATGATTATATCAATACAATCATTGATGAGTAGTGAATGCCATCCATGTCAGCAGAGAGTATCTGTAAATTATCAGTTGAACAACTTATTGAAAGCTTTAGAAAACCTCATGATCCTTAAGCAAGCCACAGATAATACAGAGCATTTTTGTACTGACCCAGTATTTCTAATACTTGTGTTAAGAATTATCAGTGAGTAAATATCCATAACAATACAAATGCATACTAAATAGTGACATATGAATAATGTTGGAATCTATAGTTTTCCGTACATACACCACAGAGTGTATGAAGTCAACTGCAAGATATATGGAAAATTCATAACTCTGTCTTTATTTACTGCTCAGTTTTGCTACTTCTATTTGTACAATTGCATAAGGGAAATTACTCCATGTCCTTGATGTAGATGCCAACACCTGTATACATACAGATAAATCACACACCACTCTAGTAAGTTACAAATATTCTTCATATGCATACATTTTCCATAAACGCATCAATCTAAAGAGATACATTTGACAATGAGTGATGTTAACATAGGTGTATAATGGGCTATTATTCCCCAAGACAGCAATGCTAACAGGTGCCAAATTACCTTTGCAACTATGTATGACTTGGGTATAGCTGAAAGTAAGAGCAGTTGTAAGCATAAATCTTTTAAGTACCATTTGCACCATACATAATTAATGTGTTACATTAAAATTCAAGTTTTTGGAATCCCATTTGTGCACATCCATGTAAGTTCTTGAAATTCGGAATATTAAACAATAGCTCAGCATAATGTGAACGTATTCCATGCAAGTACATGATAGGTATCATTAAACAGGACCATGTGCAGCATGTGCCTGTTATTTTCCAATGATCTGATAATATGATACAAATGCCACTTTTAAATATCGATTTTGATACATTTACAGATCAGACCATTGCTATTTGCAAACTGAGTGGCATCAGCAATTTTCAGATCTGTGTTTTTCTGCATTGGTTTAATGATATGGCTACTTCCAGGAGGCTTTGATATGTCCAGGTGCTAAACTGGACCAGGACGTAGACTACCCAGACATTGGCCATCTACCCAGGAGTGGAGCATTGCATGAGATCCAGACCACAGAACTTTGAGATGATCATCATTTGGAAATGGATTGTGAGGGAGCATCACTGATGTACAGAGAATCTACCAGACTGGAGTACAGGCTCACCACCACTAACAAATCTGCATTGCAGGGACACAAAGGAACTTTGTCAGAGGGTCACTGAGGTGCATCGACATCCTGTGGCTGCCTACAGTAAGTGTCACATTTCTATGTATACCTGAACATTTCTATAGAATTTAGAGATATAGTTGTGTCCCAAATATATCAAATACTTGCCTTTTAAAACCATTAAGTAGCTGCTCTGGCAATTAGCTCATTAAGATAATTAAGAATACATGGCAACTGTTTCCATATAACTGTGGTTTCCATTCCCATGTTTTGTTTTTTTAAGCAGTAATGTTTATAATGAACATATTGCGCATTGTAAATGTAGAGCTGTTTTCCAACATGTAATGCCATCATTTCACACATCCACTATAGTCATGTATCACTGTCTTTATTCGCGTATCACTGACACCTGTAGAGCCTAGGTCGCTGATGACTATGCATTTCATAGTTATCCATAAGACAGTAGACATTATCGCCTAGTCTACCTGTGTATGTGTGAATGATAAGTAATGAATAGCTTCTTTACTCTGTTCCTCTTAACAAAGTGAACGTTCTTATTACAGTCCTGTTTGTGTAACCAAAGAGGAATGTCTGGCTGATTGGCTAGGCATATCTTTTCATTTGTAATTATGTGTTATGTGTTGATAGCTGTTATTTGTGTAGACCATGATGGACTATGGTGGTTATATATCTCGTGTTACCATATTCCTCTTTTGTCTGCAGGAATACAGATAACACATACTCAGTCTGTGTTTGTTCAGAAGAAACACAAGCTGGCTGTTAGCTTGACCTGTAAAGAAACAGACCAGCATATGTATACATGTGAGAGATGCAGTTACACAGCCAAACTGGAGGCAGAGGTCTCTCAACCAAAGACTGGCACAGTCAGTCAGGAGGAAAAGGTATCCACCCGCACCACAAATCCAGTCTCACATAGACCTATTGCATCTGCATACCCAACACATAAACACACAAAAACATACTCGGAGGCTCTAAATAAAAATCTTCCTAAGCAGCAAAGACCTCCAAAGCAGATATCCAAGCAGCAGCCACCCCTCAACAATACCCACGAATCACATACCTCACAAAGTCAGTGTGCCTCACAGTCACAGCCCTTAAGGCTAAACAACACCCAAATACACTTGTTATAGGGGACTCTATTGTCCGGCACACTGACGTCCCGCTCACCAGACTGAACAAGGAGAAGGTCACTGTAAGCTGCCTGTCGGGTGCCAGGATCTGCCACATAATGCAAGCACTCAAGTCACTCCAAAGCAAGTACAAATATAACTCCATCATTGTCCATGCTGGTGTGAATGACCTGAGACGTACCTCCCTGGACTACATGAAAAGAGACATAGAGGAGCTCTCTGATCATGTAGCCCAGGCTGGTATGACCCTGACCTTGAGTAGCATCTTGCCTTCACCAAGAATGATGCCACAGTATAAAGACAAAATTATCAGTTTCAACAAGTGGCTAAAGTATTGGTGTCATTCAAAGGGGATCCAGTGTCTGTCAGCCTGGGATGACATGCTCGACAAGCCACGTTGCTTCGCTAGGGACGGCTTGCACTTGTCACCCTTAGGCTTTTGTATACTGGCCAAAGCTCTTGCCACCCCCATAGTGCCTTTTTTAGGCAAGGCTCAAAGGACAAACCCACCTCCATAGACAACCCAAGGATAAAAAAACTAAAGGTAATGCTACTCAATGCCAGAAGTCTAAACCTCAATATGCACGCACTCGAGGCTCTCCTCAGTATGGAGAAAATTGATGTCTGTGCAGTAACAGAAACCTGGTTCAAGGCTCCTGAGAGCACCCCAGCACTACCAGGTTATAACTCATACTGTGCTTTTCAGCCCCAAAACTCGGACCGAAGCACAAAAGGAGGGGGAGTATCTATATTCATCAAAGATACCTACACCTCCAGGTTAGTGGCACTGCATGAAGCAATGGAAACCATCCATGTGCAACTAACAACGGGCAAAACTGCCTTTCAGTTTGTAGCCTGCTATAGATCACCCTCACTTTCATAGGAACCCCACTTGGCATTCCTGAGAACACTGGAGAATATGAAGGTGTCTCCAAACACTATGTTATTGGGTGACTTCAACTACCCAAACATTGACTGGGAAAACTACTCAAGCCCAAATACCCTCACCCAACGGTACCTTGAATTTATAAACTCTAACACGATGGAACAACTGGTCACCACTCCCACAAGAGGGAACAACATATTGGACTTGGTCATTACCAACATGGGGACTATATGTTCCACACTAGAGGTAAACTCCTCATTGGTAAGATAAGAGCATAAATTAATTTTCCTGGACATCCATATCCCGTCCCCACCCCCAGCCAAGGAAATCACTGTAAAGAATTTCTCAAAAGCTAACTTCACACTTCTCAAGACTGAGGTGGAATCCTTCAAAGCCCCCAGGCCAGAGGATAATACTGCCCATTCTGCAGAAACCTTTACAATTGCATTCTATGAGCACCTGCAGGAATGCATGGATCGTGCTATCCCAAATAAAACCAAGACTCACTCTCCAAAAACAGGAGACCTGTCTGGTGGACCCCGGCCATAAATAAGCTATACAACAGAAGGAGGAAGCTACTACATGACAGAGCAAAATCCCAAAAAGGGAAGGCATCTCTGATCAGTATTAGCAAGAAACTACGATCCCTCATAAAATCATCAAAGGCCAGTTTCGAAAGAAAAATTGCCCTAGACACTAAAGATAATCACAAGACCTTCTTTAGTTATACCAGGAATATGGGTGGAAACTCCCAGATATGCTCTGAATTGTGGCATAACAGTACAAAATATGCCAAACCTACAGACATAGCCAACATCCTGGCAGACAGATTCAGTGCTAACTTCTCCCCCCTTCCCCCTCAAAGGAGCAAATGCCTATCCCAACTGAATGTAACCTCCCTGACATCACAGATGCACAGGTGAAAGCTGCCCTCTCCAAAGCAAAAAACACAGCATCTATGGGACCGGACAGTGTCCCAGGCTATGTCCTACATGAGCTCCAAGAAGAACTGAACCCTCACATTAAGTCACTGTTCAAACTTAGCCTTACTACAGGATATGTACCCAAAGAATGGCGTACAGCTACAGTGGTCCCACTCTACAAAGGTGGCGCCACAACGGACCCCAGGAACTATCGCCCCATAAGCCTGACTAGTCTGGTCTGTAAAGCTATGGAGTGTATTATCATGGAACTCATAAACAAAGACAATGGGAGCCTCCAGACACTGGACCCAACCCAATTTGGCTTTGTTAAGGGCAGATCTTGCCTCTTAAACCTAGTTGATTTCTTTGAAACAGTTACCAAAGCCATAGACGAGGGCAAGGTAGTCCACACAGCCTACCTGGACCTTGCAAAAGCTTTCGACACAATACCCCATTCCGGCATCATAAATAAGCTTACCAGCTTAAATATCAACCCCTATATCACAAGATGGGTTGCAAACTGGCTCAGGGATAGAACTCACATGGTCAGAATCGCAGGTGCCACATCCGAATCCAAACCAGTTACAAGTGGCATCCCACAAGGCTCAGTTCTGGGACCTCTCTTATTCGGTATATACTTCTCTGAGGTTCAGGCTAACACGGGGGGACTATGGCTGACAAAGTTCGCAGATGACTGCAAACTGGGAGCCATAATTGACTCTCCAGCTGACACAAGCATCCTCCAAAAGGGTCTCATGGAGACGGATGCTTGGTGCCAGAACCACGGCCTCAAGCTAAATGCTAAAAAGTGCATAGTCGTCCCCTTTGGGAAAAACAAAGTGCCCACAAATTACCACATAGGTGGTAATCCCTTAAGTACGGAAGAAGTAATTAGAGAGTTCGGGACCAACATAGATAGTAATCTCTCCTTTGATAATCACGTTGCCAAAGTGGTTAGAAAGACTTTCTATATAGCCCACCTTATCGCGAAAGGGTTCGCATCTAGATCAAGAGAGGTCATTGTGCCCCTCTACTCGTCACTCATCAGGCCCATAATTGAATACAATGCCCCTTTTGGGATGTACATTACTCGACAACTGCAGCAACTGGAGAGACCCCAAAAGTACCTCACCAAGAGGAACATGGGCTACAAACAGATGTCCTATGCAGCTCGACTAAAGAATCTATAGCTCTACTCAGTTGCTTACCGCCTACTCAGAGGCAATCTATGCCTGACGTACAAAGCCATGTCTAACCCAGAATTAATGGACATGCTCCACGTCAAAAAAATCCAAATCCCTTAGAGCTACATGCTCCAGGGACTTAAACATCAGCACAAAAATAAATAGGACATGCTGGAAGGACAGATTCATTTCCCAGAGGCTCCCCTCACTCTGGAATAGAATACCAATTCATGTCAGACATAGCCCCTCGCTGACCCTCTTCAAGCAAAATCTGGACGCGTGGATGGGAAATCGCAAATTTACTCCTGGGATCTCTTCTGTGTCCCTGCTCGACAGAGGCACAGTAAACTAATCTTAAAGGGCTACCTTCTGTGACCTACTATACAGAGGCACAGTAGGCTAATCTAATAGGGAGGCGAAAGCCAAATACACTCAGGCTAGGCTTATAAATGCCCTAGGGCAGATAGCCTAGTATCTACCTATGAACCTATGAACATACATATATATATATATATATATATATATATATATATATATATATATATATATATATATATATATATATATATATATATATATATATATATATATATATATGTATATGTATATTGGTGTGCAGAGGAGTCAATTCAGCTTAGGGGAAACATATTGTTACACTCTTATCATTGTGTCTTTCACACACTGTCAAAATTCTACTCTACATCCTGATTCTTGATATTAATAGTTACTTTGTAAATGCTTATGAATAACATGATTCTTTCTTTCTTTCTTTCTTTCTTTCTTTCTTTCTTTCTTTCTTTCATTTCATATTTGCTTACCGGGAAAGTCCAAATGGACACAGGTCCCTTTTCAGTGGAGGCCTGGGGAGAAAAGCTCCAGATACAAAGATAATAACAGATTTACTAGAATACATAAAGTTCCACTTGCAGATATTACAGCAGTTAAACAAACACTGAGGAATACAAGGATAATAACATACAACAGTATGCATAGAGTTCCAGTTATAAACAATTCAGCAGTTTTAACAAACATATAGAGTTCCAGTTGCAGACATTTCAGGATTTATAACAAATATACATGATAGTATATTGATAGGAGATAATACAAAAGTAGATGACATACATTGCATTTCTTGGGAACAAAAGTCCAGTCGTAGTTCATATTTCTACAGTTGCAAATTGACTAAGTGAGAGGGTAATACATGTACAGTAATAGTTGTTACAAGTATGATTAACATGAGTAAGATGGTTATAAGCTTAACAGATGAGGCTAATATCTCCTGATATTTAAAAGAAGAGGGTAGAAGAGTGACTGTGAAATCAGGAAGGCCTAGCTATGGGAGTTACAAGAACATAGCCAGATGTCTGCTAGGTGTGATTTGAGGAGTTTTATGAATTGTGAGAGAGAGCTGTTATAAGTTATTGTGGTTGGCAGCTTATTCTAAATTTTAGGAATATAGTTAGAAAAGAGAGATTTCCCAGCTGCATTGTTCGCTTTGGTGGTATCTAGCAAGTGTTGGTTACTGGAGCGAAGAGATCAGGCTGAGGTGTATGGTTGAATAAACTTTTGGAGAGAGGGGGTTTATCAGGTCAGTGGAGAATTTTGTGAGCAAAGGTTAGTTTATTAAAGTGTAGAAGCTGTGGGAATTCATGCCAATTAATCTGTTTTAGAGATGCATAGTGATGTGTTCTATGTAATGCTCCAATGGCAAATCTTGCTATTTTATTATAGCAAGATTCCAATTGTTTTAGGTCTGTTTTGTGGAGGCTGGTTAATACTGGAGAGGCATTGAGGAGGGATGATAGGAGGTGTGTGTAAGCAATGGCTACTTTTGAGTTATTTGTAAGAAATTGTTTGTTTCTATATAGAATACATATTTTCTTGTGAATCTTTTTGATGGTTTGGGCTGCGTGAATATCGAATTTCAGGTTGTTGTCAATTTCTATCCTGAGAGTGAGAAGTTTAGTGTGAGAGCTTGGGGTGATCATAGTTTTGTTCCTGGAGTAGATATTAAAGGCCAGGAAAGATGAGGGGAATGTGGTTGGGCTAAAAAGTAGGAGTTTAGTTTTGTTGGGATTTAGAAATTGCTTAGAGTTGGTGAGCCAATTTTCTACTCACAGAAAGGAGTCTTGAGTTTTGGTGTGGAGGTCTTCCAGTATGGAGGCAAAACTGAGGAATTATTTTCTTGGGTGGTGAAAGCCAGGGTACCTTTTTGGCTAGGCTTATATAGGCCCTAGGGCTAATAGCCTAGTACCTACATATGAACCTATGAACATATTAGGGTGCAGTCATGAGTGTATTGAACTATAGAGGCTTGTGGTGCTGAGGTCCAGAGAGAGTGAATAGAGAGTATAGTAGTGGTCCAAGAATTGAGCCTTGTGGAACCCCTAAGGAGACTGGGAGAAGAGGAGAGAGTTGGTGTTGCCATTGGATGGCTTGCAGTCACCCTGTTAGGTAGCCTTCAAATAATATAATGGTGGAATTGCTGAGGTTTAGAGAGGAGAGAATATTGATGAGTTTGTTTGTGATTGACCATGTCAAAGGCTTTGGATAATTCTAAAAATATGGCTGATACAAATTCTCCATTGTTTCTATGGTGGTTAACAGTGTTAGTAAAGGATAGTAGTGCTGTTGTGGTGCTATGAAAGGGAT
Organism: Protopterus annectens; assembly: GCF_019279795.1. NCBI lineage: Eukaryota > Metazoa > Chordata > Ceratodontiformes > Protopteridae > Protopterus > Protopterus annectens. The sequence goes on along the minus strand of NC_056737.1, from coordinate 1,530,044,144 downwards.
GGAAGCTGTGTTGAATGCTTGATAGTAGTTTGTGTGTGAGAAGGTAGTCCATTAGCTGGGTATGAACAACTCTTTCTAGTATTTTGGATAAGGGAGATAGTATGTCAACTGGGAGATAATTGGTGAGTTCAGTGGAAATACCTCCTTTGTGTAATGGTATGATGTGGGAGGTTTTCCATAAGATGGGTACTTGGCTTTCAGATATTGAATGGTTTATGAGTATGGCTACTGGGTAGGCTATTGCTTCAGCTGCACTTTGTAGAAATTCTGCAGGAAGGTTGTCAGTGGCTAGAGTTGTTGATTTAAGTTTTTGATGTAGTTTTTTTATAGTTATTACAGATACTGGGTGCAGGTTGAAGTAAGAGGTAGATTCTTGTTATTTGGTACTGTTCTTGGGGCCAGAGGGGTAGAGTTACTGTGAAGGCCATGAGAGTTTGCTAGGGATTGGATAGTTTCTGTGAAGAATTTATTAAACTGAGTTGCAATATTGTCAGACTTGCTGGTTGTAGTTGGGGCAGAGCTGATGGATTTACCTGGCTGAAGTATGTTACTAATAGCTGCCCAAAATTTTTGAGGGTTTTTTGTACTTCTATTTTGGATATTTTGGTAATAGTTGATTTTGTCTAATTTTATTAGTGTTTTTGTTTTATTCTGAAGTTCTAGATATATTTGCTTAGCTGTTTGTGTTTTGTTTTTGTGAAATTGTTGCCAGGCTTTGTCTCTAGTCTTGAGTAGGGATCTACATTCTTAAGTTAGCCAGAGTGCATACTTGGATTTTGCTCTGATAGTTCTAGGGGAGCATGGAGGTTTAATATGTTTAAGAATGTTTTATTGAATGAGTTAACTGCATTGTCAAGAGGTAAATGTTTGAGGGGTTCCCAGCTGCAACTATTTAGAGTGGTGATGAAATTATTTAAGTCAAAGTTTTTTTTTTGTTTCTGATTAAGTGGAAGGTGGGTTGGATGAATTGGTACGTCCGGGTCCTATGAAGGAAGGTTAGTTGATGGTCACTTAGACTATCTGGCAGGCAGCCTGATTAAAATGCCTGACAGGAGTTGCTAACTAAAATCCAGTCAAGTATTGACTGTTTTTTGGAAGATTCATCAGTTCTTGTAGGGGAGGTGATGAGCTGAGTAAACCCATGGAGGTTTATGTGCAATGATGTTTTTTCTGAGGAGCAGTTAAGCCACTCTGTATTAAAGTATCCCATTAGAATTGTTTCTTGTGGGAGAGAATCGAATAGCCAGAGTAGTATGTTTTCCAGAGTGGGGATATTATTTCCTGGAGGGATATAACCACCTGTAATATTAATGTGTTTTTTTGGGATTAACTTTTAATTTGGCAAAGATAAGTTCAGCATTTTCAAATTCATGAATGTTTATGTCTATGCGGTCTAGAATTAGGTGCTTTTTAAATAATATAACTACTCCCCCTCCCTTTCTAGATATCCTATCTTTTCATATAATATTGTAACCTGGGCCTATTATTTCATTGTTGTTAATACTGGGTTTAGCCAAGTTTTGGTTATTATTACTATATCTGGGGAGTATATAGAGAGTAGGGCATGCAGATCCTGAACTTTATTAATAATAGTTCTGACATTCATGTTAAGCAGGGTTAAGGGGGTCTTATTTTTCTGTAGCAATTCTGGGGTGATAGTAATGGAGTTTTTAATAATTTTGGGTATTGGAGTGGGACCAGGATTACGATGTATGTATCCAGATTGACTTGGCCAATTTATAGGATCACAGGATCATAGGTGGTTACTAGGCTATTGGCCCTGAGGTTCTTATAAGCCTAGCCAAGAGTTTAGTCCATGTTTAGACAAGTCAGAACCCAGAGCCCCTGTCCAGAAGGGACACAGGTGGAATCCCAGGGGTGTATTTTCTTTTTCCCATCCAATTATCCAGATTGAGCTTAAAAAGGAATAATGAGGTACTCTGTTTGACATGGAGAGGGAGTCTATTCCACAGATGGGGGAGTCTCTGGGACACAAATCTGTCCCACCAACAAGTCCTATTGATATCACAGACTAGGTTGAGGTTGCGTGTAGGGGTTGCTCGAGTGGAGCTTGACTTGTGAATATGCAGCAGCCCCATCAAAGCATGGTCCGAGATTGCTTTGTATGCCAGACAGAGATCACCTCTGAGGAGTCTGTATGAAACTGAACAGAGAGGCAGGGCTTTTAGCCTATCTGTGTAGGGTAGTTGTTTGAGGCCCTGGATTCTCCTGGTGAGGAACCTCTATGGTTTGTCCAGCTGCTGCATGTGCTTTGTGAAGTACATGCCAAAGCGGGTGTTGTACTCAATAATTGGCCTTATAAGGGAAGAATACAGGGATGCTATGACCTCTTTGTCCCTGAATGAGATACACTCACTTATGAGGTGGGCCATGTAGAAACCTTTCCATACAACAAAAGCAACATGATGGTCAAAAGTCAGGTTGCTATCAACCTGGGTGCCCAAATCCCTCACTACTAATTGTGTACTTAGGACATTGTTATTAATGTGATAATATGTGGGGACGTCACTCTCCCCAAAGGGGATGATGATGCATTTTTTGGCATTCAGCTTGAGGCTATGTTTCTGGCACCAGTCATTTGTTTGGGTGAGACCCTCTTGGAGGACATCCACATCACTTGGGGAATTGATGACTGTGCCAAGCTTACAGTCATCTGCAAACTTGGTCAGCCATAGCCCACTGGTTTTGGCCTGTACTGCACAGAAGTATATCCTGAATAACAGAGACCCCAAGACTGATCCCTAGGGTACGCCACTCATTACGGGTCTACTACTTAAGGTGGCTTCCCCTATTTTGATTAGGTGGGTTTTATCAGTGAGCCAGTTTGCTACCCATCTGGTAACATATGGATTGATGCCAAGTTGAGAGAGTTTATCTACTATGCCCTAGTGGAGAATAGTGTCAAAGGCTTTGGCCAGGCCAAGGTAGGTGCTATGTACCATCTTCCCCTCATCCATGGCTTTGGTGACTGTCTCAAAGAAGTTGGCCAGATTTAACAGAAATGACCTCCCCTTGACAAAGCCAAACTGTGTGAGGTTGAGTGTTTGGAGGTTGCCAATGTCCCTGTTAATGAGGTCCATGATAATCTGTTCCATGGCCTTGCAGATCAGGCTAGTTAGGCTGATGGGTCTATAATTTCCTGGATCGGTGGATGCTCCACCTTTGTGTAAAGGGATGACAGTGGCTGTCCTCCACTCAGCTGGGACAATGCTGGTACTTAGGCTTTAGGTGAATAGGGTGCCTAATGGTGCTGCAAGTTCATGCCTGAGTTCATGTAGGATGCAGCCTGGGATGGTATTGAGTCCCATGCAGGTTGTATTTTTTTGCCTTTGAGAAGTCAGTGATGACTTGTTCCATACCAATAAGAGGTGGGGGTAGGTACTGGGGATGTCCTGATTTACTGATGGGTTAGACATAGGGGAGAAGGTTTCACTGAATCTGTCAGCCAGTAGATTGGCTATATCTACAGCATTTGTGTATGTGGTGTCCTTGACCACCAGTTCTGAATAGATCTGGGTGGTTCCTTTGAGATTGTGGACATATGTGAAGAAGGCCTTATGATTGTCTCTAGTAGATGTGGCCAATTTGGACTCGAAATAGGCTTTAGAGGATTTCACTACTGCTCTTATTTGCTTGTTCAGGCTAAGGAGAGATTGCTTCCAATTGGGCACCTGCTCCTTCTTGGTCCTGGACAGCAATTTTTTCCTTTTGTTATATAATTTATTTATTGCAGATGTCTACCAGACAGGTTTACTCTTCCTTGTGGAGGATGATTTTGTCCTGTCAGGTATTCCTGATTCCATGCATCTATGTAAATGCCCGTATAGTACTTTGGTGTAGATTTGGACATTGGTGCCAGTTCCTACAGTGGGGGAGGGGGCTGTGAAGCTGTTTATACCATCCCTCAGGAAGCTGTAATCAGCTTTGAAGAAGTTTTTTTGTTTGACCCTAGCTAGAGGGTGGTCAGGGGAGATGGTGACTTTGAAAGTGACCACTTTATGGTTGGATCTTACCAGGGAGGATGATACCATAGGGGTTCTGCAGTGGTTACACATGTTGGTCAATATCAAGTCCAAGATATTATCACATCTTGTCGGGGTATCAACTAGCTGTTCCAAGGCATTTACATTGATGAAATTGAGGAATCTCTGGGCATTTGTGTTCTGGCATGAGTAGTTTTTCCAATCTATGGTTGGGTAATTAAAGTAACCCAGGATCAGGGTAAAAGGTTCCATATGTGAACATAGTATTTAGCAAGTTTATCTAGAAGAGTGTCCACCAGATTTCCAAAAATATCTACATAACCCATAATGTTTTGTCAACAGCATATCTCTAAATACAGTGTTATGTGTAAAGGATTGGAACAAACTGTTAGACTTCAGCCAAAAATGCTTTATGGAATGTGCTATAATTTGCAAAATTGCTTTCGCGTGTACTTTTGTTATTCATTATTAACTTCAGTTCAACAATCTTCTTATCCTTATCTTTGGAGGGAGTCAGATGGGCAGAGATACAGCTGGAACACAGAATATGATGATACAGTGATGTATGCATTTGATTTATGATGTGCACTTTGCCAATGAATATCTTTACATGTAGTTCTCCCACATACATTGCTGTGTCCCTGATATAGCACCTGTTAACAGCAGCTATGTGATAAATGACACTGTCTCACTCTCTGAAGGATGAAAGTTTTCATTTGCTGTTATCATTTGTGACCACTGTGCTGACATGCATTCATCATTTCAACTTATTTTTGCAAATGCCCAGAACATTGTCCTTTTTGCAAATCCTAAGTCATGATCATATTACTAACACATCCCAGCATATTCATAACTCCTTTCACAGCATTCAGACCATATACTGTCAGGCAAGGCAGATTAGCTAGGCCAGAAGGTGGCAGGGTTAGAGTGTGGATGTAGCTTAGATTTGGGGTTTGAATCTCAGGTTCTCCACTCTGTGTTCAATTCTGTTTTAAAATGTAAAGAACTGTGTGTGTAACATTACAAAATGTGTATGGCGATTCTGCAATGTTCTTCAACAGAAAAATTTTTAGAACGTGATCTGAGTAAAGTACATCACTGTTATTTGAGGACTACATCATTCATAGTTGCTCTTTTCTTTTTGCAGGTGATAAGGACTGGACCCGTAATCATGCCCTGTGCATCAAGTAGATGCACAGGCTGAGGAGCAGTAGAGAGAGAGAAAGGTATGTTGCTTACTTTGTTTTGCTAAATAAAATGAATCTAAACCTTGTTATGGGCTCAAATTTTTGACATTACCGTGTATATTGCTTATAATGCATAAACACCCATAATGCATCAGTAAGGTAAGGGCAATTCTCACACTATACCTGTGTTGACAAGTCTGGTTGAAAACAAATATGTTTAAATATAATTTATCAGCAAGCCATATTTTCTGAAGATAGTTTTGGAAATGTAGGCCCTAACCTAAATGATAGTTGGTTATGTGTAACTGTCCCACTGATTTGAAGTTGGATGTTTTACATGCAAGTTTATAGTGGTTTGCCTGGTGCTTATAATGCATGTATTGGTAGACTTATATGTGTGGATGTGGTTTCAATTACCAATCTGTTGTGCATCACCTGTTTATGTGCATACTGGATGAGTGTCTGTTGCGTCTGTGTTTACAGTGTTGTTAGTTGACTGTGGGGCATGCCCTTCAGTTTAACATCTTTGCCTACAGCACTTTTGATGACTTTGTTAAAGCATACTTATATCCTATGTTATGTAATATTTGTGCACATAAGCATTTCTTTGTACCATTTCATAATCAGCAAGTAGCATCAGGGTATTTGTATTTTGTAGGGTTTGTTTGTTTCTTTCGGCTTTTCCCGGTTAGAGGTCGCCACAGCGGAACTCCGGTCTGCTAATGATTGGTAGTTGATTTTTACATGCCGAGTTACCATCCCTGACACACAACCTTCAGCGAAGGTATGCCCATTCATGCATGTCTCCACATAGAAGACGCTCTAGCTGAGAATCGAACTGGACAGCGTCTTACTGTGAGGCGACAACGCTACCGCAGCACCACCACCGCGGGTCTATTTTGTAGGGTAACAATTGCTAATAAATGTAGGTAGGTCATGCCTACAGTTGTAGACGGACAATAATGCTTGTACAACATGTACTAGATTCTCACGTGTCACAGACTGTGACTGTGTTTATGACTGAACATTATTATTATCTGGTAGTGCTGTATTCCTGAAATTTAATGTGGGGGTCAACCAATGACTATGCTGCCTAGCTCAGCTGTTAGTCATATGGCCTTGATATTTTCCATGTTATTGTCATCTCACTTTGTCATCGTTATAAAAATGTTAACTGGTGACCATTCATGTGACTCATTACATGCAAGGACACATGGACTACATTTTACATTCTCACATAGACATAACCATTCAAGGAACATATGCAAGAGAAAAATAATTGAAATAGTGATATCCTGTCAGATAGTCAGCTGGACAGTTTACTGAGTCAGACATTATTATTAAACAGTGCAAGTCCCGATACTAGTATTATGTTGACATTTTTCAAATTTTTTGTCAAATTACAGTTATGTGAATATTGCATGAGGCAGTGTCAGGGCATGCTTCACTTCAAATGTCAGGACATGTTATATGTGTTTTGTGTATGCTTGTCATGTTTAATGTTGGCCAACAAACAACTGTTCAGGTCATGTCATGATTTTGGCCAACTGTTTTTATGCATGTCATTGCACAGCCTTGATTAAGCTGCTCACATTGTGTGATGGATACAGTGCTCCTGACATGTTATTGGACATGTCCAGAACTATAGATAATGTGACATAGAGAAGGTGTTGTGTGCTTGAGGAGCCACCTGCTAGCAGCAAATCTGTTGATTATAATTGTGCTAGTTGGTAATGTTTGCACCATTTCATCTTGAATTATGTTTTAAATGAGACCTTCAATGTGTACTAATACACCTTCATTCTCATATTCTGATATGCAGAGCTCACATGTGGACAGGATGTTAATTAATGGATCTTACATTGCAGAAGTGCACATCAGTTTTAGTTTAATATCAACCATGATCTTCATAGGAATGTGCAGATGGACAGACATTTGCTTTTCATTGCTATGGTTTTGATTATTGACACATTACATATGATGCTATACTGGACAATGGCCATACCATATTTTAACATTTCATGAGGACTATTTTCTGCTTTTTCATTGTGTCTCAGTGATTGTGTTATGCAGACAGGTAATATCAGGTATGCATATGTAATTTCTGTTTTGTGTTGATTCATCTCGACAGATCATGGAAGTTGTGAATGATCACCAATCAAAAGCAGATGACGAGCACATGCCAGGCCACTGCCAGAGTCCTATGATGTTTTGTACACAGATGAGAGACATGATGGAGAATTTTTTCAGTTTATGACATGGGCTATGCAAAACTCATTCAGGGAGATAGCCAGAGATCTAGCTTTGTTTGTATAACTTGAGCACTAATCCAGGCATTCTTTAAAGTATTCAATTGTATTTATTACTGCTTGGTAGTAACATGATTAAAGTGTAGCTATCATTCTAAGTCTTTTGGATTAAGCACTTGGGCTTCAGACCAGTTGTTTTACATTAGGAAGGTCTGTGGCCTGCACTGTGATGGCAGGACAGGTAGCTTACATCCTTCTAAGTTGGGAACTGCTGATTGAGGGCTCAGTGTCTGTTATTCTAAAAGTGTATTAGTTCTTTTTTAAGCACTTGGGCTTCAGGCCAGTTATTTTACATTAAGAAGGTTCGTGGTCTGCACTCTTGTGGGAGGAGAGGCTGGACTATGCCCTTCTGAGCTGGGAATTTCTGGTTAAAGGCTTATAGTGCCTGCATATTTTAACTGTTTCTTACTGAAATTGGTACATCTTGTTTGCTGTAGCATAGACTAGATCCAGGCCTAATGAATCTAGCTTTGTTTGTATTATGCTTGTTGTTTGTTTGCTTGTTATTTCCCTGAAACGCTAATTTCACCTAAAACGTGGCTTTTCAATGCTTCTGTGGATCCCTAGTGATATCTGCATTGCTTACTGTACTTATTTCCTTGTTTCACTTGAAAGAAAGTTACTGTTTGTCGTTTTTGCATTTAAGTATCCTGTAACACATTGCATTTAAGTTACCTGGCACTTGCTCACTAAGTCAGCACTAAAAAATTAAAAGCACTACACCCTCACAAACTCCCCTTGAGTACCTTGTTCCCCACTGGCCCTTTTTTTCAATTGTAAAGGAATTCCCAATACTATTCTAGCATGTCCATAGGTCAGTTGTCAATCTCCTCTCCGGTCCAGCTGGTGAATCTGGGAATCTTGAGGCAATGTTACAACTGCCTCATGTACACAGACAACCCTCTCCTCCTCCCAACAAATTCCAACACATGTGAGAGATGCAACCATATAGCCAAACTGGAGGCTAAGCTCTCTCAACTCAGTACTGGCGTAACCAGTCAGGAGGAGAAGGAAACCACACTCACTACAATTCCAGTCTCACATAGACCTACCACAACAGCAAACCAAACACATAAACACACAAAAACAACAGCAAACCAAACACATAAACACACAAAAACATACTCAGAGGCTCTAAATAAAAATCTGCCTAAGCAGCAGAGACCTCCAAAGTAGACACCCAAACAACTGCTACCCCAAAACAAAACACATGCAACACATAGCTCACAAAGCCAGTGTGCCGAACAGTCACAGCCCTTAAGGCTAAACACACCTGATACACTTGTAATAGGTGACTCTCTCATCAGGCACACTGACGTCCCGCTCACCAGGCTGAACAAGGAGAAGGTCATGGTGAGCTGCCTGTCGGGCGCTAGGATCCGCCACATAACACAAGCACTCAGGTCACTCCAAGGCAAGTACAAATATGACTCAGTCATTGTCCATGCTGGTGTGAATGACCTGAGACATACCTCCTTGGACTACATGAAAAGAGACATAGAGGAGCTCTCTGAGCATGTAGCACAGGCCGGTATGACCCTGACCTTGAGTAGCATCTTACCCTCACCAAGAATGATGCCACATTATGAAGACAAGATGATCAATTTCAACAGTTGGCTTAAGTATTGGTGTCATTCAAAGGGGATCCAATGCCTGAAAGCCTGGGATGACATGCTCAACAAGCCATGATGCTTCGCTATGGACAGCTTGCACCTGTCATCCGTGGGCTTTCGGATATTGGCAAAGGCTCTTGCTACCCCCATAGTGCCTTTTTTAGGCAAGGCTCAAAAGACAAACCCACCTCCATAGGAATCACAAGGGATAAGAAACTAAGAGTAATGCTACTCAATGCCAGAAGTCTAAACCTCAAGATGCACGCACTCGAAACTCTCCTTAGCATGGAGAACATCGATATCTGTGCAGTAACAGAAACCTGGTTCAAGGCTCCCGAGAGCACCCCAGCACTACCAGGTTATACCTCATACCATGCTTTTCGGTCCCAAAACTTGGACCGAACCACAAAAGGAGGGGGAGTATCAATATTCGTCAAAGATACCCACACCTCCAGGTTGGTGGCACAGCACGAAGCATCAGAGACTATCCATGTGCAACTAACTGTGGGTAAAACTGCCTTCCAGTTTATAGCCTGCTACAGACCACCCTCCCAAACCCAGGAACCCCACCCGGCCTTCCTGAGAACACTGGAAAATATGAAGGTCTCTCCAAACACCATTATATTGGGCGACTTCAACTACCCAAGCATTGACTGGGAGCATTACTCTAGCTCCAACACCCTAGCCCAAAGGTTCCTAGAATTTATAAACTCAAATGTTATGGAAAAACTTGTTACCACTCCCACAAGAGGGGAAAACATACTGGACCTGATCATCACCAACGTGGGGACTCTATGCTCCAGACCAGAAATGTATCCCTCACTGGTAAGATCAGACTATAAACTAATCTCACTGGATATTCACATCCCGACCCCACCCCCTGCCCAGAAAACCACAGTGAAAAACTTCTCTAAAGCAAATTTCACACTCCTCAAAACCGAGGTGGAATCCTTCAAAGCCCCCGGGCCTGTGGAAAATACGGCCCAGACCACAGAATCCTTTATAAACGCATTCTATGAACACCGTCAGGAATGCATGGATCATGCAATCCCAAATAAAACCAAGACCCAATCCTCCAAAGGCAGGCGTCCTGTCTGGTGGACCCCAGCCATAAACAAACTATACAATAGAAGGAGGAAGCTACTACATGATAGAGCAAAATCCCAAAAAGGGAAGGCATCTCTGATCAGTATTAGCAAAAAACTACGGGCACTCATAAAATCGTCTAAGGCCAGCTTCGAGAGAAAAATTGCACAGGACACTAAGGATAATCACAAGGCTTTCTTTAGTTATGTTAGGAACCTGGGTGGGAATTCCCAGATATGCTCAGAATTAGTTCAAAATGACAAAAAATACACTGAACCCACAGACATTGCCAACATCCTAGCTGACAGGTTCTGCTCAAACTCCCCCCCCCACCAAAAGGGCAAATATCTATCCCAGCAGAGTGCTCCCCCCCGACATCTCAGATGCTCAGGTAAGAGCCGCCCTCTCCAAAGCAAAAAACACAGCATCAATGGGACCAGATGGTGTCCTGGGCTGCATCCTACATGAACTCCAAGAAGAGCTAAACCCAAACATAAAACTACTGTTCAATCTCAGCCTTACTACAGGATATGTACCCAAAGAGTGGCATACAGCAACAGTGGTCCCTCTCCACAAAGGTGGTGCCTCAACGGATCCTGGAAACTATCGCCCCTTAAGCCTGACTAGCTTGGTCTGCAAAGCTATGGAAAGGATCATCATGGACCTCATAAATAAAGATATTGGGGACCTACAGACACTGGATCCTACCCAGTTTGGCTTTGTTAAGGGCAGATCCTGCCTCTTAAACCTGGTTGATTTCTTTGAAACAGTCACCAAGGCTATTGACGAGGGGAAGGTGGTCCATACAGCCTACCTGGACCTCGCAAAAGCCTTCGATACAATACCCCACTCGGGCATTATAGATAAACTCACCAGCTTGAATATAAACCCCTATGTCACTAGATGGGTTGCAAACTGGCTCAAGGACAGAACCCACATGGTTAGAATTGCTGGAGCCATGTCAGACTCCAAACCAGTTACAAGTGGCATCCCACAAGGCTCAGTCCTGGGACCTCTCTTGTTTGGTATATATTTCTCGGAGGTACAGGCCAACACGGAAGGACTGTGGCTGACCAAGTTTGCAGATGACTGCAAACTGGGCACCACAATCGACTCTCCAGCCAACACAAGCATCCTCCAAAAGGGCCTCATAGAAACAGACAACTGGTGCCACAGCCATGGCCTCAAGCTAAACGCCAAAAAGTGTATAGTCATCCCCTCTGGCAAAAACAAACTGCCCACAAATTATCATATAGGTGGTAATCCATTAAGTACAGAAGAAGTAATTAGGGACCTGGGGACCCAAGTTGATAGCAATCTCTCATTTGACAACCACGTGGCCAAAGTGGTTAGAATAACATTTTATATAGCCCACCTAATTATGAAGGGATTCACATCTAGATCAGCGGAGGTCATCGTGCCTCTTTACTCATCCCTCATCAGGCCCATAATTGAGTACAATGCCCCTTTTGGGATGTACCTTACCAGACACCTGCAGCAACTGGAAAGACCCCAAAAGTTCCTCACCAAGAGGATCAAAGGGCTCAAACAGATGCCATATGCTGCCCGGTTAAAGAAACTCCAGCTCTACTCAGTGGCATACCGCCTGCTCAGAGGCGATCTGTGCCTGACGTATAAAGCCATGTCCAACCTGGAATTAATGGACATGCTGCACCTCAAAAAATCCAAATCCCATCGAGCTACGCACTCGAGAGACTTGAACCTCAGCACTGAAATAAATAGGACATGCTGGAGGGATAGATTCATAATTCACTCTGGAATAAAATCCCAATCCAGGTTAGGCAGAGTCCCTCATTGACTCTCTTCAAGAGGAATCTTGATGAATGGATGGGATATCATAGGTTTACCCCGGGTATCACTTCTGTGTCACTGTTAGACAGAGGCACAGTATACTAACCTCGAAAAAGGGCATAGCGAAATTAATTTAAAATGGGTGGCGAAAGCCAAACACACTCTGGCTAGGCTTATAAATGCCCTAGGGCAGATAGCCTAGTATGAACCTATGAACCTATGTGATGTTCTTCCCCAATAGGATGGCCCTCAGGTCTGTTAGTATTGTCTGTGTGCTCCACTTGCATAATGCTGTCACCATGCTGTTTGCCATATCAGTGAATGGAGTCTTGTGCATGTATACCATTTAGCTGCCATGCTTATGTCTTACAGTTCCAAACATACAATGCAGATATCATGTGACATTTAATTATAGGTTCCTAGGTTCATAGGTTCATACTAGGCTATCTGCCCAAGGGCATTTATAAGCTTAGCCAGAGTGTGTTTGGCTTTCGCCACCCATTTTAAATTTTGCTATGCCCCTTTCGAGTTAGTATACTGTGCCTCTGTCTAACAGTGACACAGAAATGATACCGGGTAAACCCCGATTCCCCATCCACTCATCAAGATTCCTCTTGAAGAGAGTCAATGAGGACTCTGCTACTAACCTGGACTGGGATTTTCCCAGAGTGAACAATGTAACTGACACACATTAACTCATTAGACTTTCCTTCCACATTTAGCAGTCTATGCATTTTGGCAGTTAACATGCAGCTACTGCTACAAAAATTACACTGTAAACACTGACAGAAACTCACAAACAACATGCTGGCCATAGTCAAACTGCACCACAGTGGTTATGGTTAAGATTTATGTGTTGCAATATCATGTATATGTATATGTAACAGAAGGACATGTCCTTTCACTTGTGTTTTGGATGACAGTTGTCATGCTGTCCCACTGGCATCATGTCATGTTGTGTGCCATGTGCTGGCAATGCTGATGCCATCTTGGGTCATATAAATGTATGTCATACATATCGGCAGTCCTCCTGTACTGACTGTATAGGCCACCAATGTTATGGTTCATGTATTTATTTGTTGCAATGATAATTTATTCAGTAATGGTACAGTATGCTGTGGTTGGTCTATGTTAAATTTCCACATGCATTCATTATTCACATAAATTTATACCTTTCTGAAAATGGTGTGCACATTCAATGATGTATGTACATATCTCTACACATAGTCTTTTTTTCAAAACAAGTTTATTGTTTTAACATATAAGAGAAATATCATAACAATTTTATACAAATAATTAAAAATAGGTATTATTATAGTATTCAACAAAACAACTAAAGTATTTACAAAGACATCCACTACAATCAGATCAATTAATTAAACTAAAATACTGTACTTTTGAAATTAGAATTTTTTTTAACAAATTTTGTAAATTATCCCATACAATAAAATGTGATGTTTTTCTAGTTGTTCTCATTCTAATTGTGCTTATTTCCATATGACACATTATATTCATAACATTTTTAAATTCATTGAATGAAGGAGGTGTATCTGAAATCCAATTTCTAGTTATTATTTTCCTAGCCACTGCTAGGATAGACCATAACAAGGGAAGCTTAATCGTTTTAACACATTGAGGTACAGGTGTGTTGAATAATATAAGAGACTTAGAAATAATGAAATTATCTGTAAAAAGAGCATGCAAAAATTCATTAATTGACTTCCAGTATTCTTTCAACTTCATACAGTCATAAAACATATGAGCCCAGTCAGCATTAATTTCTACATTACATCTCTTACATAGATTATCTTTATTATTAATTTTATTCATCATCAAAGGTGTATAAAAGATCTATGTAAAATTTCCATGTATAAAGTCTCCAGACAATGGAAGATGTAGTTCTATAAGCAGATTCCAATATATATTGTTTATCTTGTTGAGTTGGTGGGTCCCCATTAATAGAGGTGAAATAATTCCAGTATGAATCTACATTGTAAAAGTTTCTTGTCTGATAATTTTATGTATATATGAAAGTTTACCTTTATCAGAAACTTTATGCTGTAAATTTATTATCAAGTAATCAATCAGTTTTGGAATAGATTCTTTAACTGTTATAGACATTAGATCTATTCTATCAATGAGATGTTGTCTAAAGATCTGAACCTCTAACCAGCAAGTTTCTCTTAGATCAAATTCTTGTTTTAAGAAATCTAGATTTTTAACTTTATTATCAGATATCAGCTGATACCAGTACTTTAGATTATTATCTATAGCTAAATGAGCTCCTTCAGAAGTAGATGACATAAGCATACCCTGAGTATAGATTATAGGAATACAATAAAATTCCATTCCCTATACTTAGGGTGCATGAATATAAAGTTACGATAACTAATAATAATATTTAATGGGTAACAGACCATATGTTTAGGTGTAATAGGTGACGTACAAAATTCCTTTAGCAACCACAACATGGAGTTATTTATAATCATATTTTTATGTGTTAAGGAGATTTTCATGAAGTGCATGCTAATTAGCTCCCAATAATCTTTCCATTTTATGACATATGACCGATCTATTAATAAAGTAATAACTTTTATAATAGAAGAGATAATATATAAATTAAAGTCTGGAAAAGAAATACCCCTTGAGACCAGCTATTAGTATGTTTCTTTAATGCAATCCTAGGTCTATTAGGATGTCCAACCCAGAATTAATGGACATGCTGCACCTCAGAAAATCCAAATCCCATCGAGCTACGCGCTTGAGAGACTTGAACCTCAGCACTGAAATAAATAGAACTAAAAACAGTAAACTAATTCCAAAATGGAAGAAAGAAACAACTCCAACACAAGAAATAAAGTTAGCGCTTTCGTTTACTATTTCAGCAAACTTCTTCAGACAACTGACAAACAAATTAATTACCATTTATATAAACAATCAACCCTATGACATCATATATTAATTACATAAATATAAGCCAACATTTAAAGGACCCATAGAGAACCACAAATATTAGTATGCAAATGCTTAAAAATACAAGTATTAAATATACTAAACCAACATACTCCTGAAGTATATAAATATATTATTCATATAAATACAAACATAAACATAAATAAAACAATATGTTTATATATAAATAAAAAGAAAAATTCATCTCAGCAAAGCCCTCAATTTTAAAATGCTTTTAAAGGAAATAGTCTCATTTAAGCCTGGTTCACTAACAGCATTCAATTTTACTTGCCAAATCAGTTCTTTTTCATCCAATTTTAGGTCACTAGGACCCCCTCTTACATTTTCATTAACTTTTTCCAAGACTAAGAAATTAAATTCATGTGAGGGATAGGATTTAATATGCCTAGCCAATGCATTTTTCAAATCTAATCTGCTTATAGCATATATATGTTCATGAATCCTATTTTTCAATGGCCTTTCAGTGCGGCCGATGTAGAAAGCTGAACAGCAATTACACAATCCCAGATAAACAACCCTTTTAGTGTTGCAGTTATACTTCCCCTTAATAGGAATACAGATGTTCCTTAGAGTAACTTGCTTTGTTACTTTAATATATTTACACCACTTGCATGACCCACATTTGGGCATACCACAACGTGGGCCATAAACTACAGGTGAATTATTTTCTAGCAACATCTTCAGGTTTCTGCCTCTCTTATAGACAACCTTAGGTAATGGATCCAAGTTTTTATTTAACAAATTATCCTCCATTATGAAAAACCAATTTTTATTGATAATTGCTTGCAGCCCATATGCATCCATAGAATAGGTGGTGATAAAACTGATCTTAAAGTTATCACTATTCGGAATGTGAACTCGGGTTACATCACATAATTCACTACCAATGATAGTCAGACTGGAATCATCAATGTTACCAACCCCCTCATGTTGTTAATTCACAACTGATAGTAATGGTGTAAAAATGCCTAACAAACGTTTTTTGCTTACTTCTTTAATAAGCTCATCAATTAAAGATTTTGGGTAAGCCCGCTTAAGGAACATGCCCTTAAGTAGGTTACATTCATCTTCAAAGTCTTTGTCCAATGTAGTCATTCTGGCTGCCCGCACCAATTGGCCCTTAACTACACTCCTCTTTTGAGAATAAGGATGGCAGCTAGAGAAGTGTAAAAATGCATTGGAGTAGGTTTGTTTCCTAAAAAATTGTTTTTTCATAATGGAGGATAACTTGTTAAATAAAAACTTGGATCCATTACCTAAGGTTGTCTATAAGAGAGGCAGAAACCTGAAGATGATGCTGGAAAATAATTCACCTGTAGTTTATGGCCCACATTGTGGTATGTCCAAATGTGGGTCATGCAAGTGGTGTAAATATATTAAAGTAACAAAGCAAGTTACTCTAAGGAACATCTGTATTCCTATTAAGGGGAAGTATAACTGCAACACTAAAAGGGTTGTTTATCTGGGATTGTGTAATTGCTGTTCAGCTTTCTACATCGGCCGCACTGAAAGGCCATTGAAAAATAGGATTCATGAACATACATATGCTATAAGCAGATTAGATTTGAAAAATGCGTTGGCTAGGCATATTAAATCCTATCCCTCACATGAATTTAATTTCTTAGTCTTGGAAAAAGTTAATGAAAATGTAAGAGGGGGTCCTAGTGACCTAAAATTGGATGAAAAAGAACTGATTTGGCAAGTAAAATTGAATGCTGTTAGTGAACCAGGCTTAAATGAGACTATTTCCTTTAAAAGCATTTTAAAATTGAGGGCTTTGCTGAGATGAATTTTTCTTTTTATTTATATATAAACATATTGTTTTATTTATGTTTATGTCTGTATTTATATGAATAATATATTTATATACTTCAGGAGTATGTTGGTTTTGTATATCTAATACTTGTATTTTTAAGCATTTGTATACTAATATTTGTGGTTCTCTATGGGTCCTTTAAATGTTGGTTTATATTTATGTAATTAATATATGATGTCATAGGGTTGATTGTTTATATAAATGGTAATTAATTTGATTGTCAGTTGTCTGAAGAAGTTTGCTGAAATAGTAAACGAAAGCGCTAACTTTATTTCTTGTGTTGGAGTTGTTTCTTTCTTCCGTTTTGGAATTAGTTTACTGAAATAAATAGGACATGCTGGAGGGACAGATTCATCTTAGAGCCTTCACTCTGGAATAATCCCAGTCCAGTTAGAGAGTCCTCATTGAGTCTCTTCAAGAGGAATCTTAATGAGTGGATGGGAGATTGTGGTTACCTGGTATCACTTCTGTGTCATAGACAGAGGCACAGTATATTAACCTCGAAAAAGGGCATAGCAAAATTAATTTAAAATGGGTGGCGAAAGCCAAACACACTCTGGCTAGGCTTATAAATGCCCTGGGGCAGATAGCCTAGTATGAACCTATGAACCTATGAACCTATGTGATGTTCTTCCCCAACAGGATGGCCCTCAGGTCTGTTAGTATTGTCTGTGTGCTCCACCTGCATAATGCTGTCACCATGCTGTTTGCCATATCAGTGAATGGAGTCTTGTGCATGCATACCATTTAGCTGCCATGCTTATGTCTTACAGTTCCAAACATACAATGCAGATATCATGTGACATTTAATTATAGGTTCATAGGTTCATACTAGGCTATCTGCCCTAGGGCATTTATAAGCCTAGCCAGAGTGTGTTAGGCTATCGCCACCCATTTTAAATTAATTTTGCTATGCCCTTTTTTGAGGTTAGTATACTGTGCCTCTGTCTAACAGTGACACAGAAGTGATACCCGGGGTAAACTTATGATCCTCCATCCACTCATCAAGATTCCTCTTGAAGAGAGTCAATGAGGGACTCTGTCTAACCTGGACTGGGATTTTATTCCAGAGTGAAGGGAGCCTCTGGGTTTACCAATGTGTACCTGACACACATTAACTCATTAGACTTTCCTTCCACATTTAGCAGTCTATGCATTTTGGCAGTTAACATGCAGCTACTGCTACAAAAATTACACTGTAAACACTGACAGAAACTCACAAACAACATGCTGGCCATAGTCAAACTGCACCACAGTGGTAATGGTTAAGATTTATGTGTTGCAATATCATGTATATGTATATGTAACAGAAGGACATGTCCTTTCACTTGTGTTTTGGATGACAGTTGTCATGCTGTCCCACTGGCATGATGTCATGTTGTGTGCCATGTGCTGGCAATGCTGATGCCATCTTGGGTCATATAAACGTATGTCATACCTATTGGCAGTCCTCCTGTACTGACTGCATAGGCCACCAATGTTATGGTTCATGTATTTATTTGTTGCAATGCTAATTTATTCAGTAATGGTACAGTATGCTGTGTTTGGTCTATGTTAAATTTCCACATCCATTCATTATTCACATAAATTTACACCTTTCTGAAAATGGTGTGCACATTCAATGATATATGTACATATCTCTACACATAGTCTGAGCCATACTGAAACAGCATTGTACCTTTGAGATGTGAGCAGTCACTGACTTAATATTGATGTGCTGTAAGGATGCCCACAGGACTGTCCTCTGCTCAGTAATAAGCAGGCTCCTTGGCATATAACTGCAGTTGTTTATTCCACATTGGCATAACAGTATATGTGTATGTGATGGAAATTCATAGCTTGCTGAGCTATGTCTGTTGATGTTACATGATTGCGCATTACTGTTTATGTGTAATTTATACATGCCCATTTTTGTTAATGTCAGCAATGCAGTCTGCCCCTGTGACATACATTTGTCATTTGCTTAAATATATTTTGGGTTGGCTTCAACAGCACCCTATGGGCTGTGTGTGTTCTACATATGCATTTGCAATGTGTAACCTTACTTTATCATCATCTTCCTTGATGTGGGCCCAGGTTGTCCACCTCCCTTCCACATTTGTAGGTAATTAATATATTATGCAGATACATTTGCCTTTGTTGGAATTATTGCCTATTGTCATGTATTAGTCTACAAGGTCAACATGAGCCAGTTCTATGGCCATTATACAGATGCAGGACATAAGCATGCAAGTCACTGCCTATTGCTTGCAATACATCCTTGTTCTCATTATACTTGTGTGTTAAGCATTGTAAGTTGTTAAAATTCATGTGCACAACCTGATATTTTTATATAGGTATACTGCTAGATTTGTGAACATGTATTAATCTTACATGTCATTAGTGTGTATATGTTTATTGACATTGCTTTTATGTAAGTTCCAGTTAGGCCACTGAAAGTCATTCATATATGCCTGCACCTGTGTGTTGCCTTTGACATGGCATATGTGTGTCTGTGACATATATGCATTCCATTACACATTTGTTTGGGTTGTATACACCTACTTGTGTATGTAGCAGCCAGTTTGCTGCTTTGTTGCAATGCTGTTGTTTGGCACTGTGCTTGGTTATTTGCCTTTTACATGCATGGTCAGATGTTCTGTTCTATTATCTGCTAGAATTATCTAGCATTCCAACATCTGCATTTGCTCATCTGTGATGCTGCTTGGCTTACACTTGCACTGCTGAAAGACTACTGAGACATGGGTTTATTTAATCAATGTGTACTGCCATCTCTTTTTATTACCTTATAACACACATCTACCATTGGTCATACACATCCAGATAAGACTGCCACACAGTTTGCAGCAAGTCATAAAGTGATAATGCATATGTGGATATATTTTTATGCATTTCATCATGGCTGGTATGCATCCCAGTTTGGCATCTTTCCATTGCCCTTGTTGTGCAGTGTGCTATCTGTGCAACTTACCTATCCTTACTGTCGTTTTTTCCAACCTTTTTCTGTCATGTATTGCAATATTTGTTTTATGGGTATACCTGCTCTGATGGCCTTCTCCTCCTCTTTTCCAATATTTACCTTTCTTTCTATTTAAATAAAAAATAAAAAATTGGGCTTATTCTCTCAAAAAAACAACAGCAACAAATCCATTGTCCCACGCCTCCCTGATTTCCCTTAGATTTTCTTATTCCACCATGACTCTTTTGTGTACCTCTTCTTCACCTATATCCCATGTCTGCCTTTCTATCTCCCAATTTCCTTGGGTGTGTGCATTACCTGTGTTCTCCACATATGTCATGCACCCATTGTTAGCTAATGTTAGCTGTGGTGATTTGGCCATGATTGCCCTTTGCCTTTATTAATTTTTTAATTAAAAACTTTATGGATTCCATCAGAATCTGTGAGTGATAGCTTGCATATTTTTACAATAATGGAGTTACGGAGGTATTCTGTAGTTGTCTGTAAGTTTACTGCTATACATATGTGTTAATGAGTGTCAGACTGCTTAGATTTTGAGATTCTTTCTGTAACTTTGCTGATGTACATTACTCTGACAATGATTTTTCATTACTTATGGAGTATCTGCAAGTGACATACAGTGCACTGTTAATACTGAGATACTCCAATGTGCTCTGAGAGATTATACGTGCACTGTGACATATTTATATATTACAAACTTATCCGCAATTTTTCCACTGATATTGGCATAATGCACCAGATTCCATGAACTTTATGTAATTCAGCCCATTATGTTCCTTATTAGATTGTTTCCTAGTATTACATTCTCCTAGACATCTAGTATCCACATTTGGCCATTCATCTAATTTATTTTATTGTTACAGAATCCATGTTTTTTCGAGTCTATATTAACATACTGAATGGTAATAATGCCGAACGCTCATATGAGCGAATATTCACGAGAATGAACCACACCCTCCCGCTAAATATATATTCCAACTCCGAGGTCACAGTACAGTGAGGAAAGTGCAAATACTCCAATCCTCACTGTACCGCGACCCCAAAAACACAAGTTTGTTCTTTACCATTCGATATGGTAATATAGACCCGTTTTTTCTACCATTTAACATCATTATAGCTCACTTTCTCTTTTCTGTAAGTTTGTCTTTGTTCTTGCATTTTTTTCTGAAAATAAATTTGGTTCATGTGCTTTGGCAGTATCATTTTTATAACAGTTGTCTTTGTGCTTATTTGCTATAGACACATCTATATTCTGTTTGCTATAAAAAATGCCTATTAATTTTCCCTGTAATTTGCATTTAATATATTGCTTCACTTGATTTGTATTTAATTCTTGAATTTTAATGTTCATTTAATTTAATTTCAGTTCCCTATAATATGGGTATTAAAAGAACCATATATATATGTTCTCATTATTTTAAATTTATGTATTAATTTTAGGTTTCATATAATTTGAAAAGTCACACACTGTACCTGTGTTATGCTTTGCATATCCCTAGATACGTTGCCACATTAATCAATTAATTTATTCTATAAATTATATAATTTATTCCACTCATAAAGTTGTATATGCATTTTTCTTTACTTTTTGTTTCTTCCTTCTTGTGTTAATTCATTATTTCAATTATATTTATTTCTGTAGCTTCAGCACTATCTTCTTACTCCTAGACATTTTATTTTTTCTTATCACTATTAAAGTATAATTTTTTTTTCTGAAGCCTACTTTTTGCTGGGGCAGATGCTAACAACCCTGCATACCTCTCAATCTCTTAGCACAAGAAATCTGGACAAAACCTAAAATAATGGGGGACAAAGGCACACAAATAAGGATAGATTTTAAATATTTGGCTTATAAACTTAGAAAGGTGCTAGAATAACAGAGTTTGTATTACTGTGAATCTTCTGAAGGATATCAAGTCTGAAACTCTAATGCATGTCATTATTTAGTGACTTCTTTCCTCTGTGACTTGCCAGAAAACCACAAATGTTATGAGGAAAAGTCCACAAATTTGAGGCAAATCTCTGGACATTCTGTGAAAATCTGGACATTTGAGAGGTGCGTACCCTTGCAACCCTGAATAGGAGAAAGTGCATAGTGGAGAAGGTAACACAAATAAATCATTAATTTGTTCCCAGAATGTTCATCTCCTCCTGAATTTTTCATTTTCTTTCTTTGATTTCTTCTACAAGTCTCATTTATAATTTCTTATGTCTGCTTGCTACTTTCCTCTTCATCTATTATAGGCACCTGATCAGACAGTGGGAGGAAACAAGGAGTTAGCTCCTGCCCCTGAATCTGTAAGGCAAACACCTTGTTGTACGATTACGATGTTGTAAATGATGAATGATTCAGGTGGGACTTCCACTTGTTCATGGGAAATGCCCATAAGGTAATCTTCTTCTTCTTTCGGCTTTTTCCTGGTTAGGGGTTGGCACAGCAGATCACCCGTCTGCTCATGATTGGCAGTGGAGTTTTACTGTGCCGAGTTGCTAGCCCAGCACCCAAACTTCCACAGAAGGCACACACATGCACGCACTCATGCCTAGAGCCAATTTAGATTGTCCAATACACCTACAGCATGTCTTTGGGATGTGGGAGGAAACCGGAGCACCCGGAGGAAACCCAAGCGACCACAGGGAGGACATGCAGACTCCGCACAGAAGGCACCCCAGCCGAGGATTGAATTAGTGAATCTTTTGCTGTGAGGCAGCAATGCTAACCACTGCACCACTGTGGCCACCCAAACACCCATAGGGTAATAATAATTAAAAAAAAAAGTTGATTTTAGAGTGCATGTTATTTAATATGGTAAGATTATAGCCATAAAAAGAAGC
This sequence comes from Protopterus annectens, assembly GCF_019279795.1. NCBI lineage: Eukaryota > Metazoa > Chordata > Ceratodontiformes > Protopteridae > Protopterus > Protopterus annectens. The sequence continues at coordinate 1,530,021,529 of NC_056737.1, read as the reverse complement.
TCAAGTTGATTTTGCATTGTCGAGTGAATTTTATATTGTGTTTTTATTGCTAAGCTTTCAAAGAGCTTCCTGCTTGGACCAATGACATGTCTGCACATATTCTAATCAACACAGAAACACTGTGATGTAGGCCTTCCTCACTGACTTGGTCCAGCATGACACTGTACTTTTGTTCAAACACTTCAGCTAATGATGTAGATTGTTCCTTATTATGTAATTTGCAATTATCACTTTACTGTGTACATTCTGAAGTTTAGTGCTGCTACTTGTTTGTATGGTTATGAAAGCTTAATAAAATTGTTTCCAAAAAAAAACTATAATGCTTCTAAATCACTCTCTATCTTGCTTTCATATTTTTCTTGTACAATAGAACTAACAATAATAACACTTAAATAAATTAACTCGCACACATTACTTTTCCAGTGATGTTTGAAGACAGGCATCTCTCTCATTCATTGGTATTTGCCGTAATCAAATACACATTGCTGAATTTACCTCATCTTAAGAGGCTGCTATGTCTTCCACATTTCCAGCATAACATTTAAAAGCAGGTTCTAATAGTCACTACTGGTGAGATGCCATTCAACCCCTATGAAAGTGTGTGATTATATTTGACTAGCTAGTAACAAGTACATGTGGGGTCATACTACAAGTCATACAAGAAGGTATACAGTGATCTACACTTATATGTGCTTTTTTATTAGGTACAGTTGTCTGATAAATGAATAATTTAGAACAACAGGAGCCATGAACAAACTGTAAACATCAAACACAGCACAACAGGTTGACTTAGATTAACAGCTCTAGTTACAACTCCCTGCCTTGTATCAGCAACAACATGTGTTTTCTTTCTATAAACATCTCCTGTGCACTGCAATCCAAAGATATAAGGATACAGGGATTACATTACCGTCCACCATTTACAGAGCTTCTCCTCATTTCAGGGTGATTCTATAACCTATTAAATTGTCAAACACACACCTTGAAATACTGTGCTTCTTCTGCAAAGCCCCTTCATTTCTAGTGAGTGTAAAGCAGTAATCCTACTTCCTCTCCCAAATGCATTCAGAGCCTTGTAAAATGTGAGGTATGTAGTGCCACATTTCTGCATTCCCTGTGGAAGCAACATGTGAAAACAACATGTCATTAAAGTGAATGAAATACTAAGGGGCACTTCAGAACAACTTTCATATTATACTGTGGCATCTGTGCTGAAATAGGTAGCTATGCACTTTTGTTTCTGAATCACACATCTGTCAGCTGAGTGAATGGTACTTCTCCATACAAGTATTGATACACCATTCACAGGCATTTCTCTTATTCCTTCCCACATTGCATGTAAGTATTACTTTTGTGCCTGCAGCAGAACTACAACATATTTCCAAAACATTCTCTAAGAATTTGAAAATGTAATCTCAAAAATATATTCATTATTAGATAAAGATAATTCTAGCTTAAATAATAGATTTTGGAATTTTTTTCTCTAAAGATATTCCATAGTTTTCAGTGAACAAAAAAAAAAAACAACTTCTCTCCTCTACTAAAAACACATCATGGACCATTTACTGGAGTATATTTATGTGGAAATTGTTGTTTAGATCTTTTCTAACTCCAGTAAGGGTTGCTAAAATGAGAAAAAATATTATAATATTATTGAATGCCAGAGATGCAATAAACACATTCCCTGGGATTCATGAAGCTCGGCGCAAGGCCGGCGTTAGGCTTGCGCTGACTGTGCAGTGTGAAGAGGGCGCAGTAGTGCCAAATGCATATTAATGAAAGCGTGCTGCCAACAGAGCCACGTGCACAGGAAAGGAGCGCGAGTGCATAGGGCGTGTCAAAGTGCAGCACAGAGGCGTGGAAATGGCAGCTGTCGATGTGCAATCTGAAATGCTTGCATATAACAAGTTGCAAGATAGTAATCACGTCAGTGTCCGTGGATACTGAAACGTATGCAAAGCATGCAAGAAAGTACCTGCGAACACAAAGTGAAGAAGCAAACACCAATGCACGGTAGGGAATAACGGGTCCCTATCCCGCGAACAAATGACATGGAACACCATGTGGCCATAGTCCAACGCAGTGTAGATAGCCATACCAAGTGAAAATGAAACGCATCATATGTTAGCGAGCCACCAGTAGGTACGTCCAGCCCAATGGTGAGGGTCACCAGCTGACCCATAATGTGAGGGAGGGTACACAGCTGGGCAGATGTGTCCATAACAAAATACACGAGAAATGTAGATATCTAGTGACAGTATGTCTGAATCATATCCCACAAGGCATGTAATAGTCACATACAAAAGATATGTCCGTATTTCACATACCATATGTGATAGGAAATTGAATAAGCATGTAAACGAAACAGAAGGAGCATATAAACAGATACAACAATAAGGACACGTAGGCTGAAAGGAACAGTATTATCCATACTGTCAATTAGGATTACCACCTGTCCCACTTTGTGAGCGACAGTCCCTCTTTGGGCAGTTGCGTCCTGACAAAAACCTGTAAAAATGGCAAATGTCCTAAGATTATAGGACAAAATTATTCCCTATACGTTATGTAATAGTTGCATTAAACAGTTTCTCTGTATCTAAATTACATAAATGTTATAAGAAACAGAATAAGCAACTAAACTGCTACAAGAATAAGCTTTTATATAGGCAAGAATTCTAAGTTTTATCCTGTGTACTGACCATGGGTATGTGTCGGCCTGTAAAATGTGATGTTTGTACCAAAAATGTCCCACTTTGGCCAATTGAAAAGGTGGCAATCCTACCGTCGACTGTGGGGAGGTGTTGTCCACTACAGTCAGATATGTGTATGGAATATATCCCATCCTGGACATAGGAACAGGTGGCATCCTACCAATGAGTACAACAGGCTGCCAAAATCTGGAAGTCAGCGGTACAAGCCGAACTTGTCAGGATGTGTCACAGTCAAACAGGTAGTACCCGGGTATACCAACTATGTAATGAAAGTTAAGTATGGGTGTGTAGCTATGTGCATGAGGTATAGCATGTGGAAAGCAAACATGGCAGGGTAATCCACACAACCATACAGGTACAAGACACGTGTAGGGTATTCCATGTGTTACTCTGGCAGTGTCATGGGCCAACAACCAAAGCAGTGATGTATGGGGTGTGAGGAATCTGTGTGTGTGGGGTGGATGGGTAATGGTACAATCCTCCAAGGCGATACTGTGTCATATGCAGAATAGGTGAACCGAAGGTGTATGAGGGAGCAGCGGGCGAAGCTGATAGAAACACAAACACGTATAAACACCTGCAATGCAAGCAGACAGACCACACTGTAGAACACAATCCCACAAACAGGTGAATATTGAAATGTGCGATACAAATGCATAGATATGTCACTGGCACATACCCACAGATTGGTCCTGATTGAACTGGCCATAACAAATGCAACACACCTGGATGGAACTGGCCATAACAAATGCAACACACCTGGATGCATAATGGACTACCCAGCATCCCCTCCACATCACACAACCCGCTCCCATACCTAAACGTCCACCAAATCCAGCCGTACTTAGCCTACTGGTTTGTTGCAGCCACAGCTACACATAGTGACCACTATGCATATGTAGTAGGTAGTGTCACCCTAGGTGGTTGCAGGATTGCACATGACCTCATCACATTTTCGTAACTCCAAAAAGATGTTCGGTATTCCTTTTGTTGTGGATCGGTCCAATTTTTGGATATCCCTCATGGGATACGTAACCTGTGTAAACATTACAACGGAAGACACGAAGTCCAGTCCTGTAGATATCTGGACAGAAGTTGGAATGTGCATTAGAGGTGCATGACACTGTCCAGCCCTAAGTGGTCATGCATAACCTACTACCCAGGATCAAACACTTGCCCGTGACGCACATGTCCCGACACGAATAAGTGGGAGAATATATTGCACACATTTGCATAGTGGCAAATGGTATAAGGGTGATGAAGGCACTGATGTAAACAGGATAACCCTGATCTACTGTGTGAGGGACACTTAATGTGTGTGTAGGTCTGTCAACCTCTGAGAGCAAGATATCAGGACAAAACCGTGAATAAAAGTGGGACAAAGGCCCAAAAGTAGGGATAATTTGTAAAGATTGCTCTTAGAAACTTAGAAAGTTGATAGAATAACAGTTTGTACATTGGCATTAATTACCTGAAGAGCATGAAGTCTGAAACTCAACTGTCTGTCATTATGTTCTGACTTCAGTCTTTAATGATTAGCTGCTGATTTGCCAGAAAACAACACCGTATTACAGAGGTCCGTACACATTTACAGTAACAAACCTTCACATTTGTTTACTGTACTACTGCATACCTGTAGTTAAGTCATGTCCAAAATAATAATCCTCGTATGAATGCATACAGGAAATAGTCAAATGTGAATAGGAACACCCCTCACCATGGATTACGTATTGTAACCACCCCCACCCATATTATGTACTGCCAACATAAAAAGCTGCTGACAGGTGCCAAAACACCTGTGTCTGTAAACACAGGTAAAAATCTATAAAATGGACATATTTTGTCCATGTGCTTTGTCTGACATTTGAACTCGGTCAGGGCGGCTCCGTTCACCAGACGGACAAACCTAAACCCAGATCACCACATGAACACCCTGACAATCAAAGACTTGTATGTGCCAGGACTATAAGCCTTGGAGTTCTGCATATGCTTGGAGTGATTAAATATGCAGCTTGGGTCCAGAGCAG